>NC_090928.1:559925826-560228856 GCF_040938575.1 Ambystoma mexicanum
ATTCTAATGGAAAAGACGCTCTCACTGCAACGGGAGGATAGCTCAGGGGCAACGTGCTCGCCTTGGCAGCAAGACGACACAGAGCATCACAGGTTCGATCCCCAAGTCTTTGCTTGGAAACCTCTGAATATTAAGCTCGTTATAAATAACCTATCATAACAGAAGGGAAATGCCAACCATTTACTTCTTACTTAAAGTTCACAAACAATTTGATAGTGTTCCAGAATTTAGACCCATCATGTCTGGCATTTTCTGGATCAAAGAACCAATTTTCAAATAAATTAATATGCAACTAAGAAAATACATGTACAAACTGGAATCATATATACGAGAGACTCAATAGACATCTTATACATACTGCATTCAGTTGAGTGGAAAGACTATTACAGTTTGGTAACCTATGATGTGAACCCTGTATACACATCTTTTAGAAACAATGTAGCCATCGAAACAGTAATTTTTTGGCTATGAGACAAGTCAGCATCCCACTACCATTTTTGCGAAATGTTAATTGAAATGTTACAGTTCACTCTCTCCAACAAATTTATATTCTGGTGAGAAATCTATTCTCAGCTCATTTGAGTTTCCATGGGAGCCAAATATGCCCCCCATCAGCCAAACTGTTCATGGACCAATTTGAAAATGCACATAATAGCAACAAGCGCAGCAGGAATAGAGAAAAATGTGCTTTTTGGGAGGACTTATATAGATGATATTTTTGTAATATGGACAGGGAACAATACTGAACTAGCACAGTTCATGGTCAAATTGAACCACAATCCTTTTCAAATCGAGTTGTCATGCACACACATCAAGACAAACATAACTTTTCTTGACCTAGGGAGTGATTTTATTGACAACAAAATTGTCACCAAGTCTTTTCGGAAAACAACAGAAATCACCTCCATCCTCCATGCAACAAGTGGACGCAAACCCATTGTCATAATCAACATCCTGAAAGGGGAAATATTGAGAACAAGACACAATTGCATCACCCCAGAATATTTTGATAAGGAGATCACACACATTACACATAGATTAAAGAACAGGGGTTACAGAGAAAAAGATATCTCAACATCCACTGAGAAGGTGAGATGTTCAGACAGAAAAACACTTTTGACACCGAAAACAAAACCAGGGACTAAAGATAACGACCTAGTCATGCACATCACTACATATTCATCGCACAACAATGTGGTATATTAAGAATCTTGAATAAGCATTAGAACATACAACTCTTAGATGAGGACCTAAGGGAATACATCAGAAATAAAACGGATGTAGTTCTGACAAATGCAACAATAATAGGACCAAGAAATAGCCCTACTGTATTGCCTATTGAAATTACCCAAACTCACAAACATTGTTTAAGCAGACCTCAAGGCTTCTATAAATTTGGCATGTGCAACATGTGCAAACACACACTAAATAAGATTACCCAATACCCAACTTATACTAACAGATTCATCCACAGCAAGGGATTTCTCAATTGGAATTCAACATTTTAGATATATTTGATCATGTGTTTATGCAATACATTTTAAATTGTTAGAACAAAAAGAGAACTCTGGCTGAGTATCCGTGAACACCTGTATGCAATTCGAATGGGGAACATGCAATATCCAATGGCAGTACACTGGTCTTTGGCACATTCGAAGGATGACCTCAAACAAATATAATTATTTGGAATTAAGAAATTAGTTTGAGAACCAACAATAGACAACAGTGAAATAGAGGTGAACACAAAGGAGGCCTGACTTATATCCGAACTCAGAACGATCAAGGATGATCTGAATAAGGAGCTCTATTTCCTCATCAACAAAACCCTAAATGATTCTGGACGATTCCTTTATTTCTTAGACAGATGCATAATTTAGGATGAAAATGACATATAGTGTTTTGCTTATTAATCTATTTGAGAACATATGATGGTTAAGGAGTCTCTTTAGGACAGACCACACATGAAATAATCCAATGGCATTCATCCAGATGCACTGTATCTGCATGTCTGCAGGCATCACTTGGAACCATATCGTAGTAAACAAGCCTACCTTATGATCCCAAATTGCAGCACACTCCCATAATTACATGCAGTATAACACATTTTATTTTATTTTAACTTCAAGTTGGGAAAGGAGAAGAACTTTTGAATAGAAGTTGCAACTCTCCTCCACACAGGAAGAAATTAGTTTAAATCTACCTATCGCAACAATTTATTTAAAATTGCAAAATATCTAAAAAACCTGAATCAAAAAATTGAGTGTTTTGACACACATTACAATTATGGAGTATGAGCGACATTTACTAGACATGACCATATATGTATGTAAGTTACGCCGAAATAGTTGCTGCAATGTTTTGGGCAACACACACCAAATGTATTCTCCTACACATACATTTCTGACCCACTAAAACATGGAATTCAGATACACCAGAACATTCAGATAATGCATTTTGATTTAGGCCCTTAATTATGTTTGTGCCCTAGACACGGGCCACTGGTACTTTATAATGACACACGATGGCAACCTTGGCACAGGATGCTGGAACGATCAGCAGTCTGAATAAGGACAATTTTCTCCACAAAAAAAGTAGGAAGGGGAACTCTAGATAGTCTCTAATCTATTTAGCTCCAGGATGGGGGTACTCCATTTCTTTCTACACAATCATCACACTGATTCATTTTTGTTTTCAATTCTACCTGTGTTATCATGCATGGTAACAAGACGTTTAAGCGTTATCTACCTATTTACTTAAATATAGTCTACTGCTACAACATCACAATAATCACTGAATATGATGATTTATACATAGCAGGGTCTGTGGTTTTATCTACAATGCCCTGAAGACTTCTACCTTTCTACACCTAATGTATTAATGGTGTGGCGCAGAGTATTTAGTCTCCTCGTATGTAATTATGCCAGACAATTTAAAGTTGTGTATTCAGGATGCAGGCAGTTCCTGCATGGATGTGGCCAATTATAGATGTATCAATACATTGTTGCAAGATACTTAATTTAGGACATTTTCACAAAGATAAATGGATAGGTTTTCAGAAGAAATTATACTGCTCAGCTGAGAAGTATGGAATGGGAAGATGCCAAGCATACCTCCTATCGGCTGTTGATTCGGAAAGGGTTGAGGCGTGTGAGGGGCCGGAGGCGAAAATTACTCAAGGTTGAGATTTAGAAATTGGATATCTTACATGCAGCTCAGGGAAACAAAAATACCAGATTCAATTGAATAGACAGGAGCTGAAAATGATGTTAATGAAACAGGTATTTAGAACATTTTAATTAATAAAACAAAGATGATGTGAGAAATGTGACAACGCAGGCACGTTACTTGCAACAAGTTAAGGGTCAGTGGTAAGAAAGGGTTATAGGTAAGATTAGGGACCATTGTGCGAAAGAATATTTACACACATCAGAAGTGAATAATTTTTCTGCCCATTATTATGAAAATATATATATACAAAGATAATTCCAGAACAAATTAGGAGGAATTTGGGGGAATAGAATGTATCCAAGCTATTTGGTTAAAGTAACCAATATAACAAAGATAGATCCAGGAAACAATAAGCTGTATGAGTCTAAGGAAATCCCCCCGAAATTATGGTTTCACCATAGCAATCTATACAAGATTTCCAAACTTAAAGGTATTGTTTTTAACAAGTATTGTTATTGAGGCATTGCAGGTAGAGGGGCTCCCACCCTTCTTCCTGGACACTTTGATGTCTGTAAGCCCTAAGCGCAGGAGAGGCTCATTGGACTGCTAATAATATAGACACAATTCTTTTTTTATCACAAACATAAAGATTATGATGAGAATACTGGTGACTGGGATGGACCTATCATTAACTAAATGTATTCCACCTATGAGACTGGTTTTATTTCAGGGAGACAGTAGGTGGAACATATGATAAAAGCCATTAATATGCTTTTGATCCCGAATATGGACCCAGCTGGGCCAGCAATTTAATTATTAGATGTGGAAAACACTATTTACATGGTCTGCTGATGCTTCATGGCTGAAGTGCTGAACTGTAAATGCTTCAGGGAAGTATGGGAAAGGTTTGTAGGTGCATGAATCCCAGTGATACAATGGTGGTGAACAGAGTTAAATCAGAGCGATTTGCATTAGGGACGGGGACAAGTCAGAGGTGCCCTTTGACATCACTCATTATTAGTTTTAGTTAAGAAGCTAGTAGCCACACCAGTGTGTCAAACTGAATCAATCAAACCGTTCAATTTGTGAAATAGGAAATTCAAATTGGGGTTTTTTGCAGAATACATAATAGTTCAATTAACATACACTGTGTCCTCCATCTCATCTATTTGGAGGAGATGAAATATATATTTGGAAATTGTCTGGGTTTAAGATTAATTGTAAAAATAATATTTGCTTATGGCCCTATGTGGTATACATGAAGTGAGACTATCTCAGCTTCAATCCCTCCCATTTATGATTCAACGTGAAAGCATAACGTACCTAGGTATCCATTTGAAAACATCACTACAATCATCCTTATATGAGCACACTTTTGCAAAATAAGGCAGTCTTAGTGGATGGACAACATTGTATTTTTTTGAGGATGGGTAGATTACCCACCATCAAAATTAACATACTTTTAGACGGAGCTTGGAGTAGGGAATAGTTTGATGGTGTCCCACGTGTCAAAAAGCATGTTAGGGCAGTGTAGCTGCAAGTTCTTGTAAACAATTTACATAATTCAGATGCTGAGCACTGGGTTTATCTGGATAACCAGTCTTTGCATTTGTGACAGTGAGAGAAAGGCATTGGGTCCCAACAGGGAGAATCCTTGGGATGGGAAGACACCACCCAGAGTTGGTAGTTTCTATGATAACTCTGGTGAAAGGAGGATATTTCTGATTCAATTTCAACACGACCAGGCACCAGGGCTATTTAGATGTAGATGGGCCCCAATAATCACAGACAACATCCTGGACCTACAGTGTAATCTGAAATGGTATGAGACAGGAGTGGAGAAAGTGGTAAAATTATGAAGGAGTGGTAGCGTAATTTCTCTCCCACAACCAGAAGAGGTTTTAAATGGGGAGCATTTGTAAGTCTTTATATTTGAAATTAATATCCTTAGTGATAATAAATGAGTGGATATGTGTAAGGGAAGTTTAACCCAATTTGAAGGATTTATAGATGTGCAGAGCATCTCTAAATGGCTTATGTTTGTCTTTTCAAAGTGCTTCATTTTCAGTACGGCGGTGTGGCAAAACAACTTGATGACCACAGTTTTTACTGCACCCCAGAACTACAATTTTGGACTTGAAATGGAGGATTGTTCCTCCAGCATCATGCTGCTAGTAAAACCATTACTTTAAGTTAAATAAATAGACAGAATTACTGCTCACGGTAATTCAGACAAAATCCTCATGGAGTATTATGGACTCCAAATATGGGGATTTACACCACCCTACCATAATGTAGTTTTGGTGCTAAATCAGAGGATTTGCTGTTGAATTACCACCAAACGCATAATGAGGTCTAAAGGGCTGGTTTTTGCAAAGCAAGGAAGTCTACGTATAGGGGAACTGTGTGGGAGGCACTAGGGGATAGTCTTTTTCAGAGGACTTTCAAACCCTTTCTGTAACAAAGCATTCAGAGCATCACTTTCATGTCGAAATAAGCTACATAGAATCAAACTATCTCTAAGATGCTCCAAAGTGAATCCCCTTATGTTGGAGATGATGCAGGGGGTACTTGCACAATAGTAGAGGCCTTTTGAAAGGAGGTGTTTCCTGAATTAGGAAACTGGGTGGAATCAAAGGGTCTTGGATCCCTTCTTGTTACTGTTTGGGCCCCCTAAAGTTTGGGAGATCTATGCCATGGGAAAACTAACATACTTGGTTATAGTGTCCCCATAGAGTAATATTCAAACAAATTGTTTTTTTTGTTTTTGTTTTTTTAAATATCAAAGCACATTGACCAATCCAATGGAAAATCGGGAAAAAAGATTTACAAGGGTTTACGAGTTGGGATTACATTGTTTGCGAAGGTGTTGACCTCCCTGAACTTGATGAATCAAGATCACTGTTATGAATACTGCTTGCAGATAACTGGGATTAAGATGGAATTGGGTGGAGTAAATTATTCTTGTATTGATGCTTTGAATGCTCTTGTTATAATGCTTTCAAGGTTCTATAGTGTGCAACATTCTGGTTCTAAGAACTCCCAAAGTGCTGACCCAAACACACCAATGAGAAATTACTTGTGACAATATTTGGGTATTGACATTTTTAATGTATTGAAACGAACAGGATATTTTTGCAAACTTCATTTGGAAAAAAGAGGAGCCTTTTTGAAGAGTTTGATAGCAGTTTCATAGAAATTGGGGAAGCAAAATGTAAAAAAATGTAGCTAATATTTAACTACTCTGTCTAGGCTGCATTAAGATTTTTTTAAAGCATGCATGAAGAGCAGGATATTTCCATGAAAAACAAATGTATCTCGTGCTGCACCTTGGAGCTATAATTCTATGGCATTTGATTATCAATACATATATACAGTGGGTAAATCAGAGTCTTACCTACTGTGTCTAGTATTATCTTTTGTTTAAATGGCCTACTTTTGAAATAAGAGCCTGAATCCCAATACACATATGTCAGAATAAAACAAGCTGAAATAAAAAATACGAGTGGGAAAGTGAAGAACCTAGAATCAAACATTAGCTAACATGGATATTACCTATAGAGCAGGATTTAACTGGGTCATCCCCTTATGTGTGCCTCCCTACACTGCGCCTATCCCCAACCTGTTTTATGGCTTTCCTGCATCAATCACCTACCTCTCAATATCACGAATATCACCTAATTTATATTTACCTCAACCACTTCCGTACTCGGCAAACATTATTTTGCAATCAAACAAGCACCTTGTCATGCAAGAAGACTGGTTAGGGATTATACAAATGGCATCCAAATGATTCTTAATGACAAAATTGGGTGAACTGTGATCAATGACTATTAATTTTATACGCCATCATTCAAACTGTAGTGCAATCAGTTTGCTATTGGTGAGCTTGTAACATGTATAGACTTTAATTTGTGTAGTTCAGTAATCCATTCAATATACCTCAATACAGTTGAGAAGCACATGCTGCATTTCCATGATTTTCATGTCAGACAGTTGAGAATGGGAGGAGTTGGGTGTGGGGAGGGCAGGGGGGTTCCATTGAAATCAGGCCTGAGATGCATAAAGAACTTAAAGGCACAAACAAATATGAGTATTTGTCAATTTTCCAATGTGGGTTGTTTATTTTATCATGTTTTCTATTAATTTATTAAAGGTATTTTGTGCATTCAGCATGCATCCTTGAGGTCACTTTGGAACTATTTCTCACATGTTCAAGTTGTCATAGTGACTCCATCACCCTCATCACCATAATGTTTATTTCGGAAATGTACAAAGCTTTCCATAAAAACAGAATAAATACAAAATAGAATACATAACAACATAGATTCCAAAAAAACACCTACCTTAAAACAAAATCACATCAATATCAAATCATAAAAAACAACTGTACAAAACAAACATTTCATGACAAGTTCCCCAGCAGACGCTTTCTAATATAAACTGCTATTTTGAGATAGGATATTGCACACAACCCTATTCCTGTAACAATGGGTGTAACAGACAGCCTCTCACACTCTCATATGCCGGGCAGAAAAATAAAAACTGGGCAAGATTCTCAAATGGGGCATCACACAATGAGCAAGACTGATTACCATTCTCCCCTGACCAAGAGGCTGTCATTGCCCTTAACAATACAAAATTAAACTTTGCTCTTTTTATAATGTCTCAGTCTGCTGGTTACTCAGCCCATAATACATATTTCTATTTTTCCGGGAGACATAATGGTCATCAGCCTTCTATTCTTAGGTTTCAACAGCTCTAAACTCTTCCTCATTAGGTTTACAAGATCACAGAAGCATCCAGTCAATAAACGTATCTCCCCTCACGATATAACATTAGGAGGTGGATACAAATGTGTAATATTCATTTCCAACATTTGTTTCTTGGTGTGACTCAGCCATGGAACCTTTCCACCAATATATTAAGCTATCATGTAATTAATTAACTCATGAGTAAGGACTGCTTTTTCAATGCCCCATATCCTGAGCCAATAAAGATCGTGCATAGGGTGGCAAGCCCAAAATACTTTTAAAAAATGGGTTCTCCATTACTTGGAGGGAGTTAGTACTAGAGTATGCCCATAGCACCATTCGAAATCTGGCAACCAAAGCCGCTTTGCCACTGTACAATTTTAGCAACAAATCAATTGGTTTAGCTCTAAACATGCCAATTGACTCAGTGACACCACCCTTAGCCTGATTAAAGTGAACTGTCCGTTTGTTCACATGAGAATTTGGGCCAAAATTAGATGAGAACCTGACCCACAGATAGTCAAAGTTATCAGCCCTAGGGCTCAGTATCCCCACAATACATTGCATTGAACTTCACTGTACCCCTTCCTCTACAACATGCCATCACTGCAGATATTGCTGCATTAACCACCAAATCCAAAGTGTCCATGAAGCAAGCGTTGTTAAGAATAAGTCTATGTAAGGCCATCATGCTATGCACCATTAAAACCGTGTCCTACGCATGCACCAGGACCTGTAAAGGCCGGCTCCCCATCCTCGGAACATCAGGTGAGGAACTCAACAGGTGATCATGGAAACCATTAATATTAAAGCAGACGAGCAGGGGGGTCAGAACACAGCCCTGGAGCACCCCGGACTCCAATTTGAATGGGCCTGTACATTTACCATTGGCACAGACCTGTGTAGAGTCATGCAATCATTCCAAGAGGTTCACTAAGGCAGGAGGGCTATTCATGGATCAGAGCACGGTCCACAGCTTAGCTCCATTGACCTCCTCAAAGGTCGTGCGCAGATCCATGAATACCAAATAAATTGGCTCCTCCCTTATATAAAGAGAGTGGGAAAGAATAAACAGACCATCCACCTTATGAAGATTTTGCGATTTGCAAAAAAATCGCAAAATTTGCCATTTCCCGCAATTGCCGCTATAAATCATTAAATGAGCGCAAAAAAGACACGTTAGCTTAGTGTGTCTTTTTTCGCGCTCATTTAATGATTTAGAGCGAACACAGCTGGCTGCTGATTGCAGCAGCTTGAGGGTTAACACCTCGGCTCTGCGTTGCTGGCCCAGGATTGGGGGAGGGTCACGCAGGCCTGGGAGATGCACAGCATTTGGCTGTGACCCCAGGCACCTCCAAGGCTCATTGAGTGCCCGAGCTGACAGTTGGTGAAGCTAGCCAGGTAAGCACTGGCCTGTCCACTCATCTGCCCCCAACTCAGAGCACCCAAAGAGGCCACTGGACTGTTTTCATTCCCAGCGCTCGACAGGAAAGTAAATTACTTTCCTGTCGAGCGCCGGAAAAGAAAGCATAAACTTAATGCTTCCTGACGCTCGTCTACAATTGGTATCATGCAGCCCAGCCTAAAGGCTGGGCTGCATGATACCAATTGAAGACTCTTGTAGCTGTATTACTTTCAAATTGCTTTACAATTGGTATCATGGGCTGCATGATACCAATTGTAAAGCAATTTGAAAACGAATACAGCTACGAGCGTTTGTATCATGCAGCCCAGCCTTGAATCAAGGCTGGGCTGCATGATGCCAATTGAAGACTCTCGTAGCTGTATTCGTTTCAAAATGCTTTACAATAATTGTAAAGCAATTTGAAATGAATACAGCTACGAGCGTTTGTATCATGCAGCCCAGCCTTGAATCAAGGCTGGGCTGTATGACACCAATTACGCACAAAATTGGGTGTTAACATTTATGAAAGGCAAATGCCATTCGTCCTGTGCAATTTTGGTGGTTATGCAAAGCCAATTTAATGATAGATGCATATTTCACCTTGATATGCTAATTTCTGATGACATCACATGCCATTGCATTTGTTAATGAGTTCCCTCCCCCACTTTAATTTGTAGGACTTGACCCCTGGTAGTGTTGTGATGTTTCATTTCTGTTTGTGGGTGTGTTTAGTCACCATGTGTGGGTGGCATAACCAAGGAATTATGACCACCCAAGAGAGTTCATTGTTTGGCTAGGTATTATGGGCTTGCAGTTACTGCCACTGCATTGCCCCTGTGTCTTGGCCTCATGGATTCCTTCCATGGAGAAGTGTAGAGTTGTTCCCCCTCTCTCCTGGGGTCATAGGACAAGCAAAAAGCAAACCTATGGGCTTCAACCAGGTTTACACTTTTGAATTCAAGCCTATCTGTTTATTTGCTTTCCACTTGTCTGCTGGAAGTAGTGGCACGGCACCATTTCCTTGGAGCTCATCAGGCTGTATCCCCCTTCCCCCACCACAATCCAAAATGTTAGGCTGTGGTGACTCGACCTGGCTGTCCTACAGAGCGCAGCCAGACAGAACACATTTTGTTCCTCACTAACAAAAGCCTTGCAATTACTTGGTTTTAGGCTAAAAAAGATGTTAAATGATATATTTTTCAACGTTAGAAAATGCCGCAAAAAACGCAGTTGGGTGCCGCATTTTTTTTCTTTTTTGTGCCGCAATATTTTCCATTTCATGCCGCAATTTTCTGGAGGGTCTGCCTAAAGCCTCTCATTACTGCTCAGGTGTTGTTGCTAAGAGACCACTGACTATTCTAGATATCCACATTTCCTGTATACAGATTATCCTTTAAGAAGTCTGAGCTATCAAGGGAGCAGGGAAATATACATGTTTTAAGCATGTGCAGAAGGGGTTCCAACACTATCCAGGGCATAACTATTTAGAATCCTCAGACGTGATATTTGTGTTTCCTTGAAAAAAAAGTGATTATATTTATATTAAATCTAGTGTGCATGCCAGATTCTGGCCTGAGCATGATATTCCTAAAATGTCGGTTGTACCTGTTCCCTGTAAAGCATTTATTCAGTAGATGCATAACAATCATGTCTGGGATTATATGTATTCCTCTGATGGAAGGGTGGTGTATACACTAGTTCATGTTCTTATTTCTCTGTACCTTGCATACTTCTACCAAGAGAATCTGCCTCACACCACCTTTGATACATACTCTGTTTCAAAGGGCTTTAGAAGGGATTTTAGGGGCAAGAGATACCAACCCTTTAATTGCCACTTTTGGTGTACCTTCCTTTTTGAGAAGAGCTTGGAAAACCATATCTAACATGGGATGGGAACCACTGATAAAACTCAAAGTTTGATGATAGCTTAATAGATGCCATTGGGCAAGTCTTTGGGCATAGTATAACGTCGTTTGACAGCCTGGACTTGTGGGAATGTTAAGCAATAGCGTCAGCCATGCTCTTCTCAGCTAAGCTATAGGGTATAATTATGTTTTGAAGTATATTGTTTAAAGGTGTGTATGTGTGCCAGCAAATAGCATTACATTTTTGTAAGCGAATATACATGAAACTAAGATGTTCATATTCAGCCATCATTGTGGCAATAAAGTAGCAGTTGCAGCCAGTGGAAGTGGTTCAGAATGAATAATGGTGTGTTGGCGACGTGAGGATGATCAAATTCTCAATGCAAAGTGTAGGTATGCCCACATACATACCCATATTAAGTCACAACGGTGGGATTAGCTGTCTGAGAACTGGAATGGCAGTCAAGTGAAGGCTGAGTCTATGGTTAAGTAATTTGTGAATTCTCTAGGCAAGTGTGACAGTCTTTGCAGATAGTGCCACTGCACTGCCTTCAGAGTAAATCTGATTGTGATGTATGAATGGCCAACAAAAAGGCTTAATATTGGCTCTAGCTTGATTCTGGTCGCTCATACAAGAAAAGCTACAAACAAAAGGATAGAGGAATGTATTTTTTTAAATGTAAAATAATGACATTGATAGAATTAGGAATGTCTTATTGAACAGTAATCTTAAATTGTGTGCCCCACTACTTCATCTCTTTTTTAGACAGATTGGTGAAACAGGGACAATAACATATTCCTGGAAAAGATCAATTGTGGTCCCCGTCTTCCAGAAGGGCTTGTGTGACCTACGCGCGTATTACAGGCTATTGGCCATGATGGATTGCAGTTCAAAATTATTTGTAACAATCTTACTTGAACTATTATCTGCCTGGGAAGCAGAGAAGGGCCTTTGAACACACAGCAGATGGGATTTAGGAAGGGTACAGGACTACTCATTCTATCTGGTCCTTATACCCTTGATTTTGGATATTCATTCCTATCCTGGCACAGCCCTATACCTAAGTTTGTCGACTATACTGCTGCTTTTGATAGTATGCTAAGGTCCAAACTCTGGGAAAAGCTGGAGCGATGGTGCATAGTCCATCGTTGTTATATTTCATCAAGCTGTTACATAGTGACACCCAGTTTAGGGTTAGGCTGTCACAGGATGGAGTCTCATCAATTCCTTTCTTGACTAATAGAGGTTTAAAACAGGGCTGCCTTCTAACACCCCTGCTTTTTAATCTGTATGTGTTGGGCATAGCTGTAGCATGGAAGCTGATCGATAACCATCCCCTGCGTTATGGTGTCATGTTTGACATACGCAAATTGCACTGTGATTTTAGACTGCACAGCAGTAGGCTTGCAATGCTCTCTGGTTGCCCTCCATGTGGTTGCCAGTGAGCATGGGCTTTCACCTAATGCCATCAAAACTAAAATGGTGATGCGTGGCAAGGGTACATATGGTGTTGCCTCATTTGTGTGCCACGTGGGAGAGATAAAGCTAGAGCAGATCACTGAATATAGGTACCTTGGTATATAAGAGCTACTTCTTCCTTTTCATATTTAGAAGAAGGGATAAGGAACAGGGCTTGACAGAAGTGGCTATCAATCAAACGGATTATTGACACCTATGGGAGCCATTCTATTGAGGCAAAAATAATGGCAAATAGAACGTCAATTACCCCTGGCATATTATATGCACTCAAAGTATTCCCTGAAAAGGCTGTTATATAGCTAACTAAGTTGGAAGCAGAAATCCTACGGTCACTGCTCTTTCTGCCTGTGTGGGTTCCCAGTTGAAGCAATAAGACTCAAACTTGGACTCCCATCTCTTACATCACTCTGGAAAGTCTTGGCCTGTAAATCTGAGGCCAAAATACACTATGGCCGTATAAGAGAAGATACTATTTTAAGTGGGGCAACTTGCCACACTATTATGTTCTCTAAAAGTGTAAGGTACAGGGAGGTGGAGGAGATGATGAGGGCACACCTCTATGAAATCAGTATACATAAGGTACCAGTGTTGTGGCTTGATTTCTGCTTATCTAAAATTGAGAGAAAGTCATGGCACTATGATATGGATTCATCACTGAGCCATTTGGCCAGACTGCATAGGTTTGATATCCACTCACACCAAGGCTTCTCTATTGACCACCCAAAGTCCTATCTTATTAAACCTCATCTTCCTGCCCTGATCAGATTTATTTTATCTCTTCACCTCTACACTCTCCGGGTCTTCGAAAACACAAGTATCTGGGTGGGCCTAACAAGTGGAGAACAACCTTGTAGACTTTGTGGCATTTGCAAAGAGACGTCACTCCACAATCTTACTGGATGCATACATAGCTCTTAAAGCAGAGTATGACATAGCTTATCACAGGTTTGAGCTCCATACTACAGACCAAGTTTGGAACATGATTTTTAGTGCAGTATTATTGGTGATTACTTCTGCGGCCCATTATGTCTGGCAAATTGTGGCAAGAAAACTATCACCCTAAATTCCAAACGGGTGTACTGATTTATCATAAGTCATTCCATTTTACTGGAGAATATCACCATTTTAAGTATTTTATTGTCTAGAAGTTGTAAGTAATTGAATGTAATAATAAAATGGTTTACATTTGAATGTTCTGGTAATGTATTGGATTTTACTGTTGTTTAGTGTAAAAGGAGACTAACGTCACCAAACGCACTTAATAAAGGAAAAAGCTGAAATGTCAAATAATAGACTGCATTCTGTATCTCACAAAGAGTTTGATTAATTGATTTTATTGTAAATTGTTAGTTTATTAATAATGTATTTTTCTAACTTGAGTGTATGTAGCATATCAGGTTTAATTGTACCCATGGTACACTAAATAATATATATTGTTTTTTTAATCTCCTTCAAAGGGGGCGGTTTGTGCCATTTGGGTAGGCTAATCAGAATTACAGCGGACTCAGATGGTCTGGTAAAGCCATGCCCCGGGATGTACTATTAGGAAGTTAATTAAAATATAACAGAATAAATATATTACACTGACTTTTCTGTATGAAGTTCATTGAGTAACACTGTACAAAGAAACAAGGGTTCGGTGCAACATTTTGGGACCGAATACTATGCTGGATTCAAAACCCATTTTTGAACAGCTGTACTTTAATGAACCATGGGGCTGATTCATGGAATTTTTGTGCCTAAAACGGGGATTTGTGCGCCATTCTGCCCGCAAATTCCTGTTTAACAAATGGGGTTTTGTGAGCAGAATGGTGCACAAATCGCCCTTTTTGGTGCACAAATTCCATGAATCAGCCCCCATGTCTCTGCCTTTGCTGTCTCTTTCCCTATTAGATTATTTGTTGATGAGCAGTAGAGTTCCACATGTGGTACAATCATGCCTCGGATTCACTGTGTCTAGCAGAGACAGTAATGGGAGTAGCAGACTACTTCCCTTTGAACCACTGTGTGCACAAAAAGGATAGATAAGAAAGTCAGCATACTCTATGTTTTGCAAGTTACTGACCATAATTAGGTAAGTACCTAAAGAAATGAACGATATCATTTATAATGACTAAATCAAATAGGTGTAGATAGTTCTCTGTGGATGGATGGGTCCTTTGACATAATTAACTTTTCCACTTAAAAGTGTTTTAGAAGATAAGGTCTAATCAATCAAAAAGCAAAATGGGAAACATTTAGAAAATGACAAAAACAAACATTAAATAATGTAGGAAACTGGAACAGGTTGAACGATTAAGGAAGGAATGAACTGAAGAAGAAAAATGTAACTCATGTATTCCCAGGATTAGGTGATTACCGCAGTTGACTGAGACTAAAACAATGAAAGATAAAGGCAAGGCTAGGAAATAAGTTAGAATTGAGAACATAGGGAGTGTAAGGGGCACATTGCTCAACACAAGCACAAGAGATGCAAGCACAAGTTGTTTTACATATCATTCAGGAATAAGTAATCTGACTGGGATGGCAAATTAAGTAATCAGAGGGAATTTTGTGCAGGCACTATTGCTGAAGGTACAGGAGCTTATAAATAAAGTGTTTTGGGTTGCATACAAAACCCTTCTTTGAGTTGATTTCAATTGCAAATTATTGTGTTTCATGCCAATAGCTAAATTAAGAATCCAGTTAGGAATACTGAATGGTTCTTAAGGTAGAAAATTTGTAGCAGCAACAACAAAGACCTGGGCAGCGTTGGACAGTGTTTGTGAATACGGGAGGTGGAGAGTCTGTGCCAAGAAGGGATAAGAGGTGCACCAAACAGAGATAGAGGCCATTTAGGCACTACAGCTGGTCAGCAATATAATTTAAGTGGATTTGTTACCAGTAGTACAACGTGTCACTTTTGTAAACAGATGGGGCACTAGAAGTATGAGTGCCTGAATAAGCTACAGCTCCAAGCCTCCGATGCACCTTTCCGAAATGTGACAAAGAAATTGATTCTGAATACACAACAGGATAAAGGGTACATTTCCATGGGGAATCTGATATATTTGCACAGACGGTGGTACCAGTGGACCCTGAGGGTCCCTATGTAAGCTGCAGAACCAATGGTAAACAAGTGTAACCATTATCAGATACTAAATGTATGACAATAAAGGAAAAATAGTATTTCAGAGATTATAATAGGTGCCCCATTTTCATATGAAATGGTGCAATTCTGTGACCCCTAGAAGTTTCTATTTACCCAGTTCAGAGCAACACACCTTTCTGTTTGCCACCATTAAATCTCTTAAGGATAGATGTATTGTGTAAAATGAGATGTGTGTCTATTGTAATCTGAATGGGTTATACGTATATATCCCTGCTGAGCATGAATGTAAAGTCATTGTTATTCACCATGACAAACAAGACATGGATGCGAGTCATTATCAAGACAGAGAGGAGAAATATTTGTATCAGCTGTTAACTGAGCTACCCGGCAAATGGTGAGATTAGTATCTAAATGATGTGGGATTTCATCCACAATTGTGAACCAGATCAAATACAAGTAGGTCCTATTAAACCCTTACACAGGAAAAACAATACTCTTTGAAACCAGGGATTTATGTAGTGATAAACTGACTGTTAGATCAGTGAATGTTGGTCCACACAGCTGGCCCAATTTTACCTAAGAAGAAACTTGTCCTGGATGAGTATAGAGTTGTTCAGGATTTATGCATGGTAAAAGTAGTGGTAATACGATCATAGCTATCCCAATCCCAGCAACCATATTGCCATGCATACCTCCCGCAGTAGAATGATCTGTGCTTGACTTTCTCTTTAGTCCTCATACACTCTGATAGCAAATATATGTTCACTTTGGTGCCTAAATATCATGGATGTATTTATCACAAATGTTCACGAAAATCACAACCCTTTTTAGTCAGTCCCTGAAGAGTCATTTGAATGATATTAAATGTCCAGGGGGTGTCTATACTATTACAGTATGTGAATGACCTACATGTCGCATCCTCCATATATGAAATGTGTAAGCATTACATATTGGTATTGTACACAGACATAGTGAGAGAGGGGTAAGTATTATACGAACATAAAATTACAGTTCTGTAAAAAATAATGCATTTTTGGGGTCATAATGTAGCACCAAGTAGTCATAGAATAGCGATGTCACAAGTACAAGCCATACTAACAATGCACAAGCCAGTAACATTTACTGAAAGTATGCCCTTTTTTGTGACCCTGAATATTGCCATTAGTGGTTAATGTCCTATGTAAGTAAAGTACAACCACTACAGGAAGTAACATAATTAAATATGCCTGTACTTCTAAGATGGACAGAGGAAGTTGAAATATCATGTGTTAAGAATAAGCACACTGTAATATGTTGCCCTACTCTTGCGTTAACAGATTATAAAACAACATTTATCGGTAGCGGCCCTGTAGTTATGGTTAAATTGCTTAACTCATAGAAAGAACAATTTGTGGGCAGTTTATAACTTCGCCCGCCCTGGAAAAATCCTCACCAAACTTTGCAAAAGTTACATAGCCCGCTCAGAATGTTTTTGCAAAGTCTGGTGCACTTTCGTAAAGGGAGGGCTAGTTATATTACGGGTCCTGAAATGTGTGGAACTACTCATAAACGCAATGGAAAATAAATGTTGCTCATGCATACAGCCCAAACCGTTAGATGGATTTTCACCAAATTTGCACCATGAGTGGCAGCTTGGTACCCAAATCGGATCTGTACATTTTGTTTAAATCCGTCTAGCAGTTATCTTTAAAAATGGGCAAAATGTAGGTTAAACAAATTAGTGATATCTGGGTACAGTCTGTGGACTCACTTCCCTATTTGGTACACAGGCACCCCCTGGAACAATCAGGTGGCGTGTGATGTCCACGGACATCGGACACGCCCTCTGATTGTATGGTGAAAAGTGTGAGGTACGTCATATATTTTTATACGGTCGCCATGTTGGATCTTCAGTGAGCTGCTGCTGTCCGTGGATAGCGCAGTGGGAATAAATTCTGGAAAACATGTTTGGGGTTATTTGGTGGTTGAAAGAGGAGCTGTTTTTTTTAGGTGAAAAACGTGGGTGCCACCCTGTCTGCTGACACTGCGGTATTCCATGGACAGCCCTGCGAATGAGCAGTTTGGAAAGCACATTTGGGGTTATTTGATGGCTGAAAGATAGCATTGAAAGGGTAGGGGAGTGGAATAAAGATGATATGGAGTTGTTTTTATAGGTGAAAATGGGTGTGCGGATGCCGCCGAGTCAGCAGTCAATGTTGGTGTCCACAGACATTATTTCAATTGCAGGAGGGTCAGGGCGAGTTTTGTTATTTGAAGGTGTATTGGACACACTTGTTAAATGGTTTAATTGTATTGTGGTGTTTGGGGCCAGTGGCCCGATTCTTGTGGGCCTGGCCATAGGCCATAGGCCATGCCCCAAAGAATGTGGCCACTGGCCATTCATACTATAATAATATGTATATAGTAATTATAGGTACTGTAAGCGAGTATACAGTATTTGTAATATGGTACAATGATATAATTGAAGTGTATATTGTATTTACTTGTAGTACAATTGAGGATACTGCTTATGGAATATGTGTTTGTTTATACTTGGCATGGTTACTTAGTTGCATACAGTAATAAAGCTGGAATCTCTGGCTCTTTTCTGTGAAAAGAAAACAGAATAATTTGTTAAGCAGCATAGTTTGAAAGCTTTAATGGCTAACATTTTGCATACACATTTATTTGAATTGATCCTCATAAACAGTACATTATATGGAATATCTTTGGCACAACATACTGTTGTTGTATTGAAATGAAATAATCATTGGGTTACTGGGCAAAAAATTAAATAGAGGATTTAAAAAAATCTATTATAATGATGTGAGTTTAAGTGTCATAGTATGTTTGTTTAAAGTGTGTTGTAATTAAGGGAATGTTTAAAGTAGTTAGATAACTGTTGGCATAGTCCAACTGCATTCACTCAGAGGATAGCTCAGAGGCAATGTGCTTTTCTTTGAAGCAAGACGACACAGAGCAACACAAGTTTGATCCCCGGATCCACGCTTAGCAACCGCTGGGTATTAAGCATGTTATAAATAACCCATTACATTACAAATATGATTTGTAGTAACAAGAACTGTCATGGCATATGGGAAGTGTATTGCAATGAGGGGTATTTTTGAAGTAGTTAGTTCCCTGTTGGCGTATTCTAGTTTTTTTTGGTACCATCTGCATTGTACCTTAGAAGCATTAGTATAAACAATTGGCTATGTGAGTTTATTTGTATGCTGGAACGATTGTCTGAATTGCAAAAAGGCCATTACATGCCATGATTTGCATTCTGCAGAAGCTGGTGAAATGGAATGGATTCATAATTAGGTATGGTGACATATACAAATCGTTCATTAGGGATGTGCTCTTTTGAAACATGGTTGCAGAGAGTGCATATATGTGTTCACGTGTATGAGATCTGGAATATTTCATTCATAGGGATGTTTTTGATTTCCAGTAATTGTAGTAAGTACATTAGGAATTCTTGTGGATCTTCCTGTGTGGTTATGGTAAATTTTGTCATTCCTGCACAGTAGTGCAATTCTTGCCTTATACCTGCAACTCTGTGAGTGCTGTCAGGATTATGGCATTTCTATGAAGGATGAACATTTACAAACACAACTGTTCCGAGCTGTTTCAGAAAATGTGAACAATTGGTGGCAATTGGAAGAGAAGATTGATTGTTACATTTGCATAGCAATTTAATCCAGTTGCCGTGCTGAATTGAAATGAACCAGAGAGTTGGGTCTCTGCATCGATTGATGGGCCTGTAGACTTTTTCTGAGATTTTGAGAAGAGATATCTGTCTTTTTGTCTTGTGATGGACATCCAGTTGAGTTTGTACCAGACAGGTTTGTGGCTGTATTATTTGATGGAGAATCATTTGGTTGTTGTTTCTTTAGCAGTATTGTGGGGGGATCTGTTATGGGCTCTGTATGTATTAATTTTCTTTTTAAAGGTTTTATTTTTTGAGGTACACGGTAGATATCTAGATAGGGGTATACAATTCATGTAGCTTGTTGTATTCCAGGATGTAAGGAATGCCAGCGTTGACTTTGTTTGCATCAAAATTAAGGATTAGAACATTGTATGTACAGAGACATGAACGTGCCAATGTCAATCAATGGGTGATTTAGGGTTAGACCTTGCGATTTGTGAATAGTAACATCATAATGAAGAGGTAGAGAGAATTGTTCTCTGCATATATACATGTCTTTGAAATGAAGGAAATGTGCTATTGTGCTGCCAATTTTTGTAACTTCTGCAAGTTTGTCAAAACTGATTTTGACAAACTGAATGCTGTTGTCATGTGGATATGTTTGGAAGCTAAAGACTGTTCCAATTGCTCATTGACTAAACATTTTTATACATGCAGGTTAAGTTTTAGAATTATTCTGCAATTTAGACGCAAAGTTAACATTTTATCCAATCCAGCTATTTAGTCATGCTGTTGCTTGCTGACATATAGGGAGTGCCATGACATGCACTTCTAGTTTGTCTGTGGAGCTGAAATGCAGTATGGGTTGCATTTCTTTTTTTAACATTGTCTTGTTGAATTGACTACAGCTAATAAGGGTTGGCATTAAGGACATGCATGTTATATGTAGATGAGTTACTTGTTCCTTGCCATCAGGAGCAGATGTAGTTCCCCCATATAGCTCATGGATTAGTCTACTATTTAAGATGGATTTTGCATTTTTAGTAAGCAGACCAGTCTAATGCTTTTTAAAATGTTATCATAGGTGAGGTCTGCAGACTGACGCATGTTTTGAGTTAGTTCTCTGTAGTGAACATTTTGCCAGAGATTTACATTTCCAATGCCGCCGAGTGTGTTACAGCATTGGTTGTGTCATAATGTTTTGAAAATAGGTTGAACATTTACTGGTGTTAACTGTAGGAGGTCTTCGAAAACCATATGTTTTCCTCAAAAAAGTTCTTAGTAATTTGTTTTTAGGACTTCTTGGATTCAGTGGTGAATTAAAGCTAACATGATATTTGAAACCATGCTTGCACTTTCATTTGTTTCAGAATTCTGTGTACTTCATTAGCAGCTTCTGCTGATACTTTGTAGTATTCTAATTTGTTTTGGTGTTCTCCTGGGAGGAGCAGTAGTCGGTGTAAAGTTACACCTCCTATGTTGTAGGCAGCTAAACCTGTAGGGGTTGTTACAGCCGAAAGGTTGTTGTTTGTTAAGAGTTGTAGAAATGTGCTGATTATTTTAATTAAGAACATTTACCAGAACCAGCTTCACCACTTACATACAGGAGAAGAGGTATATAATGTTTACAGCTACAAGTTTCAGTTTCATGTTTAAAACCATGTTCAATTTCCTCAGTGACTTTCAGTGAGTTGTTTATCATTTAGCTGTGATATCAGGACTGACAAGTCTTGTTCAGATTGTTTAGATTGATATGTGTTTTTTCTACTTCAGTCATGGCTAGTCCTGCTTCATTTAGAATGAGTGGTTCTCCAAGTGGTTCTTGTCTTCCTGTAAGGGAAGATTGACTGCCCTCTGGAGTGTATTCATCTAGTGCAGCTTCAATGTGTTCCTCTTATTGGTGTTCATTGTCGAACATTTCTTTGTATTGTTTAAAATTGACATTTGTGATACTGTTTTTGTTTACTTTGGATGCAGCTTCAAATGAGTCATAGTTACCTAATAATTCTTCTTTTCTCCAAGGTTTAACAATTTGCAGTTGGGCCATGTAATAAAGTTCTCTAGGTTGCAGAGATTTAAATAACTTTATATGATTAATTGAGGTGGGTTTAGTAAGTTTCACTAGGCTTCCTTCACAGGTTGAGACTGAATATTTGCCAGTTGTCTCATTTGGTGTGACATTGTATTTGTGGGAGTAGTTTTGGGCTTTGTCGTACAGGCACATGTTTTCCAAAGCAGTACGTCTGTTTGGGTAGTATGTTGTTTTTCCTTTTAAAGTCCCAGCTGTTTCGGATCATTTGTAGCTATTGTTTCTATCTCTTGGTATGATTTTAGCACTCTTTTTCGGGATGAAGCTGGACCATGGTTTAGTCAGACAATGTGTTCAGATTTGCCATATAAGGGAGTACCTGTTAAATGGTCTGCAGCTTCATAGAACCCAAATTCTCTATGGGAGAGCATTTTTATACCAAAGATGTACATGTATTGTGACAGTGTTTTGTCAAATGATATGTTATCCCAGAGGTCGTTCAGGTCTGTTTTCTCAGCTTTGGTGAGATAGGCTGTGAAATATCTTGCAACTGCAGTGGAATTGTCTGCGTTGTAATATATGTCTATGTTTGCATTCCACAAGAGGGCAATTATTACATTGTAATCATTAGGGCTGTGCCGAATAGCATATTTAGTATTCGGCTGAACACCGAATAGGTTGTTAACTATTTGGCCGAAGCCGAATATGAAGCCGAATAATTGCTTTATTTAATAAATCATGTTCCAAACTTCAAAAAATACACTTATTAAAAAAACAAATAAAGCACCATTTTAAATGCATTCTATATTTTTTTTATTTCTCTTCGTTGTAATTAATGTAGCATATTTATTTAAAGTTTAAAAGCCAGAAATAAAGCAGATTTAAAATGAAGGGACCAAATCTACAGATGATTGTTGCATATTCAGTGCCAGTTAAAGTAGGAGGCTTCACAAATGCAAAAGGACTGCCTTTGTGAATCAGATGATTTGCATTCTCTATCCAGTTGCAAAGTCGATGCGGTTGAGTTTCAAAACTTCTCTGCAGCTCACATAGAAATGTATAAAATGGTTCATGTTGGCTCATGCAGGACACAAGTCAAGAGGAAATCTGAAATTCATGAACTAACTATTCTCCCCACCAAAACAAATTCTGATCACTTTTCACTTATTCTAGCCCCTCCTTCTCGCCAATACACAAACATATACAACTTATCATTCCTGATAAAATATCATATAATTTTAAACTCAGGACTATGATGTACACAATGGGCCGTGACATGACAGGACCTGAAAGTATCTATGCACATTTCTTTCAGTTTGTCTTTTCCAACTGAAAAAAGTACCCATTGCATATAAACATTTGCTAAAAGAAGAACTGGTCCTGTACTGTTGCAAGCTAAGTATAAAAGATGAGCACCTTTTATGTTTAAGAATCTGTAACAAAACATGCCCTAAAGAACAGATTACAATATAAGATATTTTTCAGATGTGTGATAGCAATTTGTCTGGTCTAATTCTATTCAGTTTTGCAAACTGAAGTCTATATTTGCTTTCTGAGTTCATGTTGCATTGTATTCAAATGGGAATGTCAAAGTATTCGGCAAGAGCCGAATAGCAAGAAACTATTCAGCCAGACCCGAATAGCTTTTTTTTGCCGGAATTCGGTTTAATATTTACTCAAAGCCGAATTTCGGTACACCCCTAGTAATCATTGATATACTTGAATGCTTTGTCCCATTTAATGTTGTATGTGTTTTATAGGATTTGCCTTTTACACTGTGTCTAACAGAAGACATTAAGCTATTTACTTGTCCTTACCTTTGTTTTTATATCTACGTCAAAATATTTGCCACACTTATATTTTTGGAAGCGTAAGATCTGTGTACGGATGTCACTATCTGTGATTTCGGAAGAGATGTTGCAGGTCATGTATTTTTCGAGAAAACTGTAAAACAGTGGCATCGCTGTCAGGGCCAAATTTGAGAGCACCTTTTATCCACAAAAGCATGTGGATTTGGGGTGCTCCTCTGGATTGATATTCTTTTCTCCAAAATAAGTGTTGCACTACTCTGAGCGGAAGGGTAGGTGTGTTGCAGATGAAGTGCAGCATGGAAGTAAAGTGCTTGTGAAAGTGCCTTGATACATTGACAGGGTCAAGAGAACAGAGTTTTTTTGGTGTTTTTTATATCTATTGCATCTTTATTTTGGTTTTCAGTCCATAAAAAGTTGTGCAACTGATCCCATGCGTACTCTGCACAACTTAAAGCAA
The DNA here is from genome assembly GCF_040938575.1 of Ambystoma mexicanum. Classification (NCBI taxonomy): domain Eukaryota; kingdom Metazoa; phylum Chordata; class Amphibia; order Caudata; family Ambystomatidae; genus Ambystoma; species Ambystoma mexicanum. Next base: position 559,949,521 of record NC_090928.1, read on the forward strand.
CAAACCATGTGCGTGGACCGAGGTTCCTTAGCATACAACGTACATCAGTGTGAAGTCAGAACCAGTATTCGTTTGTACCATGCATGTTTGACAAGAGATTTGTTATACTTCTGCAAAACTTTATCTTTTGATATAGTTGGGTAGGAATCTATATCATCACTGCGCCGCCCATAACTGCGTTGATGAAAATGTCGATGCCAATTACGGCATGGTGCAGTGATCAGATAAATCACTCCCCCCAATAATCCAACCCCCACCCCACTTACCTTTACTAAAGTGACTTTCTGCGTGTGACACCGGCTACCTTGTACCCCTGCAGCATCAGTTCCTTGCACTTACATGGGGCGGTGATGACACCACAGGGTCCTATATAAAAACAAATGTTGTTTTCTTTTTCCTGTTCCACTGCTTACCATAACAGTAAGCGGGGGACACCCTGCAACTCCCGACTCACATTATTGTGACCATGTAGAGCGGGGGACTCCCCCACAACCCCTGCTCCACTTTGGCACAGCAATGGGAGTCGGTATACTATAAAATGCTGACAGTGCAGTAAAAGCACAGTCAGCATTTTTGAGACACAGTTTTTGGATGTTTCCGTTGGGTAGCTGACATGTTTACAAAATTAGAGCCTGTTTTCAATGTGAGTGCAACTCCACAACTTAGAGTTGCTGGTTCACTTTTGAGTATGTGGTGGAAAATGTGTTCTACATTTTGTTTGAATCTGGGATCTTCAGAATACATTTGTAAAGAGTGATATTCTGATGCACTCATTTGTGTGGACCTGTCATCATATTTTCCTCCTTTTCCTGTAGGAAAGAGTAGAGGAAAATAATGTGCTTGTACACTATTTTCCCATATGCTCATTGGGGATCATCTGGCTTGACGCATTTGATATGTTTCTAATGCACCGTCAATGATGTCTTTGGAGTGTAGTGGGTGAATTGTTTACTGATCTAAAATGTTGGCTGCAGTAACAGGATCTACACGTTCAAATTGGCCAGTTGCTGGTGAATCTTGCATTAATTAGTGGTTTCTTTTATGTGTTCCTTTATGTTTATATCTTTGCAGTATTCATTATTATATTTAAGATATTGTAGGTTTTGTCGAACTTGGTTTAAGTCGACTAGTTGTTGGCAAAAAATGTTTTGTCTTTTGTTGGTACACCATCAACTAGTACAATCAAAGATTGATCTACTGGCCGTTGTACTCCTAGAATTTCTACATGTTCTTTAAAATCTAATGGCAAATATACTACTTTGCCACGGATGACCTTTAGTAACTCAGATGGAGGCAATTTGGACATTTTCGGTTGAAGGCGTATTATAGCTTCAAATGGGTGTACTGCTTGCTCTCATACATGTTAAGTTCCTGGAGAGCCTTTGGGAGTGGGAATATTTTAAGTTATTAGTGATAGCATGTGATGGCATTTTTTTATTGTCAAGCTTTGTGTTGCAGTACGTGCAAACTGTTGAGGGGTCAGTTATTTAGTATTTATTTTCTTCTGTTAGATATAAAGCTAATTGGAGCCATTGGGATTTCTCATTTTCCTCTATTTTGAAGGCTATAGCTACTATTTCTGATTTCTTTTTATAAAAAGTTCTGCAACAACAGACACATACTTGGTCCGGTATTTCAGCAGATGTGCTGTGAAACTTAGCTTTTTCCTTTTTGTATCTGTTTGTTCGGAGGTTGTTGTTTGTGAGGTTTTTGCTAATGTTTTCTGAAGTTAGTGAATGTTCTAAGGCAACTTCAGTTCCAAAGTATTTACTTTGGAGGTGCTTTGTTCCTCAAAGGATGCCTTTGGCTGTTCCATGTAGGAGAATGTTATTTAAATGCTGCAGTTCTAGAACAGGACATTTTGAATAGTATAGTATATGCACAATATTCTGTATAGCGGAATGGTGTGTTGCTAACATTTTGAAGTGGTGGAAGGTGCTTTTGCAAGCAGTTCCTAAAATGCAGGCTAATCAATGTCCATGAATCCACTGTGGCTGTGCAATGCACAAGAGTCCATGGTATGTAAAGTTTACATTTTACTTTTGTCTTTTAGTTTCACATAGTGATTGAGGAATTGTAAAGATTTAAAGGATTGTTGGCCTACATTACAAATATGTACACTGGATGGTTTGTTTGGACAAAAGCAACTTTAACTTGAAAGTTTGGTGTAGATGTTTGTTCTATAAGGGTTTATTTTGCCATAATGTTGTCTCCAACCATTTCATATCCGCGGCCATTAATTGATCTTTTTTTGTTCTTTTTATAAGCCTCTTCATTGAAATATGGTTGTGTGCTGCTTGTGTGAATCCATTCACCTTCGTAGAAGTTTGAAAAGGTATCTATATTGACATTGCGCATGTTTAGAAGTCATTTTTTAAATGTATTGATTAAGTTAGTTAGTGGTTGCATTCTGTTTAAGATCAACATGAACAATTATCTTTTTAGTACAAATGTGCTATCAATTAGAGCTTAGTTTGTAAGTCTTGACTTTTCAGCTGTTTTTATAAGATTGTGAAGAATGGTGGACATTTTTTTTGTAAAATATATTTTTTGGATTGCTTTACAGTGGTTAGTTTAACATTGGTAGATATAGTGTTAGGTTCATTAGTAGGTCTGCTTTTGATTTGCAAGCGGGGCCTCACCTTTTTTAGTGGTGGCTGGATTAGTTCTGTTGAGTAAGGGTACTAGCTCTTTTGTTTTAATGTTTTCTATAAATTGTTTTAAAGGTGGATTACTATATGGACTGCTTTTATTCGTATCTGTTTTTTTTCATTCTTTTCTACTGAGTTGCTTTTGTAAAGGCTCACTCCCCGGCTTACACATGTATATTCATAAAATATAATACACCCCAGTGGGGAATGAGACTAGTAGGACAGGTTGCAAAATTTAGAGTAGGTTTATCTAAAATTAGCATCCACAGAACTCTGCTGCTGCGCGAGAGCTCTGGCAAACATTAATATTACAGAACGTTATAAAGGAAAACATTGTCATAGATGTCACAACTAACATAGGCTACTACACTTACATGGGATTGGATGGACAGCATGGATACATACATGAAGATAGGCGCTGCTTCTCCTGGATTGGTTCCCCAGATGGCGGGAGGGTGAGCATCACAGCGTCCAGCTGCATGTGTCCAGGAGGGGTGAGAGTGAGGTTGTGGTGAGATAGAGTTGACACTAACTAAGCTGGCATGAGCAACTACCACTAGACATACAATAAACAATGATCATTAGTATACATTTGAATAAATCTAGAAAACCTATAAATTGCATGCATGTGACTATATCATCTATTATTGGGACTTTTACGGAAGAAAAGTTGGGGGCCATGAGCGCGCTGTGGGCGGCGCTGCAGAGGGGAGAGAAGCCTTTTCATACTATCGAAGTGAGGCCTAGTCCAAAGATGGAGTCGAAGGCACACAAAATGGATGCGAACTGTGTCCCACAATAGCCCCACCTATGCTAATGTTAGCATAAGGGCAATGGAGGCGTCCCCCCTATTGTGTGAGCAAGTGGTCCATCATGTGCAGAATGTGCAAGGGGGGCCCAAACGACCCCTTACTCCCACACATTAATTTCATTTAATTGGTATCCAAGCCCTGCAAACACTTTGTAGGCTTTGACCTCTCCTGGCATATTCATCAGGTCTGCAGGTCATATATATTCCTCCATCCCCATCCAGGTCCACCTACACCTCCCTGTACCATTGTAACACCCGTGGCACCTTAATGCTGGTGGTGTATAAGTTATCTACCCTGTCCCCATGCTGGTGATATACATCTTCAGGCGATACTTTGGTGGATAGGACTCCCCAGTCTGTATTTGAGCATCTATCATGGCTGTGGTTGCTGCTGTTGTCGATCTGCCCATTGTTACCATCATCATTGTTGAACTAGGCATAGATTTTGCACAAGATTGTATGTCCATCTGGCACACACAGAAAAATATTAGCACAAAAACGATGAGTGGGACAAAAATCTTCATCATCACACTGAGCCAAGACGGTATCCAATTGAAGATTTCATTCGCTCTATTCATCCTTCCATCCGCGTTCTCTACCCCAAACTGTGCACAGCCGAGATGGCGTGGGACAGGGTCCCATTGTCTGCGTCTTTAGAAGGTACGAACGTACAACATGCACTCCCTGTTTTTCGGCAAACACTGCGTCCATTGCTGTGAGGAGGTCCAGGACGTACTGGTTCTGCATCGTCATTAAGCGCAAGGTGCGAAGTTCCAAATTGATGACATTGAACCCTTCTTCAGTGTCGTTGGCCAGTTAGATGGTTCCCAGCGCACGATTTGCAACCATTTGGCATTTGTTCGAGCTTGAAGTACCCGCACCAGGAGGGAAGCAAAGAAGGTTTCAGAAGAATTGAACAGTCTATGCTTGTCTGGAATCTCAGCAAGAAGTTCTGATGATGTGCTGGAAATGTAGTTGGATGACCTTCTTTTCTGGGACACCCTGTCTTGTAGCTCGTTTTCAGACAGGATTTCATATGTGGGAGGCTTTGTTGTTGCTCGCTGGGGTGCTGCTGATATGTCAGCCGAATGTTTTGACCCTTGGATATGGCTTTCTGGAATCAAGATTAGCACCGAGTGCAGTGTGGCAGGGCACATGTACCCCTCCAGGATGGCGGGAGATGCAGGTATGCTTGTTTGCCAGATACCCAATTCATGTCCATGAGCACTGCTGTGCCCTTTTTCATGTCTGGGATGATGATTGTCTTGTTGCATTTTCTATTCGAGCCCATCTGCACCTTTCCCTCACCATGGAAGAAAAATTTGTTTTTATTTTCCTTCTGTATTTTGATGGGTTTCTTGGGAGCTGTGGCCAATGTGAGTTTCGCAATGTGTTGGGACCAGACCGAAGTGCATGTTTCTTTGACCCATTGAAAGTTCTCCTCACTGTGTCCTCACAATGCCTCTGCTTTGCACGTGATCATCTCGTCATGCCATTTGTTTTCTGTAAACCGTGTCCATCTGATAACAAAAAATGGTTCTTTGATGCAGATCACTCCTTGTGGCTTACTCGTGCAGGTTTTTTTCATTCTGCAACATTTCTATTGTAACTGTGTGTGACTGGAAGGTGCTCCGAATCCTACACAATACGAGATGAACTAAACATTGGGCATCCAACAAGGGAACTTCTTGAGGTATAAGTATTTTAGGTGTGCTTGAGGCATGAAGTATGAGAGAGCAGACATAGCAGCTCTTATTTGTTGCTTGCTTGGCTGTTGCACTCATGTCTGAGTACCATTTGTTTGATTGATCTGGGTGGTGGGGGTCTTCAATCTCATCTAATCCCAGGCCATGGTATGTGTCATAATGTTTCCCTCCTGTCCCCCCATTTCCACCTCCTCCTCCCCCCTTCAGTATTTTTTATTATTTTCACTCTCCTGTATTTTATGAGAAAGACATCGGCCCACGTTACTTCGGTTAGTTCACTAGCAGCTTGCCAAGATTGTGATATTGGAAGGTCTTGCGTTATTGGAGTATCAGGGTTTAAGTGCATTACAGTGCCTTGTGAGGTAGGTTCTGTGGTTGCATGTACATTTGTGTGTGGTAGGTCAGGCTCAACGTACCAGGAATAATCACCATCATATTGATTAGTCTCATTATCATTGTTAAGACTCATAACAGCAAGTGAAAAAATAGGAGTTTGGACAGTTTGGTTTTTATGCAGCGTGGTGAGATTACCGTGAGAATGGACAAACTATCACAATGAGATATCTTGCCCCATTGCATCTTTCTTCCATATCCGCATAGTCAATGTGGAGCTCTCTTAAAGGCCCCACAGGACGTGGTAGTGTTCCTCGTATTTATTATTATTTATTATTTGTTTATTTGGTATAGCGCAAAACCAAACCCAAAGGGTAGCTGGGCGCAGACAATGCAAGGATACTTGAGAACTTGGTTACAGGAAAATACAGTTATACAATTCACATTAGTAACAAAGGTGCATGTACAAGCAAATGCTAAAATACAGTTAAAGCTAGTTAACCAGAAACCAATTAATCTAGTTACAGTCATCAGGGGTCTCTAGAGCAGATGGCAATGGGAAGGTCGAGCTAAGTGTCATTGAAACGTATCCAGGTGAGGACTTTCCGCCTGAAGCTAGGGTAGGGTTGGTCCATTCTGAGATCCAGAGGGAGTCTGTTCCAAGTTTGCGCAGCTATGACTGGAAAACTGGAGCCGCCAGCTGTACTCTTTTTGTATCTAGGCACCACTAAAGTATAGGCATTAGTCGTTCGAGTGGGATGGTTTGAGATTCTCTTGTTGACTCTGTTAACCAGGTAGGGGGGAGCTATGTTGCTAACAAGTGTAGTGTTTGAAGAGTCATTCCTGAATTGTATTTTTGGCATGTCGTGCATTCAATTGTTAACCTTGATAGGTGTTCCTGCAGATTTGGTATAAACCATGTTTCCTGAATCTCTGCTGCAATGTGTTGTATTGTCACATGTGTTGGGAAGTGGAGCTGTTGTAATGCTATCAATAATAATTCTACTGGCATCACCACCTTCCCTGTCAGTCTTGCAGCCATATTAAATCTGTTGGGGACTGTTTATATCCTCTCTTTTCACATAAATCTTGTTCCTCTAATGCTGCACGCTTTTGCAATTCTATAACTTGTAGAATTGGTGTACAGTTGTATCCTTCCTCCTGTACTTCTGCACTTGTTGTTTTTACAATGCACTCTAATGATTGTGGAACATTGAAATATGCTGCTTCTTTTGCAGCAGCATCCGCTGCTGCCTTCTCGAGTGAGATCGCGTCCATGTCATTGGTGTGTGCCTGGCACTTTACCAATGCCATCACTGACGGTTCTGCTAGTGCTTCGATCAAGTCATTCAATAGTGCTGCATGCTGTACTGGCGAGCCATCTGCCCTCCTGAATCCCCTTCGTCGCCATCATGACAACCCTGAATGCACTGTTGTTGTCACATATGCTGAGTCAGAATATATTATCACTGCACATCCTTTGGCTGTACGTAGTGCTTCGATTAGTGCTATTAGTTCTGCTGCCTGCACTGAATAATGTGAGGGGAGGCATTTCTGTATGATAACTTCATATCCTTCTTCTTCCATTCTCACCACTGCTGCCCGAACAATGTTTTTCACCTGTCTCACTTTCTATTGATGCTGACCCATCCACAAAATACATTTTCCCCCTCCTCTAATGCATTTTCGTTTGCTTTTGGAATGTCATCTTCTTCTCCTTCATATGTGGTGCAATCATGTTCCTGCATGTCTTCTACTGTGCAGGGCTCGGTAATAAATATGGCTGGGTTGACTGTCTTACATCTCACCACATGAACGTTTGGACTGGATATTATGATCTCGTATGCTGTTGCCCTTTGTGTGGTGAGAGTGGATTTGGAACTTTCTAAAATGGCAAACAGTCAGTGTTCTGTGTACAGTGTCACCGAACAACCTATCACAATGGTGACGCTTTTTTCTATAGCGAAGTCTGCTGCTGTGCGAGCTTGTTCACACGCGAAGTGGCCCTGCATTACCGAGTCTAGTGTGCTGCTGTAGTAGGCCAATGGCTTGTGGCCTAAGGATGGCTTTTGTGTTAAGACTGCGGTCATTAACATGCTATTGCAATGTGGAAACAAGTAGAACTCCCGGTCAGAATCGGGGTTCGCTAAAACTGGTGCGTGTGAGATGAGGTCTATTAGTTTGAAATATTGTGTCATAATTTCCTGTGTCCATTTTATGGGGGTGCTGTTCTTTTGTGCTTCTTTTAATGCTTATAGCAATGGACGTGTATATGTTGCATAGTCCAAAATCCATGCACGGCAATAGTTACATATGCAGAGAAACTTGTGCATGTCCTTCACTGTTTTTGGCATCACTGCATGGTGTATTGCTGCTGCTCTGTCAGGTATTATTATTTTCCCATCTTTTGAAATTAGTTGCCCTAAGTAGAGCACCTCAGTTAAGCAATATTGCAGTTTACATTTGTCCACCTTGTATCCTTTTGTGTCTAGTAAATTTAGTAATGATATCGAATCAGCCCTGCACTGTTCTTCACTTTTACTGCAGATGAGCAGGTCATCCACGTACTGGATTATTGTGCTCTCTAAATTCCTATTACCAAGATCTTCATACAATATTCTATTGAAAATGCTGGGGCTCTCACAGTACCCTTGTGGTAACCTACAATGCTCATATCTGTTGCCCCCCAATGTGAATGCTGTGAGATATCGACAACTTGGGTCAAGTGGCACTGAGAAGAAGGCGTTCTTCAAATCCACTACCGTGAAACAACTGGCATCTTTAGGTATGCTACACAAAATTGATGCAGGATTAGGCGCTAAGGGAAACTCTTTCTGTATGAGATCATTAAGTGGGCGTAGGTCCTGGATCATCATCCAAGCCCCACCACCTGCTTTTTTGATTGGATAAATTGCCGTATTACAAGGGGAAATTGATGGCACTGCTATACCTTGTTCTAATAATGTGTTTATTGTTTCGTTTATCCCCTCCTCTGCTTCTCGTGATAATGGGTACTGTTTTACTCTAGGTGGTATAGCACCTGGTTTCAATTTATTTTTTATGGGTGTCACCTCTTGTAATAGCCCTATGTAATGGCTGCCGGTGGTCCATAATTCTGGCAGCACCTTTTCCATATCTTCCTCAAATATAGTGGGTGGTATACTAACACTAGCCATGAAAGGGTTGTGTATTTCTCAGTGTTGGATCATTATGTCACAGGGTATACTTATTTCCATTATAATTTCCCCATCAGTATCATTGTCAGTGAACAATTCCTCATCAGTCAAATCACGCAACACTATGTTTGGGTCTATGCACAGTACTGTTCTCCACTCACATCCATGCCTGTCCAGTCCTATCACTGCAATGCTTGAAACTTGAACTGCTTCTAAATCAATGTACATAATTGTCCCTGGCACAATATCAGAATGTACAGTGGAGCAAAACACCAAATCAGATGACACTCTCCATTCCTTTCGATTTATTTCGGGCACAACTCTGGCAAGTACCCGTATCCCATAAATGAACATATCAATATCAATTGGTACCCCTCGCACTACACTCTCATTTGTCATGGTGCTGATCATTTGCATGACCCCTACTGGACATATCCCTAGGGTAGAGCACACTATCCCCAGTTCTGTAAAAGAGATTGTCATGTTCAATTTGCTCATGACGTCCCTCACCAATAAATTAATTGGCGAGTCTTCATGGTACAGTAGTGGGGCTCGCACCGTCTTCCCTCCTACCATTATGTCTAAGTCTTTTGTGTAAGGAAATTTTAAAATAGCACCAGAGAACCCCTGTGTTTCCAAATGTTTTCCCGAGAGTGGGAACAGGCCTTCCATGAGGCACGATTTTTCAGCTCCCGAGTCCACCATAAAAGATGAACTGTTTGTTGCATATCTCCACCCCCACCAGTGGTTCCTCTTCTGCACATAGGGTAGTTGATAGGACTGGACACGCAAGTGCTTTCTGTGGGCTGTCCTAATCTGCATATGTTTCTGTTCCCGGGACAGAAAAGACATTGGGCCTCATTACGAGGAGGGCAGTAAGGGGTTAACAGCGCCGGTAAAGGTGCCAGAGCCATTAACCCCTTATCGTCCCATTATGAGGTCCGCTCGCAGGATCCACTCAGGACGCCTGGTTTTATCAGACGTCCTGAGCGGGTCCCACGAGTGGCCCAGCATGCTAACAACGGGCCAGTCATTAACGGGCCCATTGTTAGCATGCTCCCCATTCCCATTGAGCCCATGAGGGCTCAAATGGGAATGGGGATGGACTGGATCCGGGTTTCCTGAATGGGGAAATACTGGGCCCTCCAAGGTCAGAATGGCCCGGTATTTCCCCATTCAGGGAACCCAGACCCGGTCCTAGGTTTAGGGGTAGCCATGCCCTTATTAAGGGCATGGCTACCTCCAAACTCGTAATGAGACACATTGTCCCCAATCACAGCTATGCCGCCGAAAGGCGCCGGCGTGCCATTTGCACTTGTGGCAAAAATGTTAGTGTTTGCATTTCCCATTGTATTCTGGCGTGCTACATGTGGTATCATCCCTTGCTGTTGGGGTTGTTGTCTGCATGGCATTTGCTGTACCCTTGGCTGTTGTTCATTATAGCATTGTTCATTCTGCCTACCCCCACCCATTGGTAACCCGTAAGGACTGCCTAGATGTGGGTGACCATACTGTTGTTCGTTCCCCCTGGCAGGCTGCCCTTGGTAATATCCCATTGGTTGCATGCTGCATATTCTTGAAAAATGGCCCCACCTCCCGCAATTCCAACACAACCCTTGGGGTCCTCCGCTCATTCTTTGCCCTACAAATACTCGATTTCCCATTCCTCCAAATCCTCCTCTCTGCCCTCGGTACCCACCTCATCTTCTTGCCGTTCTGCCTGCCTTTGGGGCCCTTCGTACTGCTCGTCTCCTTCCCATTGCTCCTGTCCGTTTACGGACCAAGTTGCTTCCATACTCGCTGGTGTATTCCCTGATCCCTCCTCTCCTTTTCCCTGATTGTCAGTGGGCTGCACTGAATTCATTGCCACGACCTTCACTAATTTATTTTTAACCAATTTTACTTTGTCTGCCAACCTTCTCTGTACTATCTCTTTTTCTCTTTCTTTGATCCTCCTACAATGGCGGACAATTGTGCTCTGAATCTCTGGCCAACCTTTGGTTTCTATCCCAGCTATTTTATCCAGAGCCTTCTGCATCTCTTTTGGGAGCCCTTTTTTAATTATGAAGTAAAACAAGGCGGAGGATTGGTTCCACACGGTGACCGTTTCAGATCTCCACAGGTCTTGCACCCGAAGGATGAATTGCGTAGGCTCTTCCTCCTCTCCCATAGTGCATTGCATCACTAAATGTAAATCTAGAGTATCTGGAAAAGTCTTCCGTAATGCATCCCACACTTGCGCCCTTACATTATTGAATGATGACCAATCATGGCGGTCACAGTTCATTGTTACCCCAGGGAAGCCAGCTTTCTCCCACACTCCGTCTGCTTGGTCACCGACGGTGGACACCAGTAAACCTTTTACATCCCCTATGGCTAATGGTACCCAAACTGTGTTTTTTCAAATGCATGTATCTACTTCCCCGCCCCATCCGAAAGTGGAGGGAGAAGTTTCAACAGGTTATTTTTGTCCATCTGTGCGCATGGTATGTAGTGTGGTCTTCCTGCTCCCTTATGTATCAGAGGCATCTGTAGTTTGGCCCTACCTCCTTTTTCACTTACCATTCCCTTCTTTGTTTTACTTACCAACATGTTTCCTACTCTTTGCCTCAATCTCCCTTGCCACCTCAGGTTGCTTCCCTCCTCTTGGTCAAATTGAAATGGTAGCTGGGACCCTTCCGCTGCAGCCCCATCTTCGTATTAATCTAAATCAAGCCACACTTCATCTATTTCTTCTTCTGACTCCCTGTCTCCCTGCCCCTCTCCTCTTTGGTTTTCTGGTGTCTCTGGTTGTATTATTCTTACAGGCTTGCCATTTAAATGGAGGAGGAACTCTCCTGACTGCCACTATTGTTCTTGTCCTTTCGGTATTGGCGCCAGTGGTGGCGGGGACCGTGTATTTCCCCCCGCTACACTTGGTGGAGGTGTAAAGTCAATTGCTACCACTGGTGGTACTTCCCCTCCCCAGGTAACATCTGGCCCCTATCACACAATGCTCTTAGTCGTGTTATTTCCATCTGAATCTCCAGTTAACTGTGCTAAATTTACTGGAGGGGCACTAGTTGATCTGTACAGTCCTCCTGTTTCATACGGTGGTGGGGCTGTGGCACCTGCTGCTGCCGGGGTTCTTGGGTCTTGCACATACCTGGGCTCACTATATCTCACTGTGGGCCTTGTCAATAACGGATCAAGTTTAGTGAGGTAATTTCCTGCAGTTTCTATTGTACATTCATCCCCTGTGACTCCCTTTCCCCCCTCCGGGGCTGTCAGCTTTTCTACTGATGTGTCTTTACTTACCTCACCGCTAGGGGCTGTCTCCTCAAACATTCTCCATAAGTCTAATACTTCCCGGCTATTTTGTAATTGCTTCCCCCTGTATTTGGCCAGCAAATGGGTTGCTACAAGATCTAACACTCTTTTTTGAAAGGACACTGCCTCTGGCCATATTGTGGATGACCCTTCTCCTTTTATTTCAATTAGCCATTGCTCGTTATATTTCTGTATTTTTTCACTATTTAAAGGGAGGTGTTGGCAAATATGCCCTAATGGTGTATTCCCCCATGCCAACTTTATTTTGTATTCTTGTAGATACTTGTTCTTTTAATGAGTGTTCTTACACCATGCAATTTATCAAATATACACCTTCTCTGACACCTTTTCTCAACCTTATTTCACTGTCATCATCATAAATACCAATAACTGTTTTTACTTACACCTTTTTGCATTAATTACAAATTATCACTAGCAATGTTCATCAAAGCTTATTTCAGAGAACACATAGACACACATGCACTTATCAACAAACCAACACAATGTATGTTAACAACATTGAACATCTAACATGAACTGCTTTTTTTCTTTTAGATCATCCCTTTAGTTTGTTCTGGTTACTTACCCCTCTTCTTATTTTCTCATTCACTCCCCACCTCTGAGCCCCCTTAGGCTACCTCTTTAAAGAATTCTGATCAAACGTACTAAGAATATTCTAAATTACTACTCCGAGCCTACTAAATATATGAAACTTTTTTTCTCTTTATTTCCACTTGTTCCCTGCACTGGTCGAGACAATGCTATGTGGTGCCGCCTTCTACCCCCCTTCGGAGCAATGATCCCGTATTCCTCTTTATCACTTTTTCCACAACAACCTAATGGCCATATAAAGGATAGATAAGAAAAAGCCTTACAGTTTCAATCACACAGGCCCTAAACCCAACTTCCAGTTATTTCTCTATTTTTTTCCATCGCCCCTGAGAATCTCACAACCAGTACTCACGTGTTCCGCTGGGTGGTCCGAGAGCCGCCGTTCACAGTCTATCCACAATCGGGTCCGCACCCCAACCAACCCGGGACCCACTTCGGCGAGCAGTTAGTTGGCTATTTGCAAAGAAGATGGGGACCCTTGGCACCTTTCGTTTTGAGCTCACATTGGTTAACCGCAGAGGCAATGGTTTTGCTGGAGGTGTCCCGGATCTCGCCACATGGCATGGGGGCCTCGGTGCACCTGTCTCAATCACGTCACGTGGGTCACCAAATGTAAAGGCTCACTCCCCGACTTACACATGCATATTCATAAAATATAATACACCACGGGGGAATGAGACTAGGAGGACAGGTTGCAAGATTTAGAGTATGTTTTTGTACAATTGGCATCTAGAAAACTCTGCTGCCGCGAGAGCGCTCTGGCAAACATTATGATTATAGAAAGTTATAAATAAAAACATCGTCATAGATGACGCAACTAACATAGGATACTACACTAACGCAGGATTGGCATGGATACATATATGAAGACAGGCGCTGCTTCTCCTGGATTGGTTCCCCAGGTGGCGGGAGGGTGATCATCACAGCATCCAGCTGGATGTGTCCAGGAGGGGTAAGGGTGAGGTTGTGGCGAGATAGAGTTGACATTAACTAAGCTGGCATGAGAAACTACCACTAGACACACAATGAACAATGATCATTAGTATACATTTGAATAAATCTAGAAAACCTATAAATTGCTTGCATGTGATTATATCATCTATCATTGATACTTTTACAGAGTCCAAGGTTTGGTGGGCTTGTTCGCTGTGATAACCTGGGTGTCTGGGTGGTCTTAGCACACCAAAGCAAATGGGGAGTTATAGTGACATGTGTGGTTTTAGGGCACAATATACTGAGACAGAGGTCTGGGTTTACTAGGGACATTGTGGGGTGGGCTGCACATCAGGGTCATACTTCTGGTACATCAAGAAAATACCTTGGGAGGGCACGGGGTTACATTGGCAGTAATATTCCAACAGCAGGGCCATGCTGGCAGTGGCAGGTTTGTGGAGATGGATGAGCTACAAAGCATGGTTCGAGCCAGTTCACACACAGGGCAGTGATCACAGTGGAAGAGTGAGATGATACATCGTGGTATTTGTTTCAATCATCCCCATCGCATCCATGAGAAAGGGAGTTGGGAAGCTTTCAGACAGGGAAGTAAAGGTGGGGGCCATGAGCGCGCTGTGCGCGGCGCTGCAGAGGGGAGAGAAGCCTTTTCATACTATCAAATTGATGCCTGGTCCAAAGATGGAGTCGAGGGCATACAAAATGGACGCAAAGTGTTTCCCACAAGTGTTTCCCACAATAGCCCCCCCATGCTAATGTTAGCATAAGGGCAATGGAGGCATCCCCACTATTGTGCGAGCAAGTCGTCCATAACATGCAGAATGTGCGAGGGGGGCCCAAATGACCCCTCACTCCCACGCACTTTTAAGAAGGCCTTTTGTTATGTCAGTTGGGAAAAAAGAAAGTTTGGGTTTGAAAGTTGTGGAATGCATATTCATGTATTGTGCATGGGTGTGTGGGGGTGATTTTAAATATGAATAGAGTGCCGTTTGATTGTGAAGTGGCATAATGGGTGTGGTTGGGAAGGTTGCAAGAGTAAGAGTCTATAGTGGTGTGATGGGCTCGGTTCAGTGAGGTAGGGGTGGTGGTGTGATTGAATAAGTAGGAACATTATGATGTTTTGAGGAAAACAGTGGGTGTTATATTGGTAGTATTTAGATGAGAATAGAAAGAGTGTGAATTGAGCAATATAATGAGTAGGAGTGAAATAAATGTTAAGTTGGAAAGGATACTCTAGGCTAATATATAGTGGAAGTATATTGCTACAATTAGAGAGATATACATGGTACATTAATGTGCCTACTTTGTAGGAAGTGAAGGGTATTCTTGTGAGGGCTAGCTGTTTTCGGCAATCTCTTTTCTTTCCTGTAAATGTAAAAGAAATGTAGTGGGCATATGTGGTAATGGTTAAGTACTTTTAGCAAGCAAGGTTGTTATTCATGAAGGTAGGAGGAGTTGCTGAGAAAAAGAGTTAATGAAGTTGTGTCTTGGGTGGTGTACTAAAATGTGTTAACTATTTTATTTGAAGAATTGCAGTATACGTAGGTCTGTTTCGCACCTCAGAAGGAACAGGACAAACATGGGTGTGAGGAAAAGGTGTATATCTAGGTTATTTTGTGCTGCTAATGTTTGTAAAAGAAGTGTTCTGTTTGTGGTGTAATGTATTAGTATTGTGTTGCACTGTTTTTAACAGAATAGGGAAACTGTAGATGTAATGATGTATTGTTGTTGCAGCAGTGTTTGGTGTTTTATAGTATAGGTTGGGAAAGAAGAGTACTTTATATGTAAGGTCAAGTGTTGTGTATAGATACTTTGGTGGTGTACAGATATGCGTGAGCAGATGTAGAATGGTGGCAGTGTAAGGATGTAATGAGTGAGGGTGGAAAGTGTGATATTTATATTGAATGAAAAATGGAAATGCTGACAGTTTAAGCATGTTTCTTTATAGGAGCATTTTCGTAAAAGTTAAGAAATGCATATGTACATTTATAGGAGCACTTTGTGTCCCTTTTTTGAAAAAATAAATAAAAAGCAGATGGGAAAGATTTGTAGATCATTTTTATGTGGCACTCGATGTGTGTGATTTTAATATGGTGGCAGTACATGCATACTTCCCAACATGATCCATTCCAGTCTGTAAGTGCTTAAGTAGTCCTAGTTTATTTGTTTGCGTTATGGAATTTATAGTTCCACTATTCCCATTATAAAACTTGGACTAGAAGTTCCAGATTGCACAGGAAAAACAAGGACAGTATAAGCACCTACTGATTGGAATGGATTATGTTAGCAAGTATGCATGTACTGCGAACATATTATACTTCCATACCAAGTGCCACTTAGAAATGTTTTAGAAATATTTTTCATCTGCTTTTTCATTCTTGTAGGAAAAGGTTGAACAGTGTTGCTATAAATGTACATATGCAGCATTATTTTACTTTCATCAAATTCCTCCTAAAAAGAAACCTTTTTAAATGTACAACATTCTATGTTTTTCAATCAATATAAATGCCATACATTCAAAATGTCCAGTCCAGTCCTGTTTTTTCTGGTACTTGTACTCTGAGTTTAAACTTGGCAGAAGTGGAATTACAAGTCACAGAATCCAAAGAAAAAAATGAAGAATTGATAAGCACCTACATATTGGAACGGGTCATGTTGGCAGGTATGCATGTACTGCCAACATATTCTTTTATTTGGATATTAAACTTGCACACACCTAGTGGCATTTAAAAATGTTATACACATGTTTTGCATACTTTTTTTTTTTCTTTTAGGAAAAGTACACACAGTGCTGCTATAAATGCACATATGTTTTCTTTTATCAAACTGCATTGTATTTGCTGCTTGATGTGAGCAGGTGCCGAATGCTGCAATGCATGGCATCTGCTAGAGTGGTTAAAAAAGAGAATATGCCTATTGAAAAGCTTATTACAGGTTTAGTAGAAGGAGCATTCTATTCATATATTTCTGAAAGAGTTGAAGAAAATACTTCTAAAAATATAAGCATTCCTGTACTGTGTCTTGTTAGATGGAGCTGTTGAATCTGCAAATAGAAATCTTGGAGAGTTTCACAGTAGTTTTTGATGCAGATGACTGTGCTTAACAGGAGTTCAAGTGTACATCTGAAGTGTTGAGCTGAGATTGCAGGGTTATGTGTAGAGTTGTTGGATGTGATTGGTGGGTGGATGTGTGATTGTTTGAAAGCAGCCAATGAGGGAGTGTTACAAGCATGAAAGTGAAAATGATAGAAGGCTGCTCTGTGCTTTGGTGTTCATGGTCACCGCAGTAGTCTGTGGACACCGCACGTGCCATCTGCTTCTTTTAAGGATGCCTGGAGTGAAAAGGGGATCACAGGGACCGCAGACATATGTGGATGTCCGCGGACATCGGGAGATGAGCCAATCAGTTTTCCTGGGTGTGATGCATAGGAAGAGAGAGTAGCAGGATGTTTGTTTTATGAGTGCACTGAACATGGCTATGGCTATGGCTATGTGTTTGAGGAAGCAGAGTGTATGGAACCTGGGAGACTCTTGGATCCATTGGCTGACAGTCTATTCTGAGCACTGTGGATTTTCTGAGAGTCTTGGATTTGATGAATTTCCATATTCATGGTACAGAGAATGAAGTGGGCAGAATTCCTGCTGTTTTGTGAGAATATGGTTCACTTGAAGCATCCATACATCATTGTAGTTCACTGTGGAGGCTACAGTTCGGGCTGTGTTACCAGAATATCATTACAGTGTGCAATCAAGGATACATTTGGGAAGTTTATAGAACTGCTTCTACATTCAAAAATAATTTTTTCTCGAATAGTTCAGAGCCAAATGTGGATGCATTCAAATAAATTTTGTCCACAAATTGTGAAAGCAAGGCGCATTGTCAACAAAGTTGTATGTGCCTTTTTGCAGGATGTTGGAATGACATCTGTTCATAATGCAAATATTAAATTTGATACTGTCAACATTTTTCTAAGTAATTGAGTGAATCTAACTGTTGTTGACAATTAGATTTTTCTTGATAACGTTCAAAGTGCATTGAAGCAGTATCTGTAAAAACACATCAAATATAGATTCTAATATTTTTTAGAAGTTGCATTAAACACAAATGAAAAATTGCCACAAAAATGAGAAACACTTTCTGTGAAAGTTACAAAAAAAATATGTTTTGTAGAAACTTTTTAGTTTACTACATCAAACCAAAAAATCAAAGTATATATTATAGTCAAAAAGACAAAAAAAGTTCTTTTAAGAGCTACACTTTTTGTGCATAAAACAATTAAAATGATTCTCATTCCCCCACCCCGCGCTTTGAATTTTCCTGGTGTCCGTGGACTACTGGGCTGTCCTTGGACTATGCAGGATGCAAAGGGCCCTGTGAGATATTTTTTTCTTCAGTCTATCTTTTAACTGTGAAAGGTGGCTCCTAAAGGAACCATTTTATTATTTTTTTTTATTTTGTCTTTTGTACTTTTTTGTTCATCTTCAGGAGAGGCAAGGAGAGAAGGGAGGGAAGGGAGGGAAGGGAGGGGAGGGGCACCAACCACAGAGGCGGAGAGGCATGTAGAAAGAGGAAGGTATTGGGCGGGCCTCAAATTTAAGGTGGGGGCAGTGTTTCTCGAGCTCCTTCACCATGGCTTCGGAAACACTGTGAAACTGCTCCCCCTTGCAGATTGGTGCATCACAGTACATACATAGTACTGTGACCCTCGAAAGGCTGCTGGGATCCTCTACCACACAGGTGTAGTTTGTGTGGTGACAGGAGCGGTCGAGGAAGATGGGGTAGAGACCATCAACCTGCTTCTCCCTGAAAAAGGTACCACCTTTTTCAGAGCACCCGGGAGGTTGGATTTGGTGTGGCGATGCATGGAGGTGGTCCTGTAGGAGTACATACCCAGTTTTCTGTGATTGAGTACAACTTTACACTCAGTGCATCTAACCTTGCTGCCCGAGCCTTTTGAAAAATCACAAAACCCAGGACCCACTCCAGGCGCTGGAGGTAGGCACTTCCTCTACCTTACCTTACCTTTGTCTTCCTCCTCATCCTCTTGTACATCCTTCTGCCTGTTCCTCTTTCCAGGCCCTCCAGATGGTGATGGTGGTGGTGGCCTCTGGGAAGGAGGGATGGTAATGACAGATGCCATTGGATTGCCTTTTGCAAAGCAGGTGCTGAAAGCTGCTCTCTCCTGGATAGCCAGATTAGGAATGACTGGAAGTAATGGGTGGATCCATTTAGGGGAACTGTCCACGGACAGCAGGATTGTCCGTGGACTACAGAGTCAAAAATAGGCCTTGGAAAGTTGTAAAACGTTTCCTGATCAATCAAGAATGGGTCTAGGAGCTCTGGAAGGCTAAGATTTTGACTTGAAAAATCCTATATGGGCGGAAAATGTAGTTTTAAATTGTCCGCGGAAACCAGACACTGTCTGCAGTCAGGCCATCAAGCTGCACGGGTGCTGTCAAATGATGACGTCTTGGGACGTCTGCAGCGCTAACGGCCGTCTGTGGATACTCATCATGCGGGTTACATGCACATGCACGTGAGTGTCCGTAGAACTGGCACGCTATCCTCGAACTATTTAAACGTGTGTAATGTGAGAAACTGACATGTCCAGACATGGTGTGCTGTCCACGAACACCCCCATTTTGTGGCTGGACACTCCCAGACAGTTGTGCTGTCCGTGGAATATTAATTGGGGTTTTAAAAACAAAAGAATTATGCAAGAACAATATTAAAGATATTTATAGTATAAAAATAAATGCATTTATGAAAGGGATGGGTATTGGAATGGGAAATATAAATGGGAGAATTTGGAATTTCTGTACAATAATGATCATGGAAGGAAGGGAGTGAAGTTTCATCAAAGCGTCTTTCATTTAAATTTGGGGAATTTGATGGGAATGATTGCTGGAGACAAGGGAGGCACGTGCAAGAAGGACAGTGATAATCAGCATTTTTAATAACATGATTTTTAACATCATTTAAAACTTCCTTAACCTCATTAGTGCCAAGGACGAGCCATCTCATCCTTGGGATTCCCTCCCTGATGCCAAGGACGAGATAGCTCGTCCTTTCAGGCACTCTGTTTTGTGCGATCGGTTGCCACGGTGAAAACAGAAGGTAAGAGCCCTTCTGCATCTGCCTCGATCTCCTGCTGTATTTCAAGATTCTCCCCTTTCCAGCGATACCTTGTATGACAGCATTGCTGGTCATGGATCGGGCGCTGAGCCAGCAATGGCCACTAGACCACCAGGGATCTGTTTTGGGAGCGGAGAGAGGGTGGCTGCTTACTAGGTAAGTGGCCCCCTCCCCCCCAATCCCCCAAAGCATGGTGCCACAGCGCATGAGACCCCTGGTGGCAGTGAGCAGCTGCCCCCAGGGGTGATGAGGAAAAGCAAATCGAAAGAAGGGGGGAGATCGAAGGGGGTTTGGGGCCATGGGGCCCACTTGGCCACCATGGATTGGATTTTTTTTTTTTAAATGGTTTTGTTGGAAAGGGGAGATTCTCCCCTTTTTCAAAGACACCATTTTTAATGCATTGCTTGTCACGGATCGGCGCAGAGCGCTCGATCCGTGACCAGCAACCCACTGGATCACCAGGGATATGTTTGTGACGTGGGGGGGAGGGGGGCTGCTTACAGTAAGCTGCCCTCTTCCCCCCGTCCCCCAATGCATATGTGCACAACCCTGGAGGCAGAGGCAGATCATCTGCCCCCAGGGAAGGGGGCAAAAAAATAATGAAAAAAGAAATAGAACAGGGATGGGGGTGGGGGTGTGGGGGCCTGGGATTTTTTTGCCCCCCCTGAAATTGTGGTGGCCCTCCCCCTCCCACACCAAGTGGAAAGGGGGGGCACCCCTTGTAGCCCTCCCTGTGGGCAGATTTATGCCCCCAGGCAGGAGTACATGAGGAGGCCCCCCAGCCAATTGGGGGGTGGGGCGGAGGGCCAACAGGAATAAGTGTGCAGGCCCCCCAAAGGATGGGGCATGCAGGTTAGGGCCCCCTGGGTGCAGATGGCTGATCATATGCCCCCAGGGAAGGGGAACAATTAAAAAAAAAATGAAATTAAAAAAAAATTACAAGAGGAATTTTGTGTGGAAGTGGGGGGGCCACTAGCCACCAGGGATGTGTTTTACAGAAAAGGGGGGTGGCCCTCTCCCCTCACCCCAAGGGGAAATGGGGCACCCCTTTTAGCCCTCTGTGGGGGCTGATATCTGCTCCTAGGAAGGGGCATCTGACGCCAGGGAGGGCTGCATGAGATGCCGCCTCTTATCTACACCCAGGGAGGGCTGAATGAGATGC
Organism: Ambystoma mexicanum; assembly: GCF_040938575.1. NCBI lineage: Eukaryota > Metazoa > Chordata > Amphibia > Caudata > Ambystomatidae > Ambystoma > Ambystoma mexicanum. The sequence goes on from NC_090928.1 coordinate 559,970,367, forward strand.
CCCGCCCTGCATTTTTTAAAAATTTGGTTTGGTTCATAAAATCATCCTTTCAAATTTTACAAAAACAAAACAATGTAATACAAAACAGTTTGATTAGAAAATATAAAATCATCTTGCATAGTGTTTTTACATTAATATCGTGACCACAAGAAATGGGAACATAGAGGCAATATAGAAGACCATTGCAAGTCATTTCAACTCCAAAATTACTTAATTCAAAAACCAAGCAGATTGATAATGAATAGTGATATTAGATAGCAGAATACAGTATTACTACGAATCAGGAAAGATTGCATCCAGAAATTGTACAGTGGCTATCCTTACTGATAGAGAAGTAGTTGCAAAGATACATTGCCACATGTTTCCCTTTGTATACACATTCTGACTCTCAAAGGAATTTTTGAAACACTTCTTTCGAATAGTAGATAATTGTGGGCAATGGATTAAACAATGTTCTAATGTTTCCCTTTTGGCAGAATTTTTACAGAATCGACATAGATTTTCAGCCTTTGATATTTGCTTCCTACGCGCCAAAACATCTAGAGTTGGCCAGAGGTTCAAACGGATGCGAAGGAATTTTTGTCGAAGCTTTGAGCAAGGGGCTTTAGTCAAGTAGTCAGCCATGACTCTAAAGCGTTTGTGACCAAATAGACTACGATCGAAGTCCTTATATTTTAGGCATTGGTTTTGTGTCATACACCAGTCATATTTCTGAATTTTCAATTTTGCTCGGGCTTCATTGGACAAAAGCAAATCTAATTCAACAGAAGCATCAGATAAAGCATTCATGGTAAAGTCACACCACTTCCGAGAGAATGTTTGTTTTTTCTTGAGTAAATGTGTTGCCACCTTTCCTAGAATATCTAAACACTCCAATGAAAGCAAACATTTATGAAAGAAAGAGCAATATTTCCAGGTAACAAAGGAAACCATTGATAAAGAACCTAATTCGAAGCGAATTAAGGGTAAAGGTGTACACATGGGTAGGCGTAAAAAAAACTTGCTTCCAAAAAAAGGATTCAAGTTTGTCCCACCATGCTGCAGGTTTAGGAGCAGTAGCTTCAGACCCATAGGTTAGGATTGGAAGAACCTTCTGGAAATAAAACATTAGCACATGTTTAATTGTAAATTTCCCAAATTTGCCCATGAGTACTCTTGCTTGGCCAACTAAAGAACACAATTTACCAGTAAATTCTAATTCAACCTCAGGGCTTGAGCGAGTGTCTATAACTAGTGTTCCCAGATATTTATAGCTGGACACCCGTTCAAGTGAAACATTATGCAAACTCCACCTGAAAGGTTTAACTTTGCAACCCAAGCGCCATTTGCATACCATTGTTTGAGTTTTGTTGATGTTTATCTTTAGATGATTTAAATCTACATAGGACTCAAGGGCATCTAGGAGTTTCTGTAATTCAGTATGGGTTTTGGAGATGAGAATTAAATCATCTGCTTAAAAAAGGTATGGAATTTTGTGAGTGCCTAGGCTGGGAGGATCACTCAAGATTTTAATAAGGTTTATGCCCAGGTCATGTATGAACAAATTGAAAATTGATGAAGCCAAGATGCACCCTTGCTTCAACCCTCTATATGTGTGAAATTAGGAGGTCATGTTGCCTGCCAGGTCTAATCTAACCTGCATGGAGGTTTTGGTATGTAGCAATATTATCAAAACTAGAAGGGAAGGTGGGAAATTGAGTTTAACTAACTTGTGATAAAGAAGGGTGCGATCAATAGAGTCGAATGTGACCTTAAAATCGACAAAGGCTAGAAACAGCATCTGTTTACAAGCAACATGGTTCGATAGGAGCATGTGTAGTGTTATGATGTTAGGTATGGTACCTAAACCAGCCACAAAACCTGACTGGTAAGGGTCATTGAGCTTAGCCTGTGCAATCCACTGTTGTAAATCTCTCAGAATTAGACGAGAGAAGATCTTTCCTGGAACGTCCAATAACGCTATAGGTCTGTAACTGGATGGTGCGGTCCTGTCCCCTTTTTTAAGATTGGGGACAATTATAGAGTGAGTCCAAGTAGGTGGGAGGTTTTGGGTCATGATGATGAGATTAAAGATTTGAAACAGAATACGACCCCAGATTTCTGGATGGGCTTTTAACATATTGTTAGAGAGTCCATCCGGAACAATGAGCACCGGATCGGCTGGACCTTTTGATGAAAAAGAGAATGTCATCCAGATCAAAATTTATATGGCATGTGGACGGGGGGCATAAGGACTCTAAGGATATACCGTTATCAGGAACTTTATATAGGTCAGAGAAGTGCGCAAGCCAGGCGGATTCAGAGACCTCATTGGCTTGCATGACAGCTTGAGGACCAACCGTAGCTTGATTAAGAAGAGCCCATGTTTTGGCGATGTTTTTGCTTTGTAATGCGGCCAGATGTTGTTGACTATCGCTATTATATAGGTGCACACGCCTAGCTATTACCCAATTCTTGTACTTGGTTCTCAGATTTATGAGTTGTTTATGGCGAATGTGAACTGGTAAATTTTGCATTTGTCTTTTCTGCTGCCTAAATACACGTTTGCATTCTTTGGTTTCGTTGTCAAAAGCATGTAATGTAGGACTACGGTGAGCAGAGCTTAACAGGGACCTACATACCGACGACTGAAAGGTTTGAATCATATCAGAGTAGCAAACATTTGAGGTGTTGCAGTTTCTCGGAAAAATGTGCAATCTTCTGAGACAATTGATCATGGAGAGAATCCAGAGCCTTTTCCATCCATCAGTGTCTGTTACCTGCATTGTTTATATTACACCAGCCTTGAGCAATTTTGTCTCTATGCAAATTGGGATCAATATAATACTGCCAATGAGTAGTAAGTTGATTATGATCGCTCATGGTTGATTTTACAATTTCAAAATCCCAAACATCTGAAAATAAACTTGCATTTGTATACATATAGTTGATGATGGATGAGGAAACACCTCTCGACCAAGTAGGACCCGGGGGGATATCAGATCTGAATGCTCCATTAAGCCTAATAAGATTATGATGTTTTACAAATTGGGCCCATTTTTTTATGCAAGTTGATTTAATCTTGTTGTTGTATGAAATGCAGTCAAAGTTGAAATCACCTGCAATTAATAACTTATGGACAGAACCGTCCAGAGTAATTAAATTCAACATATCGTTTAGGGCACGTAGGAAGCATTCATCTGAGATCCCTGCCGGATTCCAATATAAATTTATAATAGCATACGATGTTTGCACCACTTTCAACCGGCTCATTTGGATAAAAGGGTTAGGTGAGGCCCAAGGGGTAATGCAAGAGTTACTGTCGGCTTGAATTGCGGTAAGTAAGCCACCAAAGGGTCTACCACTTAAACCTTTACCTGCCGCAATTGTGAGCACATCATGAGCATCCCAGATAAGGTCGGAAGTAATCCAGGTTTCTTGAAGCAGTATTAATTTGTATGTACCCAAGGAGCTACAATCATTATTAACATTATTGACCCCGAGAATTCCAACTAATGACAGAAAATGTACTTACTTCCACTACTTGGACTAGTTATGGCTGCGGATAAGTCTCAGAGAGAAGTATTGGTCCTCTCAACTCCTGAGAACGGCTTTCGTAATTAGAGGGGTGGGTGGTAATGGAGGGTTGTAGCAGTTTACGAGATTGAGCGCTGTCATTAGGCTCCAGGGAGAGAACAAAACCCAAGTCAAACAAGTGTCTTCTGGCAGACCCTATAGCATTCTGAATTACTCGTGATTGCATCAAGATGCATACAGCATACGGGTTGCATTTATCAATAAAATCCTCCAAAGTTAGATCATGTGAGCTGATATCTTCTAATGCTAGTACATCAGAAAAAATGCTCAAAATGCAATTACGGTTTAGAACATATTGAGGACATGGGAGAGGTTTGCAATTTAGGACCAGGCAAAAATTGGCTGGTCGCTTTTGTGAAGGCAGCGAGGGCAGTGAACCTTTTTTAAACGCCAGAGGTGTGGGGACAATGGGGCAAGTTGTTTTAATGTCTTTTTGCAACGCTACCTGCAAAAGTTCAAGGAGCTTGGGCGCAAGTTCCACCAAAAGAGATCGTTTAGATGCACCAGAAAACTCCTGTGAAAAAGATTCAGATAAAGAGGTTGCTGTTGGCTTGTCAAGCGGTATGGATGGTTGAGCGGTTCCACCCGTGGCAAATATCACTGGTGGAGCTGATAATACCACTGGCTTTGGTAGATAATTAGGTGAAGATAAATGGGTGGAAGATTGTAAATTTTGAGCAGATATAGCAAAACCAGACATGTATGTATCAACCGCACAGCAAATTTCTTGCCGAAGGAGATCCAGGGGAAGGTTCTTATCTTGTTCATTTGCGGAGGGAAAGCCAGTGGGACTAATTTTGGCCGACATTAGTTTGATAATAGGAGCTTCATCCCCTATTGCCACCGCTTCCACCAAGGCATCAAGCGGGGCATAAGAAGGAACGTTGGATGAACCCACAGAGGCAGTGGCAGCTAGACGTGCTGCGGCCAATTGTTGATACTTTTTGGCTACTGCTGAGGATGCAATAAGGGCACTTTTTTGAGGAAGATGAACATTACAGAGAAAGATCTTTGTTTTAGATGAGCTGGTCCTTTTGGCTGCCACTACATTTTTAGGTTTTTTACATAAGGGTTTTGTTGGAGGTTTGGAAACGTCAGAGAGTACCTTAGGGGTAAAAATTGTATATGGTACACTCCCTGACAAACCGGTTCCTACAGTTGGCTGCAGGGCAACAGAGATTGTCGGAGGTAAAGTGGCGGGGATCATAGTATTCAGTATAATGCCTTCAATGAGTGGCACCGCTAGAGTTAGGGGAGTCTTGGCCTTAGAAGATTGGACACATTTAGAACAGTCAGATGGAAGTGTCTCAAATGAGGTTTGAATACCCAGTGAGGCGGTTAAAGCCAAAGGGCAATCATTTGGTTCATCAGGGCAAGAAGCAGGAATATTTTTCACTTGGAATACAGCGGTAGCATTCTCTTGCCATGCTAACATTTTATCCAGTTTTTGAGAATGATCACACATATCATTAACTACGGTGTCAAAAAGTTTGGATAGCGTTTGTAGTGATACATGCATGGCTGACAAGGTAAGATTGATCATATTCTGGGTTACTACTTTCGTATCTATCTTACCAGGTAAGACCATGGGCTCTGCACCATGGCGTGGAGTGGGAACAAAATATGAGGCTTCAATGGCTGAACAATGAAGATCAATTTCTGAAAACATAACTGCAGAATGTGACAAGTTCAAGGGAGATCCCTCACGGAGCAGATGTTGGGAAAACTCTGACTCATTCAGGTCCAAATTAATTATCGCAACATCAGAAGGCACACAGGCAACTGGGTTAATATTGGGAGGAACAGGGGCTGAGGGTGGAAAATTGTGCAAAATCACGCTGTCAGACAGAGAAATACATGACACAGGCAATGACAGATGAAGGGAAGGGGCTTTGGGGTGAAAACATGGCATGTAATTTCTCTGTGTTAACTTGGTCAGACACTCGAGTTGAGAAGATGGAATGGCATTCAGAATGTCAGACTTGGTGACCTTGTGTGTTTCTTTACAAAATTTCTGAATATCAGCCAATGGTGTCCCTTTAAAAGGAGCTTTATTACCAATGCGGTTACGGCTTGAGACCGGAGTCGAGCACAGGATGAGTGCTGGTTTCTTTTGGACATTGATTACAGAATTACCAGAACATTTGGAGTGAACTGGTTGGATGGATAAAGGCATCCCCGTTTTTAGGGAGGGTAATCTTGACTGCGTATTAGCCCAAACTATATAACACGTAAATAGATAATAAACAAGTATAGATAGAGGAGAATCTTTCCAAAGCACAACACACAAACACTTTTTGAATAGATAAAACTTATCACCCCTGTACAGCCTCGGTATAGGCTAAAGCGCTAAACAACGATGCAGCAGCTCAGAGCGCTTTATCAGAGCACTTACCCAAGTATTAAAATGAATACCACATTAAGCAAATATAAAATTCGATGTAAGATGAGTTTAAAAATAAATGTAATTTTGTTTGTACTGCCTGGGGAACGCCCGATGGCTTGAGGAGCAGCCTTAGTCTGTCTCTCTTCCCCAATGTCCGACTAAACAGGGCAGTTACCCAAAAATGGGCTTTCCTTCCGGAACAAAATATAACATGAGAAAAGTCAATTAACAACTATACAAAGTTGGTACCTAAAATACTAGTAAATGTAGGACAATATCTGGGATCAAAGAGAACTTCTCCACAGTCCCCCAGTGACCTACCAGAGTAACTAGTACACTAAATTGCATGGATTTTGCAAATTGGTTGTAGTATATGTTTGGAAACTTGCCGCCGGGTCTCCTCTCGCCTCCCAGAGCCAAACAGCAGACAAACAGTACTATCAATGATGCGCCCTTGTCTACGCTGCGGGCTTAACGCCGCAAGGGTGTTTGGGTCGGCGCTTTGTGCTTCCCCAATAGTCACGTGGTCAGTCACGTGACAACAACAATCTCCGCCTCCTTCAGGAAGCAATTCCACCTTCCCAACAGCAAGAGCTCGAGACCGCTCGCAGTGCTGTAGGAAGTAAGTAAAGGGTACAGCATCCGGCACAAAACACGTGGGAGAGTCAAAGCAATCCTTTCAGGCACAATTCAATACACCGCTCAGGCGGTTGGGCTGGCGGTTTGTGCTTCCCCACCAGTCACGTGACAACAGCAATCTCCGCCTCCTCCAGGAAGCGATTCAACCCTTCCCAACAGCAAGAGCTCGAGACCGCTCGCAGTGCTGTAGGAAGTAAGTAAATGATACAGCAGCCAGCACAAAACACGTGGGAGAGTCAAAGCCATCCTTTCAGGCACAATTCAATACACCGTTCGGGCGGTTGGGCCAGCGCTTTGTGCTTCCCCAATAGTCACGTGGTCAGTCACGTGACAACAGCAATCTCCGCCTCCTCCAGGAAGTGATTCCACCTTCCCAACAGCAAGATCTCGAGACAGCTCGCAGTGCTGTAGGAAGTAAGTAAATGATACAGCAGCCAGCACAAAACACGTGGGAGAGTCAAAGCCATCCTTTCAGGCACAATTCAGTACACTCCGCCCTGCATTTGGTGTGGTGGGGTAGAGGGTCAGCCCCCATTACATTAGAAAATTACCTGGTGGTTTAGGGTGCCCCTCAGCCCGCCCTAAAGTGTAGTGTACCATTTTCCATTTTGTTCTGGTTTATGAAACTTGCCTTGGCACAGAGGGGCACATTGGTGTGCCAATCTGGCCCCAGGGTGCCCAAACCTTACTTCCCCATCCACTGGGGGCCTGTCCCACACATTTTTGGTGTCCCTCTCCCCCACACTCCAAATCAAGGGGGGGTGTACCTCACGCAGCCGTTTGTAGGAGGCTCAGGGAGGCTGGCATGAGGTGCCCCCACCACCCATTTGGGGTGAGGGGGGAGAGGGCCATCAAAAATTGTGGGACAGGCCCCCCAGTGGGTGGCGCAGTAAGGGTTGGTGGGCACCTCGGGGCCACACTGGCACACCAATCTGACCCTCTGTGCTCGTATGACGCCTCTAATAGAGGGTGATTACGAGTGTGCTTGCAAACGCGAACCCCCATGCTGGTAATGGCCATACCGGCATGCCGCTAAAGGCTCTTCAACCCCCCGATAGCACCATCACGGGACCCGCCGATACCGTCTCCACCTAGGAGGCACCCCTTAATACCGACCCGGTAATAACAACATGCTAATACCGGGTTCGTAATACCGGACCCGGAAGTAACGTCATTGCGTTTGAATGGGAAATGGTGCGGCGGCCATCTTTAAAAACACAATCCATTGCCATCCTCCCAAACCACCAGTTTCATTCAAGAGAGACCAGTGGCAATCCCGTCACCTTGTTGAAAGCTACCCGTAAAACAACCTTCCGCCTGCGTTAAAAGCGTTTCTCAAAATAGAACTTAATATGCTGGCAGACACCCTTGCTGCACATGTTGACGAGATAAATCAGCAGAACCTGAAGCGTGAGGCGCAGCAGTGCAAAAAGGAGATCTGTCAGGGGGTAGCCCGCAAGGTCTCAGCTGTCGGAACCACCCCACGGACAGTGAAGGATTGCAAAAAGAGGTGGGATGAACTCCGCCTCAGGGTTCGTAATATCCTGGCAAGCAACAGGAGGGAGGCCATGGCTACAGGCGGGGGTCCCCACACTCCTGCCAAACTGACCAGCTGGGAGCAGACAGCAAGCACGTTCATCAAGATGGAGTCCATCGAGGGATTTGGAGAGATGGAGACGGGTGCAGCAACATCTGCAGATGGAGGTGGGTGACCCTGCAGATCCCTGTAGGGGAAACTATGATGTAGCACAAGTGATGTGGAAGAGAGTCTGGGCAAGGCAATGCATGTCCCAACACACACATTAACATATTCTTGTCCAGATGGAGGGCCAAACCCTGCCACACTGAATCGATGCTGTGTGCCAATCCCATTACCAACACACAGCCAACACACACGGACCGTGCCCATGTAATACATCACACAAACCCCAATACAACGGCATGCCACCTGCCATGCAGCAAACGCCAAAATGCCCCCTCCATACTGCCCTTTGTGACACACCTGTAAGATATGAATGCATGATAAATGAAATACTCCTCAGCACCATATAATGCATCTAGCATGTAACACCATCACTGATGCCCTGCATCTCTTCTACCCTCCTAGGCACCGATGGAGAAGATGCCAGCCAGGATCCCATTACAAGGGCATCCATGTCCCGGCCAAAGACAAGGGTCAGCAACAACATCACCTCCGGGGCAGCCTCACAGCCCACAACAACACCCAGTGTGCCTGACACTGTGGGCACTGAGCTGCCTACACCTACACCAGTGGAAGGCAAGGCCGTAGAACCCCTGACCAACACCGATGATGCAGAGGAGGAGTATGTGGACCAGGAAGGACTGACGCATGTGGCAGGTCCACACTCACCAGGCCCCGTGCCCACCTCCCCACCCCACATTCAGCCCTCACCCACCTGCAGCAGTGCGGATCCCTGCCTGCAGGATTCAGACCTAAGCAGCATCCACGAGAACAGCACTGCCATTGCAGGCCCCATCACAGCACCCTTGACCACTGATGCTCCCACCATCAGCCTTGAGGCATGGCTGGCGCGGGTGGAGGCCAGACAGGACTCTATGTTGGACCTGCTCCTGCAATATATCGCGGATGGGGGGGACACGAGGCCCAGGCGATAGCGGGGACCACAGCCGGCATAGCGGCGAAAACAGCCGCTATAGCCGCCAACACAGCCGCCGTCAATACCTCGGCATTGTTAATGAGAGACTGTCTGGGGGCCATCACGCAGGTCCTACATCCATCCTGCTGCACATGCAGCAGCCACAACCGGCACCAGGCCTGAAAATGACCACAGCTTCCTCCCAATCCATCACACCCGCTTACTCTGTCCCCCCTTCGTCTGCGAGGCACCTTGAAATGCCACCCCCGTGCGTAGGAGTACTATGGGAGTGGGTCAGATGGTGTTGGCGGTGAATGGGAGTATTAGGGGGAGTACATTGGGGTGTTTTGGGAGTACACTGGGGGGTTTTGGGAGTTTACTGTGGTGTTTTGGGAGTTCACTGGGGAGTTTTGGGAGTTTACTGGGGGGTTTTGGGAGTTTACTGGGGGTTTTGGGAGTTCACTGGGGGGTTGGGGGCTTGCACTTTCTCCACTTGTTATCAATACACCCGTTGTGTTAAAAAAACATTCAATGGCTGGACATTGCTCATTTCATATGTATCCATTTTATTAATGACGGTGTACTGTGCCCAACTCCACACATTCCATGTGTGCATGTCCACATGGACACAGTGTACAAAGTGTCACTGACACATATCTATCAACATCCCTGTGGGTCAGAGTATTCATCAATCAGTGATTGGCGTACTGCACGGCCATCCTGTGCATCACATACTGGCAGGGGTGCTGCTTCCCCTCCATCTTCATCCTCATTATCCTCACCAGGTGCATGCATGTCAATGTCAGGTGGCAGTGGTACATTTCTCCGGATGCACATGTTGTGCAGCATGACACAGGCCATGGTGATCTTTGCCACCTTTTCAGGCTCATAGAGGAGTGCTCCACCAGACCGGCTTAGGCAGCAGAACCGTGCATTCAACAGGCCAAAGGTCTGCTCATTCACTACACGGGTACGGGTATGTACCCGATTGTACTCCTCCTCATGGCTGTTCCGCGGGTTCCTCACAGGGGTAAGTAGCCACCGGTTCAAGGGATATCCTCCATCACCTGCAAGCGAATAGAGATAGGTCTAGGTGAGTCACCCTGAGCTGCCACCTTCAGGATACACAGTCATGGCCGCAGCTATTTGCTGTCGACCTGCACATGTCCCTGTAGGTATGCACGAATATTGTTTAGATGCATTGGATACTGCAATATGGTGTGGTAACTGAATGGCGTTGTACAGATGATGCAGGGTGTAATCATGCATGCTGATGCGGATGTACTGTGGTTGTAGGACTTTGTTTTGTCTCCCATTTCTGCTGTGTATACTACACTGTGCATGGTCACACTAGCCACATTGGCGCCGTTGCAATCCTGTTCAGTCATGCATTGCTTGACATACCCATGCTGGCCAGGTTGTGCGTCTTACATTTTGTCATTGATATGCGTAATTGGTCAAATGTGTGCCAGTGATGTGTCATGTTGGGGTTGGGAGGTTCAGGTCAGGAGTGTTTAGCTCTGTGAGCATTCTCCACTCACCGTCAATTCTCATCCAGGTGGAGTATGCATCCCCCCCTTTCCCATCCAGGTGGAGTATGCATCTCCACCCCTTTCCCACCCAGGTGGAGTATGCATCCCCCCCCCCTTTCCCACCCTGGTGGAGTATGCATCCCAACACATCACTACCCCAAAGCACTTCCATGGGCCAGTTAGACAACACACCAAGCAGCCAGGCACGTGGTCCAGCATGTCGCTCCATGTGACGGGGTAGCGTGGAGTTGAGCAGCACCATGGCATCATGTGTTGATCCGGGAAATCGGGCGCAGCAATGTGCGATGATCTTGCTGGAGTCACATACCATCTGCACATTGATGGAGTGGTATTACTTGCAATTGCGGTACACCGCCTCTATGCCAATGGGGGACTACCAATTCCACATGGGTGCAGTCCAGGGCACCGACACAATTGGGCATGCCTGCCAGTGCATGGAAGCCTACTTTGGTGTCGGCTATCTCCTGGGCAGTCCGTGGTAGGGATATGTGGGTGCTAGCGTGCTTCAGGTGGGCATCCAGCACTTAGTTCAGCATGCGTGAAAATAGTGGTTGCGAAATGCCATGCAGCTGGTCCGCTGTGTGCTGGTAGGTGCCTGTGGCCAGGAAGTGGAGCATAGACACCACCTTCAGTAGCGGGGGATGGCAGTGCGTATTTCTATGAGGCTGGCAATGTCGTTGCCTATCATGTCGACTATGGTGGTGATGGTGTCCCGGTCCCACTGGTTCATGGTATGGATCTGGTCAGGGGTTAGATTGAATGGACAGGGTCTGAAGCGAGGGATTGGTGGCTGCCTACAAGGTACTACTGGCTGCACTGGTGGTAATTGCTGAGCGTGTCTCACCCTCCATCTCCTCCTGTGTCTCCTCTTTGCTGCCTGTTGCTGCTGCTGTAGTTGTTGTAGTTGCTGTGGTTGCTGTAGTTGTAGCAGTATAGGCATATCCCCCAGCACCATGATTGCAACAGCCAGTGGTATCATTTTGGTGTAGGAAGGGGTGTGGTGTGTGGGTGTACTCAGTTTATACTAGGCCAGGCTCCATTGAGTCCACCTGTGGTGAATGTGTGCACCTGTGTCAGATGGCTTGATTGCTGATTGCTGTTTACGGCTGGTCCGTGATGCCTGTTTAGCCACTATTGTACAGGCCCTGATTACCGCCTTAGGGATGCTGGTATTTGCATGCCTGTGTGGGTTGTGATGTCCTCCTATTACAAGGCAGACCTCCGTGGATTCCCATGGGTGTCCTCTTTTGGGAAATGCATGGGGTCCCTGTTTTACTCGCTGGCTTCGACAACCTAGGCCCAAATCTGTAGGTTGCCCACATGTACAACATGGGCTGTGCCAAAAGGCGTGGGGTTACCAGTGGGTTACCCTTTTCCTTTTGCACCCCCGGTAGGTGCACCCACACATGTGAGGTACCGTTTTCATTGGGACATGTGTGGGGACGCGGGAAGGTAGGCCATGTGTTGTTGGCGGTGTGTTTCGGTGGGTGGCCAGAGCGAAATGTCCGGGAATTGTCTTCATTTCCAGCCAATTTCAGAGACATTTCCCAGTATCCACTCACCGAAACACGTCGCGTTCCCACAGGTGTCCTGACAAAAACGGTACCTCACATGTGTGGGTGCACCTACCGGGGGCGCAAAAGGAAAAGGGTAACCCGCTGGTAACCCCAAGCAGGCTTTCGCCACAGCACATTTTGTTCATGTGGGCAACCAACAGATTTGGGTCTAGGGTGTCGAAGCCAGCAAGGAAAACAGGGAACCCCATGCATTTCCCAAAAGAGGACACCCGTGGGAATGCACAGAGGTCTGACGTGCATGAAGCGGGCCAGAATCTACTACCCAGAACCCCCGGCAAAGTCCAAATTTGGGGGTAAAAACACAATTTCCAGACATTTCACTCTGCTCACCTACCGAAACACGCCGCCAACAACAGATGTCATACCTTCCCGCGTTCCCACAAGTCTCACAATGAAAATGGTACCTCACATGTGTGGGTTCACCAATCTAGCCGCAAAGGGAAAAGGCTAACCCACTGGTAACCACAAACGGGTTTGGGGAGATAACCTACAGATTTGGGCCTAGGGTGTCCAAGCCACCATGGAAAACTGGGAACCCCATGCATTTCTGAAAAGAGGGCACCAGTGGGAATCCACAGAGGTCCAACTTGCGCGAAGCGGACCAGAAAGTTTTACGCCGAACCCCTGACAAATTAATGTTTTTTTTTTTTTTGCCACATTTCAGACTTTGCCGGGGCTTCTGGGTAATACATTCTGGGGCGATTTGCGCAAATGATACCTCTGCAGATTCCCACAGGTGTCCTCTTTTTGGAAATGCATGGGGTTCCCTGTTTTCCTTGGTGGCTTAGACACCCGAGGCCCACATCTGTATGGTGTGCCCGTCTGCAGAAAGTGTGAAATTCAGGTGTCAAAACAGACTTGGAGTTACCTGTGTTTTAGGCTTGCCCCTTGGCGCCCAGGTAGGTGCACCCACACATGTGAGGTACCGTTTTCATCGGGACACCTGTGGAAACGCGGGACGGTAGGCCATGTGTTGTTGGTGGAGTGTTTCGATGGGTGAGCTGAGTGAAATGTGCGGAAAATGTGTTTTTTCCCCACATTTCGGACTTTGCAGGGGTGTCTGGGTAATACATTCCTGGCCGATTTGCGCAAATCATACCTCTGCGGATTCCCAGGGTGTCCTCTTTTTGGAAATGCATGGGGTTCCCTGTTTTCCTTGGTGGCTTGGACACCCGAGGCCCATATCTGTATGGTGTGCCCGTCTGCAGAAAGTGTGAAATTCACGTGTAAAAACAGACTTGGGGTTACTTGTGTTTTAGGCTTTCCCCTTGGCACCCACGTAGGTTCACCCACACATGTGAGGTACCGTTTTTATTGGGACACCTGTGGGAACGCAGCACGGTAGGCCAAGTGTTGTTGGCAGCGTGTTTTGATGGGTGAGCCGAGTGAAATGTGCGGAAAATGTGTTTTTTCCCCACATTTCCGACTTTGCAGGGGTGTCTGGGTAATAAATTCCTGCCGATTTGCGCAAATCATACCTCTGCGGATTCCCAGGGTGTCCTCTTTTTGGAAATGCATGGGGTTCCCTGTTTTGCTTGGTGGCTTGGACACCCGAGGCCCATATCTGTATGGTGTGCCCGTCTGCAGAAAGTGTGAAATTCAACTGTCAAAACAGACTTATGGTTAATTGTGTTTTAGGCTTTCCCCTTGGCATCCACTTAGGTGCACCCACACATGTGAGGTACCGTTTTTATCGGGACACGTGTGGGAACGCAGCACGGTAGGCCATGTGTTGTTGGCAGCGTGTTTTGATGGGTGAGCCGAGTGAAATGTGCGGAAAATGTGTTTTTTTCCCCACCTTTCCGACTTTGCGGGGGTGTCTGGATAATAAATTCTGGGCCGATTTGCGCAACTCAGCCCTCTGCGGATTCCCACGGGTGTCCTCTTTTCGGAAATGCATGGGGTTCCCAGTTTTCCTTGGTGGCTTGGACACCCTAGGCCCAAATGTGTGTGGTGTGGGCTTTAGCGAAATTCAACATTTTCAGCTGTCCGAAACGACTTGGGGTTAGCTGCGTTTTTGGGTTTCCCCATTCCCCCCAGGTAGGTGCACCCACACATGTGAGGTACTGTTTTCGTCGGGATAACTGTGGGAACGCGAGAAGGTAGGCCATGTGTTCTTGGCGCATGTTTTGGTGGGTGAGAGGAGTGAAATGTGCGGAAATAGTGTATTTTTTCACCACATTTTGGAATTTGCCTGGGCTTCTGGGTAATACATTCTGGTTTGATTTGCACAAGTCAGCCCTCTGCAGATTTCCACAGGTGTCCTCTTTTCGGAAATGCATGGGGTTCCCTGTTTTCCTTGGTGGCTTGGACACCCTAGTCCCAAATCTATATGGTGTGCACTTTGAGAAAATTCATCAAATTCTGCTGTCCGAAACAACTTGGTGTTTGCTGCATTTTTGGCTTTCCACCTTGCCCCAGGTAGGTGCACCCACACATGTGAGGTACCATTTTCGTCAGGACACCTGTGGGAAAGCAGCAAGGTAGGCCATATTTTGTTTGTGCGTGTTTTGGTGGGTGAGCGGAGTGAAATGTGCGGAAATAGTGTATTTTTTCACCACATTTCGGACTTTGCCAGGGCATCTGGGTAATAAATTCTGGGTCGATTTGCGCAAGTCAGCCCTCTGCAGATTTTCAACGGTGTCCTCTTTTCGGAAATACATGGGGTTCCCAGTTTTCCTTGGTGGCTTGGACACCCTAGGCCCAAATCTGTATGGTGTGCACTTTGAGAAAATTCATCAAATTCTGCAGCCCGAAACGACTTAGGGTTAGCCACGTTTTTGGGTTTCCCCTTTGCCCCAAGGTAGATGCACCCACACATGTGAGGTACCATTTTCAGTGGGACACCTGTGGCAATGCGGGAAGATATGACATTTGTTGTGTTTGCGTGGTTTTAATATCATTTCGATCCATTTGCTGCTGCCCTTTGTCACACAACCCTTTCATTTCCCAAATGTGGCCTAGATTTAGTCGCTACTTTTAGGCACCATACACTTTTGTAAACTACACACGTCACCTACCCCTGAAAAGGTCTGCATGTGCTCTTTCAAAAAATGTATTCATGCCCTTCCTCACCACATTGGTTTTCCTGAGTACGTCTGTTCAGGCCATAAGCATAAAACTCCTGCGTACCATGGCTCTGATTTTTGGCTTGTGGTGTTGCTTGGTTTGTGAAGCATTAAAAAAAATGTGTGATTTCCTAACTGCAACCGTCGGGGAATGTAGCGGAGCATTGTTTTTCTCAAAATTCATTGAAGCCATTGCCGTACCAGGCCAACCATGTCCACTGCATACCTTTTTTTTGGTCATTTTCCTGCTTTTTCCCCAAACTATGTAATTTTCCCCTACCTACTTCTTCCCTGACCTGCGCAAATCACTCCTTCCTAAACTTGGAATGTTGTCTACTTTTCAGAAATGTATGCCTTTCTGTCCTCCAATTCAGCTTTCCTACCCTTTTCATCCATTCAGTCCACGCATGTCCAATTGGCAAAAATGGCCAAAATCGCCTACCTCTCACAAAACGGCTGAAAACCACATCAAAATATTTTATTTTTGTTTCAGCTCAACCTGTTCTTGAAAGCCAGGAAATTGGGGAATTCAGCACAGCAAACCATTTGTTCCTAGCTCTTACAAGGAAAAAAAACACACGCTTCTTTGTACATCATTATATTAGCATTTTTTGAAAAAACCCAACATTTTTGCCCTTTTTGTTAATTTTTGTCTCCCCCCCCCTACAGCAACCTAGAAATCCTGGAAAGTGTTACAACCGCCTACATGTGGGGAAAAAAGGAGCCAAATTTGGCCGAGATATCTCATGTAGCAAAAAATGTACAATGCATTGAATGACGACATACCGAAATCACCAAAAAAGGCCTTGGCACTGGGGGAATAAACCCATGGCAGTTAAAGGGTTAAAGTCTTTACTAAGTTAATCCAATTTTGCAGATTACATCATGATTCAGTTATGTACAGTGGGGAATACGGCTTCTCTTGTGATTATTCATATTCTCCATAATAAAATTGGGGTGTTGTTTCTTCATGTAAAATATGTACAATAAGAAAAAATATATTAATATTTCACTGAGGTTTGTACAAATTACATTATGTGTTTATATTAAAAGATGTTTTGTTTACCATTAGAGATGTTATCATCACTCATTTCTTCTGCTGGAAAGTGTTCTTCCAACTTTGAGATTTCTGTTAAAATAAAATAAAAATACTAATATTTGCTTATAAGAAATCTCTAAGTAATGAATGTAATACAAAAGAAAGAAATATAGTGTACTTACTGTTTGGTGAGAGATTGTTTTCCAATAAGTGCTTTGTGTATGTGATTCTCTATGAACAGCTGTACTGAACAGATAATATGAGGTGTACATTTATGGTGTATGCTTGATGTATTCCATTATATCATATTATGAATAAAAAAGTGGTACATTATTACGTACTCATTTGTATGAAAGGTATATTTGCATGCAGTAAATATAAGTAATGTTGTATGTACATCTGTCTGTTTGTTGGTGGGTAGAGCATTTTCTGTTGTCCCCTGTGCTTCTGGGCTTTATAAATGCTGCCTTCTGTCTGCGGACTATCACACTGCCCGTGGGCTCTACAGCTTCTACATTGGGGGTGAGTATGGTATAAGAAACGTGTAGCAAATTAAGGGTCCACTTGTAGAAACCTATGAAATTCACAGAAAAAAAACATTTTAAAGGTATGTTATGGTTATAAGTAAAACGAAACACCCCATAAATTCACCAGTTATGGTACGCTAAGCAACCATGACTCGCATCACCTCCATGCACAGTTGAAATACTCATTATATTGAACTCTATTTTAAAACAAATGCCCATTCTCCTTGAGTGCTGTGCGCATCTGTGTGTGCTGGATTTATTAGCCACACTGATGCAACAGGTCAGGACCACACGTGCGACACAACTGTAATATGTGACCTAGATCTGCTGTTAAATCACATCTCCACAGTCCTATCTTATTGCTGTGCAGAGGTTCTCTCGAATTTAGAGTAATTTGTTTCCGAGATCCATCAATTGGTCCATGCAAAGAAGCATCTGTATGTTGTGAAACAAAATATAACCAAGTGAAAAGTGGGCTTTTGAACTATCTCAATAAACAATCACGGTATGCACTACTTTGGATGCCATCTGCCATCTCACCGATTGGGTTAAGTTTATCAGTCCTTATTATTGGATCATGAGGCCCATTTCCATTGTCATTGCAGTCGTCATGTTCTCAATTTGTTTTCGGTGCTGCCTTAGTTACTGTCAAGAAAGAGCAATCCGTTTCCGCAATGAACAGATTATGCTTGTTATAGTCAGTTGTATCAAACTGAAATATGTCAATTCCAGGGCTGATGCAAAAAAGAATGAACTGGAGAAAGAAATCTACCAATGATGCAGATCGCAGTAATAATTGTGGCAAAAGCATAGGACCTGCAACAATGCCAGTGGAAGTGGCACTGAATGAATAGTGATTGGTTGGAAAGTGCATGAATGAGCATAAGATCGTGCAATGGTGATATAAGTCACTGGGCCTCCTTAGAACCTTTGCGGAATGGGTTAACGGGTGCCGCTAATGAAGGCGGACCTGTTAAACCCATTCCACAAGATTATGAGGTTCCCTCGCGGGACCCGGTAAGGATGCCTGGTAAAACCAGGCGTCCTTACCGGGTCCCGCAAGGGGACCAGGGAGCTAACAACGGGCCGGTCATAATCGGCCCGTTGTTAGCTCCCTGTACCCATTCCCATTGAGCCCTATGGGGGCTCAAATGAGAATGGGGAAGGTCTGGGCCTGGGTTCCCTGAAGTAGGAATTACCGGGCCCTCCAAACACGGAATGGCCCGGGAACCGAGACCCGGTTTTGGTGGCAGCCATACCGCTATTATGTTAAGGCCGGTTTACCTGCTTGAGAACTGGAACTGTATCCATGTAAATAATGAGTTAATTTC
This sequence comes from Ambystoma mexicanum, assembly GCF_040938575.1. NCBI lineage: Eukaryota > Metazoa > Chordata > Amphibia > Caudata > Ambystomatidae > Ambystoma > Ambystoma mexicanum. Next base: position 559,988,681 of record NC_090928.1, read on the forward strand.
CTCTTGATGTAATGAAAGCTCCTCCAAAGGAGGTGATTTGTTTCAAGTGGGTAGACCAATCGGAATTATACCAGGCTTGGAGGGGCCTGTAAAGACATGCACTTCGGAATGTACTGTTAAGATGGTCATTTTTAATGCCACAGACTAAATATAGCATACTGAAGTTTCTGCATGAAACTCATTTCTAAACCTTTATGAAACTCATTTCTAAACCTGTGTAAAATCCCTGAAGTTTCAATATTTTGGGAAGGGGACAATTTGCTAGTTTTTCCAACTTATTTTTGCATACTGTCTGAGCATTTGCTGCTTATTTCCCTTGTGAATGATTGGGCCATGAGCTGTGGGTTTCTACATATGCATTTACATTTAGTTATGTGCAATTTCCATATCAATTTCCATATCAGCCTGATCCATCCGACAAGGACAGTCTAGTACCAAAATGCCAGGGACTCTCCATTGAATAAAAATGCAAACAGCATAGAGAGGCAAATGTATCTGCCTTGTTGGACATCATGAGTGTTATCAGCGTAGATGCAGCATTTCCATATGGAGTGAGACTAATGGATACATATCTGGTTTACCCATAATATCTTGGGATGAAACCACATGTTTCAACATTTGCTCAAATCGTGGAGTGGCTCAACTGACAATGAACAAGGCGCAATAACCACTTCAATCAGAGATTAGCTTTCTGTGCGATGCCAGAGGAGAAACATCTATTTAAATAAAAAAAAGGGCATTTCTATTCTGAATGGATTTTTCTTCTCTGGGTTGGAGCATAGAACTACATTTTGAGTGCAGACCATTGTGAGTGGGTACCAATCTAAGACACACGCTATTTGACATTGTTTTCTCACTAAGGTTACTCCAGACATCGACCCCTTACACTATGTTTGTAGAGAGACACAACACTTCATCAAAACCTTAATGATGAAGCCAGCACCAACATGTGTTTGAGGGTGCTTTTATTTGTATTTATTTGCATATGTAAAGCACCTTTGCAAATAAGTCATTGGTACAAAAGATTCATCGAGAGAAGGTAGGATTTAAGACAAGCGTAGAAAGGATGGAGAGAGCAGAGCGGATAGGCAGTGGAAGAGAATTCCAGTATTCAGGAGCCAGATGGTAGAAAGGGAGGAAATTAGAAGAGCACAAGAAGGGACAATAGTGGTAAGAAAGAATTGAGATGGCAAGCACATTGAGATGAAGGATCATAAAAATAATAAGGGAGGAGAGACGAAGAGGGGTGAGGCCATGGATACATATGCAGATAATAGTGAGAAAGTGGAAAAGAAGAGAATAGTCAAACGTATGCAGTGATATAGCTAAACGAGACAGAGTAATGGAGGTGTGTGGTGAAAGTGAATAGAGTAGGCAAATAGCAGAATTATAGACAGAACATATGGGGTTAAGGTAGGATAAAGGAAGTCCAAACAGCAGAGCAATAGTCAAGAGAGGAAAATATAAGAGATGAAATAATGGGAGTTTAGTAGCAGAAAAAGATAGAAAGGGGTGAGCACGCTGAATATTATAGAGATGAAAGCTACAGATACAAGCAGTGTTAGCTGTGTGAGAGGAACAGGATAAAGTTTGGAGGCAGCCATGGTGCCATTGGCACCATGGCTGCCTCCAAACTCGGATCCGGGTCCGGGTAGGCGTAATGGGGACTTACCAGGACATTCCGACCCATGTCGACCCGGTAAGTCCCCATGCCAAATACCATTCCCCATTCCCATTCGAGCCCCCATAGGGCTCAATGGGAATGGGGAAGGTGCTAATAACGGGCCCGCAAATTGCGGGCCCGTTATTAGCTCCATGGTCCCTTAACGGGTCCTGCTAAGAACGGCTGGTCAGACCAGCCGTTCATGGTGGGACCCGCTAAGGGACCCCGGAATACGGAGGTAGGGGGTTACCGGCACCGGCATCCTTACCGGTGCCGGTAACCCCTTACCACCCAACTCGGAATGACCCCCTATATTTGGCTTAATGGTTTCTAACACCATATAATTCATGTTCTATTCGAGAAAAACTCATGTGATTTTCGACGAAAATGGCTGACTACAATGGTAGAAAATGTATGGTTTATAAATACTTTAACATAAGCTGGGATTCCTCGATTTACCAATAGAATGGTTTCTTTGGCTCCATTCAGGAAATCAAATAATGTGGGGTTTGTTCGGAGGTACACATGCATACGTTCAAACTCCGATCTTTTTCCTTTTTGACAACTAACATCGTTTAATAATACAATTTCAAGGCACACATTTCTAAATGGCTATTGCACTTCTGAGCAGGAGCCAAATTCGTATTACATTCAGCTGTCTGCCTTTGGCGTAGTGATATGACTTACATGTTAATTTGGTTGTGAATGTATTTGCTGCTCTACACACAGGCTGTTCTCAGAGGAGGGAAATGGAAATAGCAACATAGCCTCAAACGCTTTTCCCATACACTCCGAACAAGTGAATGCTAATGGCACAGCTCTCGCCTTACTTCCTCATTTGAAAGAATCCTAGAGCGCAGCAGCTCTGTTATACAGTAGCATGAAAGCTGCTTAATGTACCTCTCTTTCATTATTATGCCATTCTGATCTGGTGTTTTAATCAATGCAAAACATATTTCCTTGCACGTATATCCACACAATATTGTTTGATTATATGTATATGAACGTTTACTTGATGAAAGCTCCTAATCAGAAATGCAGTTATATAATGTTCATATTTTTTGTTTGTAAACATGCCTTACTGATAAGATGGCACCTAAGGGCTAAGTTCAATATTTATTCATAAATTCATTCAGGACTTGTTTGTTTGTTTAAGATCCAAGTTTATCTAGTGCTCATTACTCATTTCTTTCTGATAAGCTTAGAGCGTGCTTTGTGTTGTTGAGCAAGGGTTGCAATGTAGGGCTAATGATGTAATCCAAAAAGTCATACATTTCTTTTCCACGGTCTGGTGTTATTCTTTTTGCTTATTCAGATGTGTACAATAGTCTTAATTTGCTGATGTGGTGACCACGGTTCACACCTAAGGATTTCCTTTGAAGTGCTACCCTTAAACCTTTCCTAACTCTTTACAGGCTTGCTGGATGCTCAGTGGGAGGGCAAGAGGAATAGTTATCATGTGTACAGATGTTGAAGCACCTGTTGACCATTTTGAATGTAAATCTGTAATAGTAATTCAATTTAACACTTTATATTCATGACAAAGTTCTTGATTTTTTATATTTATCTTATTATTGTAAATATGTATTACACATGTTTATTTTAATTATCCCTTGTTAGAATAATCTCCCCTTTTATTCTATGACAAGACAGGAGGCTCACATTATGCTTTACTCTCTTTAATTACTGCCATTCAGCATTTTCAACAAAATATTTAAAACCGTAACATTTGGTCATTTTTGATTCTTATGTAAAAAATACCAAATATGAAAGGTTTTAAAGTTCTAAAGTCACTGTTCTTTGTTGCACTACCTCCCCCATGATCCTCCGGGGCTTAGTAGCCCTGACCTCTCCTGATCCACCTATCCGAGAGCAGGTCGCAGTATAAGAACCCTCCATGATAGTCCTCTGCCTCTTTCTTTTTGCTGCGATTTTGATATAAGTACCTGTCTGTTATTTAATAATAAGTTTCGGGAAGTACTTAAGTATTAGTAAAAATGATTATTTGTATTACGCCGGTTGTTTTTCTAGACTTATTTTAGTTAATGAGGAATTAGCGCTTACCTCACGGGAGTTCAGCGCGCGCATGCATCTGTAAAGTATATATATTTATTAACATGCAAGCTTTATCAGGTGAGTAAGCTATGGATTTTTAATATAACAGGAGTGGGTGCCGGAGCCGTGAGCCTTAAGCTGCCGGCCCAGCTCTGTCAGGAGACGCCGAGAGCGTGGCTGTCTCAAGGACCCAGGGGAGCGGGAGGAGATATGCTTCCCGGCATTCCCTGGGGACACCTCAACGCTCGCGTGTAACGTTTTCATAACGTTCGCAAAGCGAAGAATGATAATGAGCCTCCACAGCACGGGGATCAGAAGAAAAAAAAATACATAATTTTACCATGCAGAGGGGAGAAAGGGATTATCCTGCTAAAACAAAGGCTGACTCTGAGCCGGTAAGGCTTTTACTTCCACTACTTTGTGCAGCATTCCCACCCCTCAGTGCTTACAAGCTGATAGTTGGCCCTACCAACAGAGGTGATGGCTGCATACAGAAACGCCATCAACTTCTCCTCAATGGAGTGCAGAAGAATGGGAGGAGGACCCCTCCCACCAGGAAGCTGATTTATCTCAGAGGTTTAGGAAAGTGCTAGGGGACTTGCTTACTCAAGCAGTCTCTCTAGGAGTACAGCCTATAAAACAGAGGCTCGAAATTTTGGAGGCTATGATGGCAGAAAGGCAGAAGCAGATAACTGCCAAGAAAAGGCGGGCAGAGAGCCCAGATGAAGGGTCGTCAGCCAGACACCCCACAGATGCAGTATAAGAACCCTCCATGACAGTCCTCTGCCTCTTTCTTTTTGCTGACATTTTGAGATAAGTACCTGTCTCTTATTTAATGATAAGTTTCGGGGAGTACTTAGGTATTAGTAAAAATGATTATTTGTATTACGCCGGTTGTTTTTCTAAACTTATTTTAGTGAATGAGGAATTAGCGCTTTTGTTGAAAATGCTGAATGGCAGTAGTTAAAGAGAGTAAAGCATAATGCTCGCCTCCTTGTCTTTAATAGAATGAAGACTTCCTGAGCTGCTAGCGTGGGCAATCTTTATTATCATGTTCTCCTTTATTCAATAGGTAAATCTTTAAACAGAAGATACATATATACGATAATTTACCATTTTGATAAAGACTTCTAAATAACAAAACAATATGAATATGACGAACAAAGTCGAGGTTGCCACGTCATATAAACATATAACATCACTGCATCCTATACACATGATGTAATACTCATAAAGGTGCCATTTTTCGAGCACACACGCCAGTATGGTATTCCGCGCATACAACAGTGGAGGTGAATTGGTCAATTACGATCTCTTTTGGAAAGTCAGGAAAGACTAGTTTCACATTTTCTGAGCTTGACATACAAAATTAGATAGCCATTTATTATCTTTTCCCCTGACCAGACATCTTCATCTTTATGAAATAGACGTGCCTTTCTCATCATACCTTCAAGTAATTAACAGCAGGTAAGCTAGCACCATTTAAACCTGTGTTTACTTAATATTTTTTTATTAGGCTTTTAAAAAAACAAATTCTGACACACAGCTAGCCACAGTGGTGTTTATCACTTACAATTGGTGATCTTTCAATAGTATAACATACTGATACTGACCTCCTTAACTCTTTTTAATATTTACTGACATATTAGGATTACCCAAATTACATTGTTGTTTTCTTTATCTATTCAGATTCAATTTGAATCATTCAACTCGGTTGGGTTTATGGAATTGAATCCTTACCTGAGGTAAAATGTATGCATTATTACACACAGGCCTGACAGTATATGTTCTAACATCAATATCCTTACTGATTCAAATTTTTCTTTTTTTCCCTAATTTACATTTAAACAGACTTTGTGAATTAAGATCCTGAAGAAGGCAACTGGCCCGAAATGCTTTGAGTCATGGATGTCAAGATTTTATTGAACTGAATAAAAGATGTTTTTGTTTAATCATATAATAGATTACTTTATTTATTGTATAAAGCTAATTGTTTGTATTCTAAACTGCCATAAACTTCGGAAAATATAACTGTTCACAGATCAGAGATAGATAGTGTGCAGGGTACGGGGTATCATTACCTTTTTTTGGATACTCATATCTTACTTTGCTCAGTGGAAGATCCAGACTGTTCCAGAACGTAACACCGACTGACCTCAGTTTCATTTCACTACATTGTGTTCTGCTCTCCTTCTTGAGGTGCATCAGTGCAGTCTGGTCTGCTTTAGTGTTCTGCATGCATGGGGCCTATTGGGATCCCATTTCAGAACTGGTTGGTGGATCTCCTCTGAAGCACTTGTGCATGCAGTGCCAGATTTTCAATTATCTCATCTCCTCGAAGCTAGTGTAGTTGATTCAGTGCAGTTGTTGCATAATTCTGCTTCTTAAAGGGGAAGATCACTCAAAAATGTTATTGTGCAATAATAAAAAATATATATAAAACATATTTTTTAAGAAAGTTCCTATGTAAAATGTTGAGCAAATGAGGCTCAAAGTGTTTACATGGGGGCATCTATGTTGTGATATTAAGCAGCCTCCTCTGTTCATGTTAAGCTGTGCTCTGCCAACAATCATCAAGCAATTAAAGCCCACTACTGGGAGCATTTGCTTAATACAGCCTGAGAGCAGATCTTAACATGGAGAGGAGACTGCCGTCACTTTCATTTTAAGTCATCTGTGCTCCCCAAGCACAGGGAAGCACAGAAAATGTAAAATGAAAGCCCGGGAAACTTAAAAAGAAAACCAAAGAAATCATAAATACAACAACAGCATTTATGTTGCTGGTGCTTTTGCTTTGAGTCTCCCGGGCTCCCCCGCTCTGTGGGAGCCCGAGTGACTCAAAGCAAAAGCCACTGCAATCATAAATACAACAAGGTTATTATAGGTACGATATGATAGGTTATTTATAATAATAATTATGCACCTGCAAGCCAAGCATGGACCATTGGTCATGCACCTGAATCATAAGGGAGAGGCAGTGATCCTGTGAGCTGTTCACTTTGATACTCCTTCATGAAAGGGAGCAGGGTGGCATGTCGCCATCCATTCTGAATAAGTCGCCCCTCGTTACAACCATACTCTTTGCTCAAAATGTCAATTAAAAGACTCATATGTTGTCTCATGTGTGCACGCTACAAGTCATCATAAAACTGAATCTTATTTTAGCCCTGCCATTTAAACTATTTTTTGCATATAACTGGATCACATGGTTTATCACATGTTCATTTTTTCAGTCTTGACAATTATTGACATAAAAACGCTTAAGGTTAATCAACAAAGTAGCTTTGGCTTACTTTTCCTTGGCTGCATTCCGTGACCTAGCATGTGAGCAATGTTTGTGAATTGGGGATATGCTTAACTGGCAGTGGATTATATTTTTTGACAAAGCAAAGTGTGGTATATGCTGGATTTTGTTTTAAAGCTGTATACCACATTTATTCGAACATCTAGTCAGATTGCAGACTCACCATCCAACAAAAGGCAAACGATGTACCATTTCGATCCACAGTGGGAAACAATTTGTTTTGTTCTAGTGTAAAAAGAAAATGTGCATCTTTTATCTAAGGTGCCCAGGTTAAAGTGGGAATAAAATAGTAACATTGATAGGAATTTTGCAGTAATAAACACAAATTATGAAAATAATTTTCCTGAAGGAACTTGTCTGCGATTCTAAAAAGTAGGTAAACTAAATGCTGCAATCCAATTGCTGTTACAGAGCCGTCCTTCAAATGGTTCTAATTATTTGATGAAAAACAAATGCTCTTTTACATATGGTGCAGTTGTGAAGGGCACAGTGACTCCCATGACTGAGTCTGTTGTAAGCAAGTTTAAAAACTGTCCTGAATGTATGTCTGCCATGTCAGGTGTGCAATCACTATGGCTAAAAAGGTTATCTATCAGCCAATTTGATTGCTGGTCTCTGTGAATCAGTTTTTTTCAGACAAACCTCCGAAATCAAAACCTTGATCCCATCTGACAGCATCTGAGTGCTGTTGCTGTTTCAAGCATTACACCAGATTACTGAGGACTGGTGTATAGCACACAGTTTAAGCCTTCACATTGAATGTCCTGATTAGTTTCCTACTTCTGATATGCTTTACAAGTTTTAGGAAACAGCAACTAATAAAAAATAATAAAATAAACATGTTTTTGAATTTATTGATATAATAATGTCACAGTAAATGCATACAGTATTCCTTTTTATATGAAGAACGAATAACCTGCCCAAAAACATTGGTTGAAATTCTCATACTCATGCATCTCACCACCCTAGTAGTTCCCGTCTATTGGCCATTAAATACAAGCAGCTCTTGCCAACGCACAGGTTGGAGACCCCTGCTACAGAGCATATGCATGCTGAGTCAGATTGGTGGAGAGCTATAATAATGTGTATCAGATACAATGGACATTTAATATCCCTCATAAACCACCAAAGTGTTGCCCTATTAACTTTATCACATGCAATGCTCAGGTCCATGACTGCTAAATAGATTGTGTCCTTATGCAGAACCATTGAACTGGATATATTCAGATAGAGATTTAAGGCTTGCACATTCATTCCTATGCCATCATGAATCCCCAATTGATTGTTGACAATGATATTACATAGTTTATTATCATATTTAGGTAGCAATATCATCAAGTGTAAGGTGCAAAGCATTGAACAACGATAATAAATAAAAGTGCTTATTTAAATAAAACCATATGATCTTTTTAGCCAGGTTGTATACAATAATTTAGCCACAGCAAATAGAGTTACCACACCACCAGTGTGACTACAAATATGTAATGCCTCGTTAGTTGTTATTTCCTTTTCCACAAATCTCTGTCTCAAATATGTCTTCTTATAGTCCATATAAAATGGACAAATTAAAAAGAAATGAGTTTCATTCTCTCTAATTAGATTATAATAACTGCATGTATTATATTCCACTTATGCTGTAAGTGGGCTAAGGGTGATCATAACCTACATTTCATAAAAAGTATTCTCGCATATTTGGGTTTTATCACATCCAGGAATCATTTCCCCCAATATCTACTAAGTGTACTCAAATTCCATATTTCATTTCAAAGTTGTTCTTCTTCCATTTGGGTGAATTTGGCTTTGAGTAGTGCGTTGTGGATCTATTGATCATGTCAATGTTTTTCCAGTATTCACTGCACCCACGTGAAGGCATTTCTGTCCGTCTCTCCTGCTCCAAGAAGTCTTTAACTGCTTGCTTATATACAATGACTGTAGGTGAACTGCATAACCTTATCCATTAGTATACAGGCTTGATTTTAATATTTTAAAGATATTCTGTAATTCGACTTCCAGTAATAATGGTATAGTCAGAGCTGTCAGTGGGAGCCCTGTGCTTGTTTTAATGAATGTGTTCTCTATCACTGCTAATTCACTGCAGGTTGTTTGCCCCAGGGCTCTGCCCTATATAATGTAGACTGTTGAGGTTGCGAACAATATGCCTCTATTCAGATTTTGAATGCACTTTCCTCATTTGTTTTTACAAATATGGCAATAGCACCATTATATCTAGTCAGGGTGACCCCACCTTTTTCCATTTGTATTTTCCATGTCCCATTCATAGTTTTCTTATACCTAAATAGTTATAAATCTGCATTTTTTCTGATTTCTCACCATCTGACATTATGTTCATTTTAGGTTTCTTTTTCATTTTCTTTGTAATCGGCATGGTTTTGGTCTTTCATGTATTAATTACAAGACCATTTTCTTGGCAAAACTGTTTAAAAACAAAAACAAAAACAATCCCAGCCAACAGGAGTTAGTGACAACACTACTGCATCATCTTCAAAAATTAGAACAGGGCATTTTTTCCCATTTAGGGAAAGAACATCAGATGGTACGACTACTAACCTAGTAAGGACTTCATTGATGAATAGGCAGAAAAAGGTTGGTGCCAAAATGCACCCTTGACATACTCCTTTTTAGATCTTAAATGCCTTAGTTGTTTCTCAGTCCAACCCCCATCTCACCTTTTTAATCATTCTGACCATACAAGAGGAGCATAGCACTAAGCAAAGGGAGAGGAACCACTTGATTGCACAGGTAATACCACAGATTTACCCTTGGGATACAATCAAACACTGTTCTGAAATCAATTATCTTTACATACAAATTCATGTACTGAGCAGAGAATACTTCTCCACAATTAAGTTCTTCCTCAAACATTAATCTACTATGATCACCCCTGTTCAAAATCCTGCTTGAAGTTGATTTATCAGCCTTTTTTCATCTATCAAAATCTCCAATTTACACACTATTGCCTTTGCACACAGTTTCCAGTCCCGAATCAAGGAGGGATATTTGGAGATAATTTACAGGTTTTCATGCCCCCATTTTGTATATATTGGCATGATTTTTGCACTCATCCAAATATCAGGGATTGTGGTGCTTTGTGTTATTGCGTTAAAGAATTTACTTAGAAGGGGTGCCAAAATTGGTAAATAGGTATTTTATCCTGTCCCCGTGCTTTATCTGCTTTTTGGGTGGCAAATGGTTCAAATATCTTTGCCATCTCAAAATAGAGTGGTTCCACTTCAGCTCAGGGTTGAATTTATCCACATTATCCTCACCAATCTCTTCATAGAGTTTACTTAACTTTCCTGATAACTCGCTTCTAAGTGTCGTGCTTTCTGTCATATGATGTAACCTAGGCCTTGTTTTCCGTTTCTGGACGCTTGACTCTAGATTGTTGCATTGTTGTTGTTTGTAGTTGATGTCGTGCTGTGCAGTTCTTCGATCTATCCCTCTCTCACCCTGCCTTCTCTCCACACTCTCCCTCAATGGTGCTGTCAATCTCCCCTATTTTCTCTAATTACTATTCTATCACCTATCTTATTGTTCTGACAAAGTCTGGAAGGAAAAGGTTCAGGAAGGATCTCCTGGTCTCTATTCGAGGCCTGCCCATCACTGATACCTATGTCAGCGCTTCTTAAAGGCAGACTTTCACCTACATCCTCTTTGTTGTTCCTTCTCCTGGACTTTAGAGTCCCCTTATGGACTCTATGCTCTCCACTTTCTCTTCCTCTCCCATTACTAGTGGCATTTGTTGGCAGGTACTCCTGTCCTCTAGGGTCATCATTAATGTCTACCTAAATGGCACTGTCATGGTCCAGGTCTTGATAGGCATCTTCCAACTCTCATCAACTTCCTCCATCTCTCATCAACTTCCTTGCTTCTCCTGCCACTGCTCTTTCTGCCACCCTTATGGCCACTCTGTCACCTCTGACAGGTGTACCAAACTCCTGTACCCCTCCACTGAAGAGCTTCAAAAGTGGGGAAAATGCTCCACTTAGTTACCTTCAACTCTTCCTGTGCCGTCAAACACTCCTCTGACATCTGCCACCTCCTTGAAGATCTTGACCTAGAGGTCCTAGCTCCCACCGAAATGTGGTTCACTGCCAGCTCTGTCACAGGTTTTGACACTCTCCTACCTGAGGGGTAGAATATCCTCTCTAACCCCAGGCCTAATCAGCCCAGGGACGGTGTTGCCCTGTTCTTCCCAGAGTGGGTCCCTGTTTCAAAGTGCAATTCCTGGTTTGACTCCAACCTGGGCACTCTGAAAGGAAAGTGCAGAGCAACTGAGAAGAAGTGGCAGGCTTTGAGCACATCCTCTGGCAACGGGCCTGTCATCTGCTCCAAACACAATACAGGCTCTCCATCCAATCAAAGAAGAGGGCCTATAACCAAGCCTACATCTCTGCAGCCACTGACAACACAGCTGAACTTTTCAAAGTCTGCAAGGAACTCACCAACCCTTCTGCGGTTTCAACTTCTCCTCTGCCTTCCCTGGCCCTCTGCACCTCTCTGGCATCTCACTTCATTTAAAAAAAAAAACTCAGGTTATCTTATCCTCACTCTCCTCTACTCTACACCCTTCTCCCTCACCCTCTCTCAGGCCTCCCTAGGCACCCCTCGCCGCTCCCCTCCTACTCTTCTCTTTTTCTCCCATAACACCTGATGAGGTTTCTGGACAAGTCCGTTCTATGAAAGTCTCATCCAAAGAGGTGCTCCCCGGCTCCTCCAGAACTATCAAGGACAACATTGTCTCCCTTGCTCCAGCCTTGGCCGATTTCTGCAATCACAACTTTCCCGCTAGAACCTTCTGCACCCTCTCCTCGTAAAGCCTTCTGCTGACCCTTCATGTCGGGCAAACTACCTCTCTATCTCCATTACCCCTTTCCTAGGTAAACTGTTGGAGAAGCTGACCATCTCCCAGCTTATCCACCAAACTGAATATGTTGTTTTTCTCCACAACCACCAGTATGGCTTCACAGCTGCCAGAGGCATGGGAACTGCTCTCCTGAACACCCATGAAGACTTGCTCTCTAATCTTGATTCCAGCTCTCCTTCCGATCTCATCCTTCTTGACCTTTCCACTGCCTTTGACTAGATGAATCATGCCACCCTGATAAATTGGCTCTGTGATACCCTTGGCATCACAGACCTGCCTCTAGACTGGTTGACCTCCTTCCTCTCGGACATACCTCCCCAGGTTCAAATTGGCCCTTTTCACGCCACCATCTCACTCTCCACCTGTGGTGTCCCTCAGGGCTCTATCCCCTTGCCTTGGCTTTTCAACATCTACCTGGCCCCTCCAGCCCATTTGGTCTCCACCTTCTCTCCTAACTTACAGTGTTATGCGAATGACACGCAGCTCTCCTTCAAGCTTCCCTCCTCTGCCTCATCCTCTTCTTCTCTCATTCCTGACTGTCTTTCTGCTATTCAACCATGGTGCACTGCTAACAAACTCTGCCTTAATGCAAGTAAGACAGAGATCCTTCTCATTGAGACCCCTGCTCCCTCGTTCCATCCCACACTCTGACCACCCGTCATGGGCCCACCAATCTTGGTGTCATCTTCGACTCCTCTCCTTCTCTCCTCTCATCACGGACCGTGCCAATTAGCACCACTATCAACTGCACCTCCTCAGAGGCAGTCTCCTTTCCTCATCGTCCCCCAGAAATTCAGTGGCTGCAGAGCTCTGGTCCTCTTCAGGCTGGACGACTGCAACAGCCTCTTCCACAATCTGCTTAGCTCCTCCCTTCACCCCTTTCAACGAATCCATAAGAGGACTGCAAGTCTTATCCTTGGCCTCACCTCCAGGGACTGCACCTCTCCAGCCCTATAATCTCTCCACTGGCTCCCGGTTTCTGTGAGGATCAAGGTCAAGACCCTCTGCATCATCCACAAGGCTTTCTGGGACCTGGGATCCCCTCTACATCCAACTCTCTCTCCCTAGTTACCTCCCTGCTAGAGCCCTTCATGTGTCTATCTCAAACTCTCTGCATATCAGATGCTTTTCCAAGCAGGGACTGGGGGGTTGATCTCTTTTCTCTGCAGGTGCCTCCCTCTGGAAAGGCCTCCCTGACCCTCTTAGACTTGAGCTGGATCTTCTTAATTTCGGAAGCTTCTCAACACTTTCCTTTTCTCTTCTTCCTTCCCTCTCCTTTTCCCCAGCTAATGTCCCTGTTTGTCTCTTGACTGGCTGCGTGGTTCCCTCACAGTCTTACAGTGCACCAGGCCCACCTTATCCAATTTACCCCTCCACTTGGTCTCCCAAGACCCCGCTTCAACCTGCACTTACCCTTCTGGGCCCCTCCCCTGCAAAAGCCTGGCTGGGCCTGCACCCATGTACCACTTTCCAAACCCTTACCTTGCACTTAGCTCCTCCCTCCACCCTGTACCACCCCCCCGGGCTCCCAACCTTCGTGGTCAACGCTCACCTGATTAATTGGGAAGAGAATCGCTCCATCCTGCTATTTCTAGAGCAGGGGCACAATGGATTTAGAGTCAGTTACGTCACTCACTGTGGTCGTCTTTATCCAGCCCAGGCCTGCTGTGGCGTGGATCAGTGCCCTTTCACCTTGAAGCATAGATAATTGTCTGTAAAGGGTGGTTTTAAAGTTCAATTTGGCTGTGCACACTGTTCTGTATGCACTTGTGTACTTTTGCAGTGTAAGAGTTCTGAGCAGTTTTGATTCGGGGCACACAGAGTCCTGGCTGTGCCCTGTTCCTTCTATGCTCGGAGCTCTGTGGAGTGTCTTGATGCAGGGCGCTGCCGCTTCGGTGTATGGTGCTCTGTTGTGGATCGTCTAGCAGCTGCCGGCGTTGAAGGTGCTATGCTGGTGCTTTCTGAAGTGCCGCTTTTCCCCAAGCACAATGCTGCTTTCACCTTCTTCAATTGCTACCTTAATGGTATGCGCAATGTTAATATTGTTCATGTGCGGTAATTCCACTTACTAACTCTTGTCTTGTTTATTTTCGTCACAATCCATGCCCCTGACCCCGTCAGGTATAACAGTCCCCATGCAGCAGTGGGGCTAAAGCCATTCACACTGGCCTCTATGGCTTTAAACTCCATCAGAAACATACATGGAGTCAGTCCTGGCGCCTTTGGCGCCAGGCTCATTATCAGGAATAAAGCAATACTAGTTGTGGACCTTAATCCAACATGGAGGCGTATTACACAGCTCAGTTCTTTAGAATCAAGCCATGCGGTCTATTGTTTTGGGTGTGACTGGGCCTGAAATTACTTGGCCTGGAATTACTTAACCTGGGCTATTTAAACCACACCCAAACAGCAGAACACGCTTCGTGTTATTCTGCACTCCTGCAGCGTAACGCTCACCGTGTCCAGCTCCTGCTCATCTGCTTCTCCGGCGGCCCAATCCTGAAGCCCTAGATCCAGATTCCATTAATAACCTGGAAGAACAATAACAGCATTAGCGAGCAAGAACACTTACCTGTGAAATAACATGCCTTGAATCCATCCTGCCCTTCGCTTACCTCGCCCAACTCTGGAGTTCGCCGCAACCTGCAAAGGTAAAGAAACAAGGACAGCATTAATAACAATTCTTAACTGGGCAAGCAGTGAGTCCTGGCAGCACTCTGCGCTTCTCTTACCTCGCCCATCTCTGGGTTTCACCGCAACCTGCAAGGGAGAAGGAACAAGGTCAACATTAAAAAAGCACTTACCTGTGCAAGCAGCGCTTTGATCGCTCATCACTCCGGAACATCACTGCAACCTGTACAAAGAAGAGATGAATGCACAGGTTAGCAATTAACACCAATAAACAGCGCTCCGTGCATCAATAACTCACCGTGGTCTTTGCCATCGGCGCGGCAACTCCGAGATTGCAACCATCCCTGTGAAAACAAAAAGAGACATTGTAAGGGAACAGAGTAGTGGAGCAAGACACCGAGAAGACAGAGAAAACGGAGGGAAAGAAAGAGACAGAATAATGACGGAAAAGACATTATAACTCACCTGGAAGACAGCAAGCAAAATCAGAGTCACAGCCGGTCTGGACCCGACATAAGGGCACACGGACCAGTGAAGCAACTAGGTCCACGGAACGCCCGCACCAACCACGCGCACCTGCACAGAGGCACAGGACGGAGAGTTCAACGTAGAAAAACCTAAGGTGAGCAATACCCCCAAGGGAGGGGATTTGGACCAGAGGGAGGTGGGAGTCCACCCATCACAGAACCAGTATCTTAACCCTCCACTCTCCTGTTATAGGCGCTACCCAATGTCTAGCACATAACCAAGCAAAGAGGGGTCCGGGAAAGCGCTTAGACCTCCATCCAGTATCGTGTGGCACCCCCGTGGATACCAGGTGTGCGTAACAATGTTCTCTTTCCAGCAGGAGTGGAAATGGAAGTGTCGAAAAGCTAAGATGCCAAGAAGCGTTGCTGCCAAGAATTCACACAAGGATAACCAGGTGAGTGCTACCGAGGATCGGAGATCAGGTTCCGGCGAGCGGAGCTCTGTCTAACAGTTGTTTCTCTCTTCTGTCAGATCTGGAGAGCAGAAGCAAGTCTGATAAGCGTCACGCTGCAGTGGCAGAATGATGTGAAGCAGGGAACCCTTACCTCGGTGTGACTTAACCAGCCAACCACACCCAGCCACACCCATTGACTAATCATGCCCAGCCCCAACCAATGACTAAGCATGCCCAGCCCCACCCAAAAGGCAGAGCCAGCCACACCCAAAGGCAGTCCTGCAGCATTTTAAGTGCTGCTTGGTTAATTCTGCCTCCATGTTGGAGGAATAAGAAGTGGCAGGGCATAGTCACTTCATGAATACGAAATGTGGTGCCAGGCACACCAAGCTTGGGCCCAACTCTTTTTGTTCTTTATCAACCTGGTCCAAGAACCCCAGTGGTGTCTAGGAAACCCTGGGCTGTGTGCATATGTGCCTGCTACTACACAAGGGTAGGTGCAAGAGGCAAGGCCAATATTGGTAGGGCCAAGCATCATGACAGCACTCCCCCCCTAAGATCCCTCTCAAGGCCCCTCTCAAGGTAATTCCTGGCACTCCAGGCCCGGGTTTACGTGGGTGCTCGAGATGGAATCTTTTAATTAGCCGAGGAGCATGCACATGCTCACTGGGTTCCCAGGATCTGCCTTGTGGCCCACAGCCCTTCCACTCAATGAGGTAATACAGCTTGGACCTTGTTACTTTTGAATCTAGTACCTCTTTAACTTCGCATTCAGGTTCGTCATTTATGATTACAGGAACTCGGGTATTTGATTGGATAGTTTTTAAGAGGGATATGTGGAACACGAGGTGGATATGCATGTTAGAAGGCAAGGATAACTTCATAGTGACTGGGTTAATTATTGCTTCCATGGTGTATGGGCCTAAGTACCTGGGGCGGAAGGCCTTGGGACCTTTAGTGGGCACATTTTTGGAAGCTAACCATACTGAGTCACCAATTTTATAAGCAGGGGCCTCTTTCCGATGTTGATCTGCAAATCCTTTATGCCTTTCCTTGCCCTTGGTCAATTGTTCAGTGGCTTCCTTGAGACTTTTGGTGATTTTGGTGTTCAAAGTTCTTACAACGGGCATCTCCAATTCTTCTGGCAAGTCAAAAATGGAAGTCTGCCGGTGTCGGTCCTACAAGGTGTAAAATGGGGTTTGTCTGATTGTGGCATGATGTGAGTTGTTATAAGCGTATTCCGCAACCCATAACATATCTTTCCATGTACCTTCTGATTGGTGGAGCAAACATCTTAAGTATTGTACAAGTGTCTGGTTGGTTGGCTCACTCTGGCCATCTGTTTGAGGATGATGGCTGGTGGATAGACTTACGTCGACTTGTGCTAACTCACAACTTTTTTTCCAAAACTTGGAAACAAACTGGCTGCCGCCAACCGACACCAGGACTGCTGAGAAATCATGTAGCCGGACAATCTGCTCTAAGAATACTTTTGCCAAGGTGGATGCGGTGGGTAGTCCTTTCAGGGGTATGAAGTGAGCCATTTTGGAGAATGCATCCACTACAACCAGTATTGTGTTATAACCATTACAGGGAGAAGTTCGGTGATGGAGTCCAGGGTTAGTGCTAATGCCATGGTACATGAGGAACTGTTAGTTGATGCAGGAGTCCTGCAGGTTTCTGTTTGTCAGCCTTGTTCTGCGTGCAAATCCCACATGCTAATACATATTAGGCAATATCTTTTCGCAAAGTTGGCCACCAGTGGCCAAGCTTGATCCTGGCCATTGTCTTTGTCAATCCAGGGTGTCATTCCAACAACGTGTCATGGTAATTGGCGATAACCTGTTCTTGTTGAGCCGCAGTCGGAAGATAGAGGCGGCCCATGTAGAATGGTAATCCATCCTTCAGTGTGTGTTTCATACTTTTCGAGTTTCAAGCCTGTAGGTCTTCTGTACTCAACTGGCGCCGTACGTCGGCCTTTAGTTCATCCAAAGTGGATATTGTTGTAACACCCAGGAGTTTGTTTTCAGGTATGATGGCGATTGGTTCTAGGACTGTGTACGCATCTTCCTCTTCCCGCAGACGAGATAGGGTGTCTTCTTTGTCGTTGCGCGTCCCCGGGCGATAGGTAATAACGTAGTTGTACTCTGCAAAAAACAGAGCCCATCTCAGCTGGTGGGATGATTGTGCCTTAGTAGACCCCAAATATCGTAAATTATGATGATCAGTGATAACCGTGACCGTGTGTCTGGTCCCTAGGAGGTAATGCCTCCATTCTTTGAATGGCACCTTGATTGCAAGAAGGTCTTTGTCTGTGATGGCATAGTCCCTTTCTGCGGGAGTGAGTTTTTTTTCACCAGAATGCCACTAGAGGCAAGCAGCCGGTTTCAGGGTTTTTCTGTGAAAGGACTGCCCCAATGGTGATATTGGAGACGTCTTTCTCAACCACATATGGGAGATCAGGTTTTGGGTGTAGTAACATTGGGGTCGAGGTAAACAGACGTTTCAGTTCTCGAAAGGCCGTCTCGGTTTCTGTGTACCAGATGAAACGTTGATTTTTCTGCAGTAAGGTTGTGATTCGATGCACTATTCAAGAAAAACCAGGGATAAAACGGCTGTAAAAATTAGCAAAGCCTAGAAATCCTTGTACTCCCTTGACCGATGTGGGTGAGGGCCAATTGAGAATCGTGTCAATCTTGCGATTGTCCATCCGGATGCCATGAGGGGTAAGGATAAATCCCAAAAACTCAACTTCGGTGACATGAAAGGTGCACTTTTCTGGCTTTGCATACAGCCGATGTTTTCGTAGCCTCTCTAGAACAGGCCTTACATGCTTGATATGTTCTTGCTCCATGGAAGAATATACCAGGATATCATCGATGCAAACTATAACACAGATGTCCAACAGGTCTCATAATACATTGTTCATGAAACTTTGAAAAGCAGCTGGGGCATTACAAAGCCCAAAAGGCATCACCTGGTATTTATAGAGGCCATACTTTTTCCTAAATGCTGTCTTCCATTTGTCCGCTTGTTTTATTCGTACCAGATGATAAGCCCCCCTGAGGTCCAGTTTGGTGTAGATATGTGCGTCTTTCACTTGGTCTAGGAGTTCCGGAATGAGCAGCAACGGGTATCTGTTTTACACCGTTATCTGGTTCAGTGATCGATAATTGATACAGGCCCTTAGGTCCCCCTCCTTCTTTGGTATGAAGAAGAGGGGTGAGGCCACTGGAGACTTGGAGGGCCGGATAAAGCCGTTCGCCAGATACTGGTCTATGTAGGTCTTCAAATGGTGGTTTTCCTATTCCGTTAAGCCGTAGATGCGACTGCAAGGGACCTGGGCACCCGGGACGAGATCGATTTGGTAGTCATACGCCGGATGCACAGGCAGTGTTTTGGCTTTTTCTTTTTGAAAGAGATCGTGGAAGTCAAGGTAAACGGGGGGTAGTACACCCTTCAGACCCAGCAGTGGTCCTTTTCTGTTGTCGACAGCTCGGACGTGTTCCACCGACGGCTGCGATTCCGTTGCATAACAGGAATGGGTGCACTCCCTGGAGAAGGTCAGCACTCTAGCAGGCCAATCAATGTGCGGGTTGTGGGCCTCCAACCAAGGAATCCCCAGGATCAGCTGAAACTGTGGGGCGCTTATCAAGTCGAAGGTAATGTTTTCCTTATTGCTGTTCTGGCAGAGGAGGGTTACTACCAATGTTCCTTCTAATTATTTTTCCCTTAGTGCGGAAAAGCTTAGCTTTCGTGCACAATTTATTTTCCATGGTCACAACTAAATTATATGGTAAGCTACTTTGTGAGCATGCGTAGTAGGTGAGCTACCATCTCCAAAGGGGTTGGAAAAGAATGTCTCCTTCTCAGCTACAGCTACTGCAATTCTTTTTTTTTTTATTTTTTTTATTTGTTTTGGCTTAAGCCTTTACAAAAGGAAAAACAATACAAAACAATTTGCATTAAATACAAAAAAAGACAAAACGTGTGTTAAAATTTCTTACTGTCCACCAACCCTGCCAAATTTTTCTAGTCCTGTGAATTCCATGCTGAGGTACATTTATCCTTTGGATCGTTGTGTTAGATTATCAGACCACTTTCTATTAGCACCTGGGTTGCTGCAAACGTAAGTGCAGCATTTTTCCCTGAGATAATTCTGTCCCAGAGGAAGTCTGTGAGTATGTCTTCCTCCCTCCGTACCAGACCTCTGAAGAATCTTAGTCGCTGAGGCCAAGTGCCTTCACAATCCATCAGGATATGCTTTAACGTTTGTTTGGCAGGGTTTGAGCAGATTGAGCACAATTTTATTGCCATCTGTCCTTGATTACGTTTTACCAGAACAGCCCCACAGTGGACGAGGTTCAATCTCATTCTGAGGAAGTCTGAACGCAATTTTCTATTTGGAGATTTCAGTAGATAGCATGAGAGAGAACCAAGTTTCTTTTCTCCCTTCAAAAATATGTTTTGATTTGGGTCCTCTCTTACTTTCTCCACTGTTTCGATCCAGTCCCGTTCTTCTAGTCTGCATTTTACTTTAAGTGGATTTAGAGCCAGAGTTTCTTCATTTAGATTTAGTTTCTTTAGTATTTCCAACGTTTTCCTTTCCAGCGTAATGAGAGTAGTGGATTTTTTCAATAGTACTTCGTGTTTGAGGTCTCCATACAACGTCGAGTCCTTGCTTAGTGTTATTTCCCTGAACAGTGAAATGAGCTTCCAGTCGGCCATACAGTTTAGAGATTTTAGGCCTAGTTCAAATCTTAGGCTTTTTAAGGATGCACAATTTGGGAGACCCAAAACTCTTTTCCAGAGGCGACCCTCATAGCTGTCCCAGTTTATGAACCAAAGATCCGGTTTTGCTTCTAGTCCGTATAGAACAACTGGAACAACTTTGGCGAGATAGAACTTTACCAGAGGCAAAATGGAGAACTTACAAAATTTGTAATTTAGCTTAATCATCTGTGATGTAAATTGTGTTATTTTAGCTGACACTTCTTTTTCTACTTTGTATGTTGCTGGATGGGCATAGATGTTATATCCCAAATATTTTATGGTTTCTACTGTTTTGATCCGTTCTCCTCCCATGTTCCAATTTATGTATTTTGCTTTTGACAATGAATGCTTGAAAATCAAAATGTTTGATTTAGATGGATTAACTGTCAATTTGTTTAGTCCTACATATTCGTTCAGTTTGTCAAGTAGGTGTTGTAGCCCAATTGGTGTTCTATCGAGGAGAACTATGTCATCCGCGTACGCCAACCAGCAGATTTTCCTCCCATTTAGTGTTGGGCTTATCAAGGCAGACGTTTCTAGAAAATGGCCCATATCTGCCAAGAACAAGTTGAAGAACAGAGGCGCCCCCAAACACCCTTGTCTTACACCTCTATTAACTTCAACTAGTCTAGACAGATGACCCATTGCGTCGAGCCGTATTCTTAGGTTGGTGTTTTTATGAAGTTCCACTAAAATTGATAGAAGAGATTCTGGCATTCCCCAGTTCCGGAGTTTGTCCCACAATAGGACTCGTTCCACCTGATCGAAAGCTTTAGAGAGATCTATCCAGGCTCCGTACAGCATTTGTTTTTTCCCCCCTCTCTTTTGCTCATTCAAGATGTTTAGAATCAGGCCATTGATAGATGTTGAGTGGCCTTTGCGGAATCCTGTTTGGAAGCGTGATAGAATATTAAAATCATCGACCCATTTCGAGACATGAGACAGTAATAGTTTCATGAAGACTTTGCTTTCAATGTCCAACAATGCTATCGGTCTATAGTTCATTGGTATACGACGATCCCCAGATTTAAAGAAAGGTACTATAAGGGCCGTTTTCCAAGATGCTGGAAAGGTTCGTTGCTTTAGTATTTCTTTAAAGAGAGCGGATAATAACTTTGACCACAATGTTGGTTCGCTTTTCAGTGCCTGATAGGTCAAGCCGTTTAGACCCGATGCTTTAGATGATGAGGAACTGGCTATAATTTCCCGTATGTCTTCTTCACAGAAATTAAGTTGCCAATGGATATCTGGTTTGGGTCTAAATTCGCGGATGTCGTCGCTCTTATATGTCTCTGTCAGGTAGCTCACCCAGTCATCTTCTGAAACTAGGTTACATAATGATTGTGTGTGCTCCCCTTCGAACTGGTTCATTACTTCCCAGAAGTTCTTGCTATTTTTTTCTCTGAGTGTTTTAAGTATGTGCTCGCCATCTGTTTGTATCCGAAGAGCATTATGCGAGATCGACCATGATTTGTAATTGGCTTTTTGGATTCTTATTTCAGTTTTCATATCCTCCACTGAAAGTCCTGCCTTTTTGATGTCTCTTAACGTTTTCCTATGCTCTCTTTTTCTTCTTTGTGTGGATTCGTCAAAGGCATGCAGGTGTTTCTGTTTGGCTTCTCCCGCTAAGTATTTGGGTGCTAGAGTTGCCCATAAAAAGTTGGTAAATCGGTGTGGATCGCATTGTGATTTCCATATGTGTTCAGGAATCTTTTTGAGTTTTCCATTTAAATTAGTTCCCCCATCTTTATATTTTACGACTCTAAGTTTTCCTTTCTTCCCCTCAAGCAACTGTAGTTCTCGTTCAGCTTCTGTTGTTAGAATATTTTCGAGTGACAACTCCAGTCTACTGTGGTCACTACCAGACTCCTGTTTTATTTTTAGTGTATAGGGCGAAGCATGCAGAGTTTTTGAAACAAAGATATAGTCTAAGGCTGAGGATGAGTTCCCTCTTCTCCAGGTTATATATGGTTCTTTTGCACCCTCCTGTGAGCCCACTACCATATGGAGATCCCATTGTTCCATAAAATCCTGCCATTGTTTTCCCAGAGTAATTTTCCTATGTGTTGCTCGATCTCGGTCTCCTTTTAGGGGATATAAGCAATTCGTATTGAAGTCTCCAGCTACCACAATCTTACTAGAAACTAGAGTTGTTTTTAGCAGTTCGAATAGAGATGCTAAGTTCTCTAGAAAACAGTCTAGTTTCGATGTTGCAGGGTTCCAGTAAATGTTTACAAAGACCCAAATTGTGGTAGTTTCTTGTATAGATACTTCAGCTCTGCATGCCTGAATGCCCTGGGGATTATTCCTTATTTCCTTTACATTTTTAAAGACTTGGTTATTTAGTGCTATTAGTAAGCCTCCTGAGGGCCGGCCCAGTGCTTTTTGTACGGCTGACAAACAATGGACCATATACCCTTCGATGTATAGCGGATTAACCAGCCAGGTTTCTTGTAAAAGAATCGCATCCCCCTGATTGAATAAGTATGACCTTGTTTCTTTGCCTCTGATGACGCTAGAGCCTCTTGTGTTCCAACTAAAGATGTTAACATGGTTCTTTCTAAAGTCTTTGTGTGCCCAAGCCCAGCTTCTTCAGAACTTCTGACAATATGTCTGGTAGGAGCGTAAGGGTGTTTTCTTTTGCTTTGAGATCTTTTTCTAAACTACCTTGCTTTGTGAGGATTACCTCATTTTGATATATTGTTTCTTTGTTTGGGCATGGGAGAATGCGGTGTTTGGCCATAATGTTGTTTTTCTTGTCATTGTATGAAACTTCCAGTCCATAGGATTCCAACTCAATTGAGTTTCGCAGGATATCATTTCTTGCGTTCGCTGAAGTCATAATGAGTTCAACCAGGAATGGATCACTTGACAACGGAAATTTCACGCTTTCGATGTCGTTGGATTTTAAAGAGTGAAGGTCTCCTATTTTTTGTATTATGTTCAGAATCACTCCCCGGTTTAAAGATTTATAGTGGCCGTGGTTTGAGCGCAATCTCAACCAAATCCTTTCATTGGCATTTCCCATTGATGTGTTTTCAGTTGGTTTATCGCATATTTCGGAGAGTGTGTGGATACCTGCAGCATTCTCCTCACGATACATCTGGGTAACGAGTTTGACAAATTTCCCTTCTCCGTTTTTGATTTGGTTGTCATTTATTTCAGGTGTATTTTTCCCCGGCATGTTTGCTGGAACAGTTACACCTGGAAGGGTTGTGCTTAGGTCCTTGAAAGCCAACGGCTTCTTTGTTAAAAAGATGGGGGCAATTTTCCTGTTTTCCTGTTGATTTGTGGCAGTGACATTCCCACAAGTTCTATTTACTACTGACTGCCTTATTTTTTGTGTGAAAATTGGGGCCCATTTGACTGCTTTGGCTATGTTCTCTTTTTGAGGTTGAGCGACTAGGTTTTTTTTTCTTGTTGTTTCCTCTAGGTTTATCTGTTTTTCCAGATCCTTTCCAATCTCTATGTTTTTCTGTTTTAGATTGTTTTTTTGTCCTGTCAGCTCCTCTGTTTGTAAGCCAATGCTTGCTTTCGTTATTGGAACTATATCGTCCAATTGTTTGTCCTTAGTTAAATTGATCTTTGTACAGATATCAATTTTGGCCTTCTGATTTCCTTTTCCTATTTTAAGTTTATTTTATTTTTTTGTGCCGATATGAGGAGTTTTAGAGTTGCCCACCATGGTGTCCTGCTCCTCACTAGTCCCAACGGATAGTATTTTTCCCTGGATCTTACCTTTGTCTTTTCCAATTTTATTTTGCTTCGGCCCTTTATTGTGTTTATTTTTGTTTTTAGACTGTGAAGATTTAGAGCTCTTTCTCTTTGCCAAGTGATTTCTCCTTTTTCGTCTGCCTCTTGATGTTTGTTCCCCTTGTTCTTGCCATTCCTGAGGTTTGCCTACCTGATTGGCTTTTTGGTTATCAGATTTAGTTTCTTTTGTGTTTTTTCCAATATCTGCCTCTTCCTCTAGTAATGTAGCTAATCTTAAGAATTCTTCCATTATTGAATCTGAAAGTGGGGTGTCCCCCAATGAGTATTCCTGAATTTTTTCTGGGGTTTCTTCTATTTGAACTGGGGGCAGTTGTCCCTTCAAGGTTGACAAAATCTCTTTCAAAAGTGTGTTGTTTTGGTTTTCAGTTTGATTTTTTTCTTTCAGTGATTGCTGGATAGAGGAGATGTCGAGTCCTTGTTTTACAATCTCAATATTCAGTGCCTGAATTGGGGTGCTCAGTTTTGTATTAATGGCATTTGCCAGGCCCACTTAAGTAGAGTCACAAAGAGAAATTTCTTTAGTCATTTCTAGCAATGTCCCATTTTGCGATTGGACTTCTCCTTTTAGCATCTCAAAGACTGAAACCAATGAGCTAAGAACAAAGTTCAGTGCGTTCAATGTGTCTGTATTTGGATGTGTTGTTACTTCTTCATCGTCTTTTCTTTCTGAGTCCCTTTGTTCTAGCATTAGCTGTGCAACAGCTGATGAAGATTGTGAGTTTTGTGGGGTTGGGGTGAATGCGTTGTCTTCCTCAGATGAGGTACAGGTTTCTTTTTCCAGGTGTGCTGCAACAATGTGTATTTCTGTGCTAGAAGTCGGGGTTTGAGAGTGTCTTGGTTCTTCCCAAAGAATGAGGGATTCGCCTTCGATGTCACTGTGGCTTTTATATCGTTTCTTCCCGAAATGATTTTCTATTTTGCTTTGTATTTTTCTTGTTGAGATAGTGTATTCCAACCCTTTTTTCCAATTATTCATTATAGCGATATTTGGATTTTTCTCTATCTGACTTTTTGTAGGAGTACTATGATTTTCATCCGCATGTACCAGTACTTGGATTTCTTGTCCATTCATCAGATTAGCATTCTCCTGAGCGAATTGAGCAGTTGGTATGATCACTTCACAGCTTTGATTTAAATACGATCCATTCCCTGCCCCTTCCATGTTTTTGGTGCTACGGAGTTTCATCAAGTTTTAGTTTAATCAACAATCTGTGATGTATACACCGTTTGTTAGTAGAAAGTGATAAGCAATATGTCTACACTTTCAATAAGTCTGGGGTAGTTAGTCACTTTACGTCAAAAGTGCTCACTACCAAGGGTGAAGGTGTAGTGCTAAATAGTCACTTTAGTTATATCAGACCCGAGGAAAAAGGACTTTTATCGGGTCGTAATTAGACAATACAGCGTGATCAAAGGATATAATTTCCCGCAGTCTCACGTTGTATGAACAGATATTATAAACGATGTAGACCTTACCTCGAGTTCACCTCGGCTGTTGTTGGCTGCTGTTGGTTCTCCTGCAAGTCACATGTAGAT
The DNA here is from genome assembly GCF_040938575.1 of Ambystoma mexicanum. Lineage (NCBI taxonomy): Eukaryota > Metazoa > Chordata > Amphibia > Caudata > Ambystomatidae > Ambystoma > Ambystoma mexicanum. Next base: position 560,014,227 of record NC_090928.1, read on the forward strand.
TTTTGCGCCGACTGCGCCAAACAGCCGCACAACAGCCAGAGGGCTTGTCTCCTACGGGCTTAACGCCGCGAGGGTGGATGGCTCGGCGTTTTGTTGCTAACAATGTCACGTGATACGTCACGTGACTCGCAGAAGCCCGCCTCCTCCAGGAAGCACAGGCACCAGCAAGAGCCTCCTCACTGCTCGCAATGCTGGATTCTCAAAAGGGAAAAAGCGTTTGTCCTGCAATGCCCAACTGACTTTCCCGAGTGCTGCAGTATTCGCCCCTCGGGCGGATGGCTCGGCGTTTTGTTGCTAACAATGTCACGTGATACGTCACGTGACTCGCAGAAGCCCGCCTCCTCCAGGAAGCACAGGCACCAGCAAGAGCCTCCTCACTGCTCGCAATGCTGGATTCTCAAAAGGGAAAAAGCGTTTGTCCTGCAATGCCCAACTGACTTTCCCGAGTGCTGCAGTATTCGCCCCTCGGGCGGATGGCTCGGCGTTTTGTTGCTAACAATGTCACGTGATACGTCACGTGACTCGCAGAAGCCCGCCTCCTCCAGGAAGCACAGGCACCAGCAAGAGCCTCCTCACTGCTCGCAATGCTGGATTCTCAAAAGGGAAAAAGCGTTTGTCCTGCAATGCCCAACTGACTTTCCCGAGCTACTGCAATACTTTGCGAGTCAGTGTAAAAAGGCGAAATCTTGAAACACTATTTCCCAAAATATAGGCTTAAGAAAAACACAAATATTTCATGTGGTTATAAGGAGAGCTCATCAACCAGTTCAAAACTTCAAGATATGCCCTAGTTCCTTACCAAAATGTCTCATGTGCAGAGAAAACAAATGTGTATGCACAAAAAAGCTTTGTATAGTCGGGATAAACAATAGGTTTAGTTGTGGCTATTCATTTGTCGACACTGCTTAGAGACAATGCAGAAAGTGTGTAAAACCATTTGTAAAAAAATACTCATGTTTATTATAAAAAAAGCAAATATCACTTATCACTGATGTGGCTGTCAAAAAATTCAGACAGGATAACATTTTTGCAAATTAAATAATGGCACTAAAAGTAATGTGTCAGAAAACATGCACAAAGGAATTCATGTGCCACTTAAATGAAGTAATTCAAGGGCCAGGAGAAAATGCCTCAAAATGTGTGTAAGGACAATAATTGCATTTGAATAGATGCACCACAGTATATTATGATCAGAATTCCTGGGCCTCTGCTTGCTATCCACATTACGTGGTCCTGTGAGATGTGACATTTGCTCAAAACCAGCCTGACAGCTAAGAGACATATACATGATACACTGTTACTCCCTGAAAACTGGAAAATGTGCCCAACAAAAACAGGAAACCATGAACATATAGGAACCTACCCCCTCTTTCTACCCACACAGTTCCACTGATATTATTTTGAATCAGTGACCTGCAGAGCAGTGACATTGGTAGAAACTCAAATAATACTACTGCCCAATCTCAAGACAGATTTTATGGGGAAAGAACATATTTTAATAATCAAGAAATATCCCTACTGGCAAAGCTAAATACTTCCTTACTCCCTGAAAAATCATTTGATTCAGAGTAGGGTGTAACATCAAATCAGAGAGGGCTCTGATATGATGTTACTCCCTACTCCCAATCAAAACAGACATGGGAAGTGATATGACAGGTTACATAATACAGCTTACAGTGTTGCACAACTTTTCTCACCACAGCCTAGACACAATTTCACTACAGTCTTATTTAGGTTTCGTCTGGATCACTGTTGAAGAAAATAACATTTATTTTCCTCTTAAGTCAATAGCAGCAATGTTCATAGGTACAACAGATTGAGTGTTTTCTTCTTTAACTAGGGACGCCTCTTATGAAATTCTCTATTATCAGTTGGACATGATACATCAGGATTCTAGAGGCAATAAATGCAAAAACATTACTATATTGAAAAGCCCTTAGCATCTGAGCAGAGAAAGAACTTGAGGCACAGTTTCCTCGAGTATTACTAGTTCTATATTACTAGTTACTAGAGTATTCTATCCTTCACAAAACAAGCACATTTCCTTCTCTGTACTGCCCTGCCAAAACGTCTGATTTGATGTTGAAGGTTGCTGATTTTTTTTGTCACCCCACCAGAGTGTTCTCCTGTGTCCTTCCATCTGTACCCCACCCCGGCTCCTGTGCTAGCCTCCAATACCAGTTGTCAGGGCTCTGTAAAAAGTGAGGGAATGTAGCAGTAAAACACTAACTAGGATAGTTGCATAACCACAATACTTTGTAATTCAAAACATGTTTAAAACCTGACTATGATATTACATGCAGTTTAAGAAAATGCCATGAATCTGTAAGCGCACAACTACTATGAATTGTATACAAGATTGAATTGTATACAAGATTGATTGCAACATACCCCACTTTTAAAGTGTTGGGTAGGATTATAAAAAATGCTCAGTGAAACTGTTTTTGTATATCAGCGAGTTAGCATATGATTTGTTAAGGTCTATGGCCCATGGAACTTTGAAAACTTGGAAGGGTGACAGATTGTGTGAAAAACATTCTGGTAATCTGAATATCCATTGCTCTAGTTCTATATACGAATAATGACAAGCATAGTTTATACCGATTATCCCTTGCAGGCCAGGTAAATGATATTGCAATGTTCTCTCCGCTTATAAAGTAGACATGACATTTGCCTGCTCAAAATCCTTAGAGGACAAATTAATATTAGAGTTTTAGAATGCATAAACTTGCAAGGGGGGCTGCTTCAAAGTACTTGTGTGACATATGTAAAAAGAATAGGAATCATGGGATGAGCTTACACATTCAAGTAACCTGGTTACTTGCACTCAGTATCTGATATTTGAGCTAACAGCTGTGCTCCATAGTCTGGGTGATGCTTTTGCTAAGGCGCCATGAAACAGAAATTCTTGTGCTTAAACGTCATTCATATTAGAAACATAAAACAAGTGGATGTAGGTACAAGGCTGGTAACCATTTGCAGAGCCAAGGTAGGCAGAGTCAAGAAGGTTGTCTGGTTATATATCTGAATGAGGTCTGGGGCGAAGTTTGAGTCATAAGGTTTAAGTGTGATAGAGTCAAGTATCAGAGTCATGGGTAGGGAGGGGAGATAATATGGCTAATGTCTGCAGACATCTCTTAATTATATCTTCTGTTCATTTAACTTGTGCATATTAGTTTGTAACCTATTGTGGTTGTAATCTACTTTTAGGGTGTGTTTTTTTTAAGGTCAAGCTTGCATAGTAGGGCAATGTAAATAGGCTAGACCAGAATATCAATACTAGTTCATATAATTTACTTCATTTTGAGAGAAAGCAAATACCAGGTACCTGCTGTGCCTTGTGCATTATTAAGTCTATTTGAATAGGTGGGAATTGTCTGTGTGCGCTGCTGAAATTCTTCTGAGCGGCACCCAGATGGAAGTTGGGCAAGCACGCATGCGCACAGCTTAGAGGGAACATTGGTTACGACGTCGGTATTGTGGGTGACCGGTCCAAAGGACAGCTGGGTACCATCAACTGTTGTAATATTCTCCGTTGCAGCCTTCAGACATGTGGGAAGACCAATCTGGACTGCCAGTCCTAAACAATGTAGTTTCCTACCGCCCACTGTCTACATATGCTTCCAATGTGTGCATCCTAGACGGTTGTTCATGGCATATCAGGATCACTGGCATGGCGGAGTCTGAGGTCTGTGGTTCCATCTCCTTTCTTGACAAAAGGACACCTAGGCTTGCCGGGTGCTGGAGTTTTCCGAGTCGATGTCAGGGTTCTCCTTTTCCAGGACAGCTAAGGTTTTCCGAGGGGGTTTTACGGGACACTCGTGCAGATTTACCCCAATATAAGCACAGCTGCTGCTGTCTTCTTTTTTCCCTTTTGGCTTTGGTAAGCAGGCTTTGTACCCCCCAATCTGCATATGTTCTGGTTGTTTTTCAGATTTCCAGGGGTGAGTCTCCCTAGGACGTATATAAACTGACTTCTCTTCTGTCCGTGCCCTATCAGTTCTTCTATCCTGGAGTCTATGATCTAGTTGTACTGTAAGATTGATAAACTCGGCACAGTCGCCAGGTGGGTTCATGACTTGGGCTAGTACATCTTTTAATTCACTCCATAGACCCCTATGGAATAGGGTTGTTCTCTTTTCCTCTGGCCAGTTGGTCTCGGCGACCAGTCGGTTGAAGTTGGCTATTTAAGTTAGCAGGTCCTGACTGCCCTGTCAGAGTGACAATAGTTCATTGTCCAAGGCCTGTCCTCTGGTATGGCGGGTGAATAACTTTTCCAGTTCTCTCTGAAACCCTCCAAGGTCCCGCAACAAAGGACCATCCCGATTTACTAGGGGAATTGACCAATCAGCGCCACTCACCCCAGGTATGATAGCACAAAGGCATAGTCTTGGACTGGTCATGTTCCCCAATGACCATAGTCTTGGACTGGTCATTGGGGAACATACCGGGCCTACACAAGAAGTGTAAATGACACTGATTCATAGCTAATGTCTTGGGGTCACCTAAACATCTTTCAGGCGGGGCCAAAGGGATGGCACCAGTCAGTACCACCTGTACGGGGGTGTTGTACTTGATGACAGGCCTGAGGGTGACTCCCCAGTAATGGGGCTTGTCTAGCCTGACTCTGAAGGACCTGTCGAGCCAACTCATCAGTTTGATCCCTGTGCACAACTAATTCCCTTTGTAGCGCAGCGTGGACCTCAGCTCAGAGTTCCCCCAACAACTGGGCTAACTGGCCTGTGTCTGAAGTTTCCATGATGCCCGGGCAGAGGTTCAAAAATGGCTTCACGTCCTGTAACACTCACCTTGGCTCTGTGGGGGCACCAGGAAACGTCTTCCGTGTGGTGACTGTGTCAGGACCCTCCTGTGGAACTGAACACCTGGACGTGATCATAAAAGGGATACACAGTACTGCGTTAATGAGAGTGGTGGATAGGACTCCTCCCTCCACCCTGTACCCCCTCCCACTTAGGTTCCCAACCTCCGTGGCTCACCTGATTTATTGGGAAGAGAAGCTCTCTATCCTTTTACACTTATTGCGCCCCTTGAGCAGGGGCGCAATAAGTGTAGTGTCAGTTACGTCACTGATTATGGTGGCCTATATCCATCCCAGGCTTTCTGCGGCGTGGATCAGTGTCCTTTCACCTTGCTGCGCAGATACTTGTCTGTAAAGTGTGGTTTTAAAGTCCAGTTTGGCTGTGCGCACTGTGCTGTATGCACTTGTGTCCCTTTGCTGTGTAAGAGTTATGAGCAGTTTTGCTTCAGGGCATACAGCGTTGTGGCTGTGCCCTGTTCCTTCTATGCTCGTCGCTCTGTAGAGTGTCTTGTTGCAGAGCACTGCCCCTTTGGGGCGTGGTGCTCTGTTGTGGATCGTCTAGCAGCTGCCGGCGTTGAAGGCGCTATGCTGGTAATTTCTGAAGCGCTGCTTTTTCCCAAGCACAATGGAGCTTTCACCTTCTTCAATTGCTACCTTAATGGAATGTGCAATGTTAAAATTGTTCATAATGCTGCTACCTTGCATGGTAATTCCACTTACTAACTGTTGTCTTGTTTATTTTCTCTTTCCAGCAGGAGCAGCGATGGAGTTGTGGAAAAGCCGAGATGCCAAGAAGCGTTGCTGCCAAGAATTCACACAAGCATAACCAGGTGAGTGCTGCCGAGGATGGGAGATCGGGTCCGTAGTGTGGAGCTCTGTCTAACAGCTGTTTCTGTCTTATTTCAGGTCCAGAGAGCAGGAGCAAGTCTGGTAAGTGTCACGCTGCAGTGGCAGAATGACATGAAGCAGGGAACCCTTGCCTGGGTGTGGCTTAAGTAGCCAACCATACACAGCCACACCCAATGACTAAGCATGCCCAGACCCACCCAATGACTAAGCATGCCCACCCCACCCAAAAGGCAGAGCCAGCCACACCCAAAAGCAGTCCTGCAGCATTTTAAGTGCTGCTTGGTTTATTCGCCTCCATGTTGGAGGAATGAGAAGTTGCAGGGCATAGTCACCTCATGAATAAGAAATGTGGCACCAGGCACGTCAAGCTTGGGCCCAACTTTTTTTTTTCTCACTCAACCTGGTCCAAGAACCCCAGTGGTGCCTTGGAAACCCTGCGCTGTGTGCATATGTGCCTGCTACTACTCTAGGGTAGGTGTAAGGGGCAAGGCCAGTATTGGTAGGACCAGTGATCGTAACACTGCCCTCCCCTGGTGTTAGGAAAGATTTCATATTTGAATGTAATTTTCCCTTCATGTGTCAACCCCCAAACCTTTTGCTGCTGTTTTACACCCTGATCTAACCTTTGCCAGAGAAGCGCAGCCCTCCGCCGCACTCCTCTGGGCTTTCGCTCACTTCCTATGGGAAAACTGACATGCCCTTAAGACAGTCAGTACTGGGAGACTCTGTTTCCCTTAGTCCTTTCCTCATGTTGCAGCTTTTGTGTAACATGTAACAAGAATGCAATGTAAATTACTTTACCGCACCCTTGGGTCTCTAGTCATTGCAAAGGCCCTAGAAACTCTCGCTGGACTTATTATGGACTGTGCAGGTGTGTCAAGGACAGGACTGGTGCCAGCTATCGTTTATCTTATGTTTTGAACCCTTTTTGCCATGTTATCCGCGCTTACCGCGTTTGGCACAAATAGGTGGCCTGGCTCCAAAATGGCCATGCCACGAGGTTCTTTGTCCTGTCCTTTGGCCATCTTGCCCCTTCACCTTCCCCAGGTTGAGCAGACTCGGGGCAGTCCTTATTTGGTCATGCACTTTCCCGCGAAACCCAAAGCTTTTGCAGGCTTCTGCATGCTTTGTGTGTGTGCCTCCAGGATGTGGGCTGGGATGTCTGTTCCCAATACACATCCTGGGTGCCAGATAGTCGGAGTGTCCTGAATGCCTGGGACCCCCATGGTCCTTGATTGGTCCACGTATGTAGTGAGTGTTTGTGAGCAGACCTCCCATTGGGTCCTCTCTGTTTTGGCGCAAAGGGAACTTTGGATAAGAGGAGGCCGAAAACACCACTACCATGTTGATCTTCTGAGTTCACACAAACAAAGGATAAGGAGCCAAGTATCCTGCAACAAGAAGCTGAGTTAAGGAACCACTGGTGACCCGCTGGAAGGTTTGGCACCCTGAGCACGCTGTTGTCCTGCGAGACCCCCATGCATCTGATCGTCCTAGAAGGTCTGCGAAGGCGCTTTGACCCATTGGTATAGTGGGACCAACTATTCTCGGCACCTTCTTCAAACCCTGCAAGTAAGCCTCTTCAGAAGTGCCCCTGGGCCAACAAGTGGGCTGACCAGCTTACACGGGACATTTGCTCTGTCACTGCCGCCGTTTCAAGGAAGCCCTGGAAACTTGGTATCCTGCTTGCTCTGTGTCCCCGGCACCCTCTCACCAAATTTGGTACACTTGGCATTCCCAGGTCTTAAGTGAGATGAGTGCGCTGGACCGGAGTAAAGGTGGTTACCGTGTTGCCCTGCTGCAGCAACGACCTGTTCAGTTTGCTGCACTTGTGACCCCATTGACCCTGAAACCTGCTACCGCGGAAACTACACGGTGTCGAGACGTCCTGCTTGTCACATCCAAACCTGCCAGCAAAGTGAACTGAACTGGCAAAGTCTGAGTCTGCCTGATTCGGGGACCGGTGAGTAGTCCATACCCCAACTGGTGGGCCCTAGCGCAGTAACCCATTTCTTTTCTACCGCTGTTGCGAAATAGCGGCTCCTTCCCACACTCTCAACCTGCCTCTGCCCGCAAGTGGAGGTCTTGCTTGAGTAGTGGGGACTTGTTCTTCATCGCCTCATCCACCTTCCTGAAACTGTCAGAGACCCTTGAAGACACCCTATTTTGTCCATTGGCACAAGCGTGTGCATGTACTATTGAGCTTAAGGCTCCTCTCTTCGTAGTGTTTGGACTGCTTCTTAGTTAGGTGCATTTCTGATGCCGAACTTGGTCTAATGATTACTTGCACTGCCTGTTTTCCTCCCCATCTAGGTGGTCTACATTATTCGTGCTTCTAACTCCTTAGACCCCTCGGTCTTGTATAAACATGGTATTGATTGTGATGTGTTGGTTTACTTCAGTATTATGGTGATTCTTTGCTATGGTCGATGTTACAAAGGCCTTGTTATAAATATGTCTATATTTTTAATTTAACACCTGTCTGGAGTAATTTGTAAGTGTCCTTGCTTTGTGTGCTCATTGAGGTCTTTCAGTCACCCACACCCCTCTTGAGATTTAGTCTTGACCGCCGCCATAGCTGCCCTGATTGGTCTGGCTTCTCCAGAGGTTACCCTGTTCCAAGAAACTAGGCTGGCCTTCTGAACATCTGCCCCTCCAGGTTAGAGTTCAGAAATCCATCTTAACACCTGGCACTCGCTTCATCTCACAGGCCATTATGCCCTGAACGCCCCTCTCCCCCTGCAGATCTGTCTACTCCACTTGCACGATCCAAATGTCGCAAGACCAACTAGGATAGTTTTTTGTTTTGTCCTCCCTGTTCCCCCTCCCTCTTGTCTTGTTGCGCCTCAAATAACATTGTCTATTGACCCATTACAAATACCCAATAAATAAATAAAATAAATTAAATAAATAAAGGGATTTACCCACACATCATCTGGATTGTTACATTGTTGTATTGTGTTGCTCTCTTTCATACTTGAAATCATCAGAAGACAACACTTTCTATTGTCTTTCTTCATTATTGCATTTATTAAATCCTTCCAGGTTTCCGTTGTGCATGCTCTTTTTTTCTTGTTGACAATATTTCTATATTTATTTCTGCCAGGACTGTTAATGCTCCATCTATAGGGCCTTTAATACCTCTAATAAGTTCCTGCTTGGCCTCCCTGCATGTTAAACCAAGGGCACTGTTGTATAGTTGAAATTGTGTTTACTTATCTAGGTGTTGTTACTATAGGTATATTTTATCCATTGCTTCTAAATAGGTGTTCACTATTCTCTCACGAATTACATCTCCCCTTCCACACATCAATTCAATGGCAAGAGGATAGTCTGCATACATTTTTGTCAGCACTTCTGGGCAGAGGCGTAGCCAGGATTGTATAACACGTGGGACCGAGAGCTAATTTAGTTGGGCCCACTGCAGTGGCATTAACATCTGTAAATGTCCACACAGCGCTGTAGAGTGGGCTTTTAAAGATATGGTGTGGGCCTTGCCCAGTAAGGCCTTACACTATATACGCCTCTGCTTCCGGCTTATTAATTTCTGCCTATTTTATTTTGCATCCAGCCTGACCATTTATTTTCATTGGGAATTTCAATTTGCTATTCCACAGAATAGTTTAGTTCACATCGCCCCAGTATAATCTAGCTACCAAGGCATAGTGGTCTCTATCTGGCCTAGTTAATAGTTCATAACTCTTGATACTACCCCTGGCCTTTATATTCATTAATATATCATTATTTTAGCCTGTGCGAGCCCAACTTGTATGGGTTATTTTAGCTGGGCTTATCATCGCTTAGCCTACCATTACATGCTTGCATCTGATGTTTTGTTCAAAATTGCTCCGATTTGAATGAATGTATGTGTTGCCTCCTTGGCTTCCTACCAGCTAACTCTGGAATGTCCCATATTTATGGAGGGCGACGACTTAAATGTTATACATTTTATGCTAACTTGTTATTGGAAATGTAAAGAGGTTTCTGATTTTTTTATGATTTGGTGTATTGTAGAGTTTCTATGGTATTAGTTGCGGTATTGTTGATTACCTTGGTAGGTATTGTTGATTGTGATTATTTTTGTAGCATGTATGCTTACATATCGATTTTGATGAAAAGTCACCTGTTTTTTATCTTTAATGTGTACATTTGTTTTAAATATTGCTCTCTTTTGTATATACAAAGCTGAATAGCTATGAGTATATTAAATAAATGAAATTTAATTAAATGAAATGAATGTCCCATATTATGTCTTCATCATCCATGAGAACTTCTATTACCCCCAGTGGCTCATATTGTATATTTAAGTCACCAGCTGCTATTATATTACAGTTTCCTTCATGTGTTCATTTCCAGTGTTCAATCCTTTCACCAACAGAAAAACAATCTTCAATCCCACTCCTGGTTTTTGCAAATTATAAACATTAAATATTAACTCACCAGAGCAGAAGGCTGAGCTTCAGCACCAATGCCAATCTCACTGGAACTCATTTCCTCTCCGGACTGATGAAGCAAACCCCTCATGCATCTTCACATAATGAACTGATCATTGCCATACTACATTGATTATCAACTTTTTACATTTTATCCTTCTGTACAAACACTGCGATACCCCTGGGTCTGGGCGTTAAACAAATGTAAAAATAAATAAATACAATAAATAATATTGTTTTCCCACATTTCGCTTTAACAAAGAGCTCCTGTAGATCAGGGCATGCTTTACCCACCATCTCCACTTGGCCTACTAGTGCTGGATCTATTCACATTGTCAGACCTACGCTTGGTCTACCACCTTGCCCTTTTGTTACGGGAATCTTGTATGTAGAATAGCCCTGCAGATTTACTTTTGTCACAGCCCATGTTTCTTGGAGGCATACCATATGGTGCATTTCAATGCTGCATCGCATGAGCAATGCTCATTGCCATCTATCCTGGGAGGATGGGTAGTGCCTCCCTTAGGCGGAGGAGCTCTTGTGAGGATATCTCCTGGGAACCTTGATTGCAAAGGGTCACTCACATAACAAAGATCAGCCTCAAAGCAGAAAGCTGCACACCAATGGACCCTTGAGGTGACATGCATGGAAATTGTGCAAAGTTAAAGTGGTTAGTGAGGGAATTAGACCTGAGAAAACAGTTCTACCATTTTGCCATTCTGTGGAGCTCTCTCTCCTTTCCTGTCACCTCCAGTTCTTCTAGAAGAAGGCATTATGGGTATTATGCTAGAAGGCAAGGGTCAATACTTACAGTAACAACAAGGGTCAATACTTACAGTAACAGGGATAAGAACACATAGGCTTGTTTTCTGTCCAATCCACTGGGACATTTTACCTTTATAAGGAGGGGGACTCCCACTCCTTAATTGATTCTTTCCTGGACAGCAAGGAGAAGACATTTCGGGAACCATGTTGAGTGTGCAATCTATACCTAAATATCTGCCACATAGGTGAAGACAGATGCATCGAAGGCAGAGAAGACAGAGAAGGCATTTGTTCCCTAACAATTTGCAGTGATAATTGGGGGTGACTGTTCTTTGGAACAAGCCCTGCCACTCTACCAGCTGCAATGGAATCAGGCTCCTCAATGGAACTCCTGCACATGCCAGCCAAGCTCCATGAATTGTAGTGAAGAGTAAGAAGAACTCATCTTGTCCTAGAGCCTCTGGAGTGGTACTCACAGCAACCTGAGCATCCCATAGCAGCCTGGGCTCCAGTGTCGCTACTACTAATCATCCTTAAAATGATGTGCCCATGTTCAAAGCCTTCAAAACACAAAGGCTCAGCAGTGCTGCCTTTATCACGGTTGTTTATCTTCAAAACACCTGCTACATACTTCAAGCCATTTTAATGCTGCATCGCATGAGCAATGCTCATTGCCACCTCAGCTTGAACAACAGCTCCCTACTGCTGAAGTCTTCGAACCACAGCAACTTTGACAAAGGCATTGAACCACCAGGACCTTCACACCAATCTCTCTTGAAACTCATCTCTAACCGCAGGAAGCATTGTATCACTTTGTGACACATCAGTCCCATCATCTTGAAACACTTTACTTTCAAACAAACATTAGTGGACTCATCCAACTGCACAGCTTGAATGCTGCATCAAACCATGCAGAGCTACATACATCCCTCTGGACCAACACAACATTCAAACACAGTTCAAACTGCAAGGTCAGCACCAGGAAATATGGTTGGAAGATGTTGAACTACCCAAGAATTAGAATAAGGGACTGTTCGAGGCCTCAAACCTTTCTCTAAATGAGACATATCCTTTTAAGTGCCATTGCTGCAACGTCTTGCCTATTCACACCTACTCAAGTACCCAACATGCTATTAAATACAAGTTCTGAATTGTGTGTGTGCTTGCCACTGAGGAGAGATTTGTTGGTGTTTTTCAGATAGTAATTTACATTTTCTTTCATTTAATTAAAGTATATATATTTATATTGAACCTTGAATCGATATTCTTTTAATTTTAAGTGTTTGTACCATTACTGTTTGTGTTGCTACTGTTATAACATTCACACCCCTCTTAAGAGTATAGCCTGCTGTCTGCACACATTACCACAAAACCCAAAGGAGGTATCACTTTTATGATTGGTATCACTGCTATCATGTATTTATTTATAAAGTGCCAAAACTCGCAGGCATCAAGGCGCACATTTACACTTAATACAAAAGAACATGAGCCATATACACATATGTTGCATATACACATATACACATAAATACATATACTTCCCTAGACACGAGCAGCAGCAACATTGTGATGGGTTCCTGAGGCAGCAGGAGGGAGGATCCTACATCTCCAAGCACAAGGTAAGCCCTGATGTGCTTCAGGCTTACTTAGTGTAAATCTGGACCGAGTGTGGCGGCAAGCACTACAATTTGTTCCACCTTCTGGGTGGGCCTTGCATCTCACATAGATGCCCCCCTCACCGCCTTCTATATTTGAAATCCTGCATTCTGCCTCTTTTGCCAAGCTGCTTTGGCCTGCCTCACCTCCATCATGGCCGCATTCTCATCTGAGCACTGGAGTGCTCGTATGCCAGCCTGCCTTCATCCTGATTGGCCACCTTCTCTTACATCAGGGTCTGTCACCAGCTGGCAGGTGAACCCGGGCCCACCTCACGAAGGCCTACACAAAGGCCCTGTCTGAGCCTGTGTCGGCCTGGGTGGCCCGGGGGGGCAACCTTTGTGCTCCTTCAAACAATGCGGCGGCCCCTGCTACACCCTGCTCCCAAATGAACTTGGCTCCTGGACCTCCTCACACCCTTGTGAATTGCATGAGTGATGGCTGAACTTCTCTACTGCCTTCTCCTCTAACACCTGAACCTTAACTGATGGCTATTTCAGACTCACACTCTACCTCTCCTTCCTACTCTACCTCTCACTGCACTTGTGTTCTTTTATCAATCATCTTTTGTGTGGGTTTGCCTTTTACTTCACTGCTTCCATTATGCATTGCATTGTGCCCTGCCTGTTTAAATTCAAATTTAGGTGGTTGTGCCTTTTCATAATTTCATCCATTTTACATCGCATTGTGCTCTGTATGAAATCGTTTTTTGAGGGTGTGCTTTTTACATCTTGCAACCTTTTCTTGTGCACTGCACTCATTGTGATTCTTTTTGCATACATTCCTTGCACTGCCACCTATTGCTGTGCAGTTGTGCCCTCCTTATCTACTTGGCCTCCTAGTGACTGGACAGAACTGTGCAGTGCAGCCCCCAGCTTTCATGCTTCCTATTTACATCTGCAGCCACTTCGTTCTCTATGCTTAGTGTGCCTCTACATGCCACCTCCCTCCTACTCCATGTCTTATGCACTTATCACTATCAGAATGCTGTCAGGTACGTATGATGGACTCATTTCCTTGTTTGTTTTACCCTACCCTCCCCCTCTCCTCTCTCCTCTTATATATGTATAGCTCTTGCATTACTGAAATGACCACCAGGGACATACAATAATTATGTCATATCTTGTAATCAGTTTATATTCCTCTTTGGTCTATGGTGTACCTCCAAATACATAGCACTTGCCCTTTCTGAATGTTGCAATGCCTATTATGAATGTCAATTCTGCTTGAATTCTAGCAAATCTGCTTATCTTCTCTCCCTCCATGCGTTGGAGCGCTTTGAAACACGTGTGAAGTGTATAGGTGCTATATAAATGACCAATACATAAAAATAAATATATAGACCACATAACTAATTTGGGCTAAAAAGATCTTGAACAAGGTATCAGATTCTAATTGTTCAAACAATAGTTCATGTCACAAAACAATCTTAATTTTAGAGTCCAACAAACCAGACAACTTAAAGCGACTTAACCATAGGAATATTACTGGATCCACAGCCTATGATGGTACGGTCACATTTATCCTCTATGGACCAAACCTTCACTTGAAACCTACGAAGGAATCTAAGGTCCGCATTCAAATGCACCCAGGCCCTGCTCTTAGTTGAAGCCAGTGGTAAATCTAATTTTTAAAAGACTGTATGGATTCCCACAACTCTGATTTATTCACATTAGTTAGAATAAAGTTTCTCCAGTCTACAATCCAGCTTCATAAATTAGGGTCCGATTTACTGGATTTGCTGCCGTATGGGACTGAGTTGATAGTTTAGCTTCTGCTCATTCCTGTATTCCTGTAGTCATTTTGTCACAGTAGGCACACTAAGAAAACTGGCATCCTCAAAGTGAATGCCTTCTGCCAGAGGAAGATGATCGAATGGGCCTCATTATGAGGTGGCCGGTAAGGGGTTAATGGTGCCGGTAAATGTGCCGGAGCTGTTAACCCCATACCGCCCTATTATGAGGGCCGCTCGCAGGACCCGCTCTGGATGTCTGGTTTTACCAGATGTCCTTAGCTGGTCCGGCGAGCTGCCCAGCATGCTAACAACAGGCCGGTCATTAACAGGCCCGTTGTTAGCATGCTCCCCATTCCCATTGAGCCCTATGAGTACTCAAATGGGAATGTGGATGGTCCGAGTCCAGGTTCCCTGAATGGGAAAATACCGGGACCTCCAAGGTGGGAATGGCCCAGTATTTCCCCATTCAGGGACCATGGACCCGGACCCGAGTTTGGAGGTAGCCATGCCCTTATTAAGGGCATGGCTGCCTCCAAACCTGTCATGAGGCCCGATGTGATTGAACAAGGTGGTCCAGCCAGATTCAATCAAAATCTAGAGGTAAGTAGGGATAATGGCATCCACAGAAGTACTACCTCAAATACAGCTCTTTACAGTATAGTGGAACCATGGTTTGATATGTTCAGCTTCAGAGACCCATTGGGAAACTCTCCTAAGTGGAATGGCCACTGCAGTGCATGGTTAATTGTAGCAGAACTGCAAGATCATTACTTCACAGCACACAAGTATTATACATCGAGATCTTAGCAAGTGATCAAAAAGGGCAATATTAGTAGAGGAACTAGGTTCACCATATGATGTAACTAACACAAACAAATACATGCTGAGGAAAAAGCGGGAACCCTGGTTAAAATACCCTCCCCGTTTGATCCCTGTTTGGGCATCTTTGAAATTCAAATCAAGCTTATAGAATTGGAACTATTCAAACATTTTTCATAAACTTTCAAGAAGACAATAGGCCAGTAATTACTCAAGTTTCACCTGCCCCTTTCTTTGTGTATAGGAATAATCAAGGCTGTTTGCTAGGAATCAGGATACCAATCACAATAAAACATTGCTTCAAATATTCTGTACACAAACTGGTCTCAAACTTTCAGATTACTTTTACACAAGTCCCGGGGATAACATTTGGACTGGGTCCTTTATTAGATGTTTGCAAAAGTATTACATCCTCTGTATTTCTTAATGTGATGGTGAGGTCAAGCGGGCCAATTACACCTCCAGTATTAAGGTTCAGTGTCAGCAATCTTCATTATAATCAGCACAATCTAGCTTAGAGAGATGATTGAACCAGGCCTGATTCTGAGTACTCCTCATGATTATTGCAGTAGAGCCTGTCACCTTCAAACCATTAATACCAAATCGCCCCAACACATCTTCATCACCTTTGTCCACATTTGATGTTCCCACTTTGCAAATGAAAAAAAATTTACTTATTTTTCAGTACCTTGTTTGCTTGACTAATATCCTCTTGTGTTTTTTTTTACCCCTACTCAGAGGTTTGGTCTGTGCCTTTTGGTGCTACATCCTTCTCTTTCATACTCCTTCTTCATTCATAAAGTGTTAAAACATTCAGCACCAACACAGGTCACAAATGACTCATAGTATGCTAGCTATTACCCACAATTATTTACAGGATGTAATATGAATTGAATCCCATTCCAAACCCCCACCCCCTAAACAATTGCACCATATTAACCTATTGAATTTATTATCTATGGAGGATACTGGAGGTACTTGGAGAATTGTCTGTATACCCAAAGGGGGGAATGATGCACAGTAAATGTCTGTGTTCACTCCTAGCCCAGAAATTATTTTTATTGCATTCATTATATGCCAATTAGCAGCATCTAATTACACTCAAGGAAAAATTAAAACCCGCATTCGGGTTGGAGAGAGTGCAGCCATCTAATACCCAGAAACCATGGATTGTCAAAAGTTTTGAGACAGACTTTGCTCATTTACCCACGTTCTTTCCACTAAACCTCAAATAAGGGGTACCTCATAGGCCAAAGATTGCTGCTTAATTAATAGCATCACTGAGCATCACATTAAAATCACCTGAGTGTAACTATTTATTAATGCGTGTGCAGGATGATACTGTTTTAGAGAGTGGGAATCAGAGGCTCAATCATCGGTCCATATTATAAACATTGACCAGGTTAAACTGGATGTCGGAATTCTCTGTGGCCCTCATTACGACCCTGGCGGAAAGGGAAAAACGATGGCGGAAATGCAATACCGCCATCGAATAGCGCTCGGTGCGACTATGACCCGTCACCGCAAAGTACGAAGCCATTAGCGACACCGTAGTGAACGCCAACGCTAACTGCACTAAGCACGCGCGCGCGCGCCATGCCAAACCGCAAACACCACCATGGTGCAACGGTACGCCAATTCCGACCCTAGCGGACATGTACCTAACGCCATCAGGCATGGCGGAATGGACCATTCCGCCATGGCGAGAAGTCCGGCATCGCGAATCAACCGTAAACGGCCCCACTGAGTGCCTGTACACCGCTCCCTGCCCACAAAGTACAACTCCCTGTAGGTGCAATGAAGTCACAATGCAACCATTGAAATGTACAAAGCACCCATGCATGCCAACGAACAAAAGAAACACAACAGGGGCCAATGGGAGCTGCAGGGCACAGATGGCACGAATACAGAAGCCATCCCAATGGACATGACCACAGTCCCCCCCCCCGAAACGCACGCAAACACAGGCACCTGTGACCAGCAACATTCCGAAAATAACAACATTCCACCAGTCCACCTGGCTGACCGCCATCTGTCACACAAAACCCAATCCCCCGCCCCTGAGCATGACAACATCCAAACTGTCATATAGGCAGCCCCCATCCCTGACCTCACGGGCTCAGTAGGCAAACGCGCCCAGCACAGTACCACGCAACTAAACCCCGAAGCAGGAACCCAATGCAGATCTCCTCACAATACATCGCCCCACATATAGGCACATGCCACATCACTTGCAAAGAAAAACGCTACACGGCCCAAATCAGAATAGAAATTTAATGCACAACAAAATCACCAAGCCCATACAGCCATCAGGCCATGAACTCCAAAACACATTTCACCATTGTGGGCTGCATCCGCAAGAAAAGACCAGCCACTACTTGTGTGACGCCCTGTCCCATCATGGTACACAGAGCCACAATCACGTACGAAAAGGCAAAAAGGAAGCGCACACAACCGCAGGGCCGTCCCAATGGGGAGGCACTAGTCCAGCTGAAAGGCCGAAATGTTGCTCCGAGCCACCAGTACTGCGTAAGGGCATGTGGGCCACTGGCGATCGTCCCATAAGATCGTAATGCTGCTCCACCGATTAACACGAAGCAGCAGGTGTCGGGAGTAAAATCCATCTGCAGGAGTGGCATACAGATGGCAGTGGCAAAAGGGGAGGAGATACCTGTCAACCAAAAGAAAAGAACAAGAACAGAATGGCCATCAGAACTACATTCGAACAACTCACTTCAATGAGCACACGAAATCCACAGCCATATGCATGCCAGCCCACTCCAAAGGATCATCAACACCCCAAAGCCACTTGCGACTCATAACCATCTATACCTAGGTGTAAACACCATCACGAACGAGTGTACCTGTGCATGCGTCTGCCAAAACAGAATCCATCAGATGGGAATGTTAACGTGCATGGACACAAGTGTCTGAGGGCGCGTCGAGACAGGGAGGGCTCAACAAGGCCAGATAGACGATGGTCCCACTATGGCAGCCCTGCATCACATAGCGTAGGGGAGGCGGATAGATCCCAAGAAGCCCTGTACATGGCAAACTCTGCACCAAATCACCTGCCCATGCATCCATTCATCATTCCCTCATCCCGGGATCAAAACGCCTGAATTATTACTCACATGACATTAGAAACGTCCATTGAGTCTGTGCGTAATGCAGCCTGCTACATCCACAGTGCCCCAGCCCGTGAATCCAGTGTTGTGAAGTAACATGTATTTGGGAATGGCCGGCCTCATCGCCCACGTAGCTATTGCGCATCCCAAACTATTCATATCAATCATTGCTCCCTCGCCATGGGCCCTGTCTCAAGGACATAGAACAATAGAACGTTACATTTGCAGTCAGACCTGTGGGCATCTCCTCGCCGCTAGCTGGAAACCGAAAGCGCCGCCCTTCGAATTCCTCATTTGCAACATCACGTCGAAAAGGCATCTGTGGCCGTTTGAAATCACTAATTATTCCATCGAGTGCGGCTGTGTGTGAAAATGGCAACTGCCTTCACCCACAAATGGGACGCCCCGCCCGTCGTTGCAACTCGGTACAGTGATGCATGAGGGCCCACCGTTACTCGAGTACTACGTTCCACTGACCCTTCACAAGTCCGTTCGCGACTGCACAGATAGTATGGGAAACAATGGGACCACAGCAGAATGAACATATCAACCAATCTTACACGCCCATCGGGTACAAATACATGATTGCAATAGCAAGATACCATTACCCGAATTGCAGCGTAGTGCGCGGGACGTGCTCGGCCAAAGGGGAGAGCCGTTTGCACAGGTGGAATCAATCACCACAGGTGGAGGCCATACAGCCTGAAAACACATAAATTGCACAGCCAGTCTCCTCCCACAACCACAGCGAAATGCTACCGGCAGGACTCGCGATGTTGGCCCTGGGGGACCTGATAGCACTGCAAGTGCTCCGACTCCAAGAAGAAGACGAACAACAACTACAACCAGCCGCACGGAGGAGACGCAGGAGGAGGAGGAGGCCAAGGCAGGGCCAGCAAGGCCCAGCAGCACAGCCACTACCACCACGCAGGCAGCCCGCAATCCCACGCCTCCGAGCACATCCGTTCAACCTCACTGATGAGCAGATCCACACCCTCTACCGTCTGGACCGGGACACCATAGCCGCCATTGTGGACATGACACAGGCTGACCTAGTCAGCATGATAGATAGCCCAACCGCAATCCCACCCCTACTGAAGGTGGTGTCTGTACTCCACTTCCTGGCCACAGGCACCTACCAGAACACAGTCGGACAGTTGCATGGCATATCACAGCCACTGTTTTCACGGACACTATTCCAAGTGCTCGATGCCCTCCTGCAGCACGCAGACGACTACATCTCCCTACCACGCTCGGAGCAGGAAATTACTAACACAAAAGTGGGATTCCATGCACTTGCCGGCATACCGGGTTGCATTGGTGCCATCGACTGCACCCATGTTGAATTGGTCGTCCCACATGCCATGGAGGCCCAATACCGCAACCGAAAACAATTTCATTCCCTGAATGTACAAATGGTGTGTGACTCCAACAGGATCATTACGCATTGTTGTGCCCGATTCCCTGGATCAACCCATGATTCCATGGTCTTGAGGAACTCTACCATACCACGCTACATGGAGCGACACGCAGGGTACAGATCCTGGCTACTCGGTGAGTCTCATCTCATGCATGATGATGTGGGGTATGTGATTTGGCAATGTACTGGCAGGAAGGGGGGGGGGGTGTGCGTACGTATCAATGGCATTCCACATCCTACGTTTCTCGTCCACATACAGGTGATGCTGGATATCCACTGAAGAGATGGCTCCTCACACCAGTCCGGAACCCACGGGACCAGCATGAGGAGGACTACAACCATGCCCACTCACGTACCCGTGTAGTCATAGAACAGGCATTCGGCCTACTGAAGACTCGTTTCTGCTGCCTCAGCAGGTCTGGCGGGGCACTCCTGTACCGCCATGAGAAGGTTGCAAAGATGGTCATGGCATGTGTCATGCTCCACAACATGTGCGTACGTAGAAATGTGCCCATGCCCCCTGACGCTGAACTGCAAGCACCGGATGATGGTCATGATGAGGGTGGGGATGTGGCAGCACCTCAAGGAGTCTGCGAGGCACCGGAGGGCCGTGACATCCGTCAGCATCTCATTGATGTATGCTTCTAGCACTCACGCCTGGGGGCTGATACATGGACACGGGACTCGTGGCACTGCGTGTGTCTGGGACATGCACAATATGGACTGTACGCCTATGATGGCCTAGTACACAAAGATCAATGTCCACACATCTCATTGGGTGATCGTGCACTTTTTATGGCATATGTGATATCATGTTGAACACCCTATCGACCCGCCACCCAAGTGAGCCCAACACACCCCCTCCACCCTCCTACCTCCCACCCGAACACCAGTGTCCAAAGATGCTCATTGTCAGTGGCCTGTCGCTATTGCAAGCCCCCTCTGCGGGTATCAGGGGCACCCCTGCCTGTGGAGCGCAGGTTCCTCCCTGATCTACGTTGGGGGCTGCCCTGGACGGAACTTGCAACGGATGATGTGTCTGCCTGCTCACGTCCATGCATGTCCCTAAGGGTTTGCGAGAGCTCAGTGAGCACACGGCGCACTGCGGCAAGTTCGGCACATACGTCTTTGGACGTCGCATGCTGTTCCCCCCTCAGGCTCTCGGTGCTTCTCTCCATTTGGACTCTCAGGCTCTCGGTGCTACTCTCAATTTGTGCCCTTAGCGTCTCTGTACATCTCTCCATTTCTGCCCTAAGTGTCTCTGTTGATGTTTCTATGTCTGCCTTGGTGCCCCCACATTCATCGGCATGGTCCTTGAGGAGTGTGGCCATTTGCTGCTGTTGGACGATTAACTTGTCGAGGGACTGTTGCCTCTGCTGGGCCATGCCCATTTGCGGGGGTGTCACAGAGGGGCTGTTGTCCTCATGTTGCCTTGCCACAGGGCTTGGGGGGGATGGCCAGTCGTCGTCTTGTGGCTGCCCCTGCGTGGTATCCTCATGTTGTACGGGATGGGACAGACAGGGGGATTGGGACAGGTCATGGATGGATCTGACCTCGACATCCCCGTCTTCTGTGTCCGAGCATGCTGCCATCAATGGGGTGTCACCTATGGTGCTGCTGCCACCAGAGGCAGTGCCTTCTGTGGCATCCATTGGGGGGACCTGTGGTGGTGGTGTTGTGGCCATGCTGGCTGCTGGGGTGCCTGTTGATGTTCCCTCCTCTGTGCTACCACCTGATTTGTGCTGCTGCCGTGTCTTGATGCGTGCAGCTGAGGTGGAGGGTCTCTGGCCGTTGGTCTTGGCCCTCTTTGCAGGTGTGCTGGTAGGGGTGTCCTGTGGCTCGTCGTTTGGATCGGACCCTGTGGTGGAGTAAAGGAGGGCGAGGGTTATTGATGGGTCTGTGGGAATTGGAATGGCATTGTATCACATGCTTTGGGGTGGTACCTGAGGGTGATTTGGGTCGGGTCCTTGGAGGTGCTTTGATTTGTGTGTGGAGTGAGGGTGCAGTTGTTTGGCAGCCTGCAGTTTGGGTGTGCCTGCTGCACGTGTAGTGCGTGTATTAGGGGTTTTTAATTATTTATGTATTTATTGTGGGTTTTAACGTGCGCTATCAGGCCGATGTGTGTGGACCTTATCCTGGACATGTGTTTCTGTTGCACTATGTGGACGCATGGTGCTTCACATGGATGGACTGTGTGGCTTGTTATATCTGGCCCACCTACCTGAATCTTCGGATGTCTGCACTCCTTTCTCCATCCCTCCGACTCCCTCAATGCTCTCCATTCCGATGGTGGAGGCACAGATTTCTTCCCAGGGGGTCAACTTGATGGGTGATTCAGGACCTCCCCCGGTGGCTGTGGCAATGTTGCGGTTGGCAGAGAGTATGCTGCGGACGCGTATCCGCAGGTCGTCCCATCGCTTGCGGCATTGCTGTGGGGTGCGGGGTGCGGTCCCCACCGCACTTACCCGCTGTGCCACCAGAGCCCATATGGCCTTCTTGTTTGCAAGTGCCGTCCTGGTCATTTGCGTGGAGAAGACCACGGCAGCATTCTCCTGGAGGGTCTCTGTTAGCACGGTGAGTTCCTCACGGGAGAAGTGGACCTGCCGCTTGCGGTCGCACGCTTTCTTCGCTGCTTTTCCCATTTTTCTTGGTTTCGCTAGGGTGGTTGACGGGGTGGGGTGTGTCTCAGGGTAGTGTTTTTAGTGGTTGTGTGGTTTTAGTGTATTTATAGGTGTACGCCGGGATGTTTCCCGTTCCGGGCCCGTGTTTTAACTCCCGTTTCCGTATATTTCCGGCCACCGTACTTTGCGGTAGGCGCACACTGCGGTGACCGCTAGGAGGGGTGGCGGTATTGCACCTGGGGCCCCGTACGGCGGCGGTGTGGGCCGTTTTGGGGTCTTTTCCGCCATCGCGGACTTAGCACTTCCGCCATGCCGTGGTGCTCGTGCCCGATGGGTCGGAATGGGCCGCACTTTGCTCCTTCGTGCAATGGCGGAAACGCTATTTACGCTGTGGCGCTCCGGTCAGTCGATTTCCGCAAGGGTCGTAATGAGGGCCAGTGGCTATTACACCCACTGCTCCCTGGTACATGGAACCAACCCAAACCAGGAGTATGCCATTTATTTAACCCTTTGCTGCTACCCCAATGCAGAGGTTGCTAGTACATGGAAGGTTATATAACCTGATTTATACTGCAGAATATTCATCCATGTCATCTAAAACAAGAGATTGTGCACTCCTCCGCAAACTAATGGCATTCTACATCAGCCATGTTTGATCTGATGGCTGCGGTATTACATGCTAAGAGGTTCATGTTTTTAGAAATGCACCTGCAGACACTTCCTCCTCCGGGGAGACTTTTTCATACATCATCCAGCATGTGTTGGCATTCGTGCTCCTCAGTAACAACATATGAATGATCATTTTCATGATGCCTTGCCCCTAAGGCTCCTCCACTTAAAGGGCCAGATCCCTTATTACAGGAAGATTCCCACCCATGCTTCCACAATCACATGTTCAGGCATATTTTCTGATCTGGGGTATGTGGGATGTATCAACCCACTCATCCAAGCCCTGCAACATCACTGTGCATTGCTGGCAGTAGGAAAATCATAATGGCCACTCGAAAGCATGCTGCTCACTAGAAATCTCCAGAAATTACGCAGTGAAAACCTGAAAAATAGGCCAACATTCCACTTATGCCTATCTTAGTGAGCACAGGAGATTAATGCCAATAACCACCATTGAGCTACCCACAAAGTAGCCTGAAACCACTTGGAAATAGCAATGCTGATTGAAAAAGAAACACAGAGCTGGTTGAAAATCCGTTTTCTTGATTGTCAAAAATTGCTAAAATCATGGCTCACAAATCACCTAAAAGATCCAACCTCTTTGTTGGGTGTTCCACATCATTTACTGCAAGAATCCACATCAATACAATGTCAGCAAGAATCATATTTCTCAGAACAAAATCCTATTTTAAAGATACTTGGTGGAAAGACAGCTGTCAAAATGGGTGTAGTACCGTTACTCGCCAGGTGCTGGCGATTTATAATTCTAACAGGAGAACTGGTGTTTCAGACGTTAAATATGCCAAAGAAGATAATTCCATCAAAATTCCATATATAGTGCCACACAGTGATTTCATGTTGAAAAAGACTTGATTTAAAGATATGTTGCTTATTTTAAGTTTACAAATGTTATTTTTCTTTCACAAGGAACTATGTTACAATTGATCAGAAAGTAACCTGATGCAGTTAAAACTCCAAAAGGCTTGCTTTCCCTGAGAACCCTTCACACCTTGTCATTCCCACCAGAAAGAAGATGTTGCATTGGCGTGCTAATCAAGAGGGGAGGAGATTTTCTCTGCAACCCGTAGAAAGAAACAATGAGGGCCTTGGACTGAATGGGGAATGCTAATTTGGGTGTAACTGGCAACAAATGCTGGCAGGAAACAAGACATGTGACCCTCTGAGTCAGCCCAGCCCTCGGGGTAGACCAGACTGAAATGTGGATTTAACATTGGAGTAAATGTATGTTTCATAAAAATGCTTATAACAAAGTGTACTGAACTGACAAAAATGTGAAACTTTGAGATTGTGAAAATGAAAAATTCACTCACAGTTTAAGACTAAGCTGAAATCTGTGCGATGTTCTGTGACCAAATCTGAGAATTTAATAATATTGTAGCTATTGTATTAATGCCATGAACATGAAAACTTACAGTAATATGCCCAGACAGGACATTTATGCATGTATCAAATTTGGTGCAGAATTAATATTGAGAAACCCTCCAAAAGCGCGAAAATGTTGTCATTTCTGAACCCAAGCTCGTAGAAACATGGAACTTGAACAGAAATGTACCTTAAGCAATCTGTCATGTAATTATGTATTCTCAACAACGTGTGTATCCGGGAAATATGTTTTTTGGGAAAATAGATTTTCTATGTAAAAGCAAAAGGGAGGGATTTGTTTTGGCCATAAACACAGCATCACTCTGACACATTCTGACACGCTGATCCTTTCTCCAATCAGGGGATAATAAATCCTCTAACCTATCAGATCCTTAGAGGGTTGGGCATTGTATAATCAGCCTCCCCACCCACTTTGGAAATACATAAATAGGGACTGTGAGGACAGATAGGACAGGCAAACTTTTCCACTACTCAACTGATTCTTGGCGCAGCGCTCTGCAGGAAGACTCCAGACTCCAGACCAGATCCAGGCAATAGCCAGACAGAGACTCTAGAACCAAACTATATATCCCTAAAGCAGAGGCCTAACCCAAAAACTGAACTCTTCCAGCAGGCCTCAGAAACGTTCGCAACCTGATTCTAACCCGTAAACTTCCATGGGGCATCTCAAAATCGAACAGCATGGCTGAGCTGTTTTGCTGTTCTAGCCAAGAACCCTGTGCTAGAACCCAGGTCCAGAAACAGAGAGCAGAGCTGTATCAAGAACCCGTCAGATCCAGTTCAAGAGGCCACCCAGACCTCAGTGCAATGCTGAGAGCAGAACCCATAGTGCCTGAGACCTGTCCGGTGGCGAGTGAAGCCAAACCCTTGACCAGATCTTTGACGAGGACCATTCCGGTCCAAAGCCTAGGAGTGAGTATTTAGTCTAGAACTGTCCATAGTGATCTCTTAGTTTAAAGTGATACTATTCCATCCATTCCACTTATCCAGAACTGTATTATAGAATCATGTGTCCATCCTGAATTCTTCTCATATTGTTTGTGATAATTGTAGAAATAATCATCTTTGCGCTGATATTTTCTGAAGAGGAACAAGTGTTTTGACGGACAGAGATCAGAGCGGAGGCGCCCTGTTCTGGTGGCTGCCGTTGAGTGTCTTGCTTATATAGCTCCTTAGTCTAAGCCTATCGTTGTTGCTAAATCTTTAAAGCGCAATCTGTCATTTTTGAAATCTTGACTTTATTTCTGAAAAATCTACCTCTACAAAAACCTCTGTAACTTTTGAACCGCACGTCCTAGAACCGAACTGTCATTTTGAAGCTAAGATCCTAAGCTTTCCAACAAACCTAAAACGACATTCCAAATCATTATAATTTATCCATAATCGCGTTTCACGCACACGGAAAAGTTGCCGCGAATTGCAATTTAACTCCATTTCACCACTTGTCAAAATAGCTGTTTCTTGTTTCCAACTGCTGAAATTCGTTTTCAATCTGGTAATCATTCATGAATAATTTGTAGTGTTGACTTGAACCAATTCAAAGTAACTCTCATTTACCATGAATCTCCTTTAATGAATTAAAATAATTTTAGCATATTTTCCCATTCATTGCAGTCACATTTGAAAGTATTTTTGACCTATTTTAAAATCATACCTGTTTTCTGTATGCTTGCTGGGGGAACTGGGATTGAACTGCATTATTGATTGTATTCCTGAGACCTGTGTGCCCTCATTTTCATCTCTTCATATTGCATAGTGGGGGGAGTGAGTAGTCACAGGGGAAAGAGTCATCATATTGTCTTTTGATTGAAACCATATCAAGTTTATTCTGTGTTGCATTTTCCTGTCTTGAATTTCCTTGAATCATACAAATTATTCTCTGCTAGCTTATACTTTGTATTCCTACTCCTAAGCGATTAAAGAGATTGTTGATATTGTGATATTACCCATTACTGATTACTGTTCATATTTATAAGTGTGCTATTCAGATATTATTTTATTCATAAAAGTGTGATATATATATTGTTCAATTCTTCCAATAAAGCATTTTATTTGCAAAACAAACCTACTTCTTGGCTCAGTGAGGTTGGGGAGATTCAAAGAGAGGGGCGTTATATAAGGGTTCATCATCCAGATTTAAAAACTTTGACATAAAAATATATAAATAAGGGCTTCCATTGGGCATCCCAGACTAGGCATTGACTTAGTTGGAGTGCTGGATTGAAGTCACTTACAGGTAACAGGTGAGCAGTCTCACAGGAAGGAGCTCTAATATTACAACAACCTGAAGGTGAAGTTGAGGGTAAATATGGATCTTTTAATGTGCATGAATTTCTATGTGCAAGCATGGAAGGATTTCAAAAGGATATCCGGTTTAGAGTTTAAAACTATTTAAGTGGCCTAAACTAAAGCCCTATTGCTAATGGGATTTTAATGTGTACTCCGTACAAAATCATTTTAATAAAAACTTAAAAAATAGGGAATAAAATACACCCACTTCAAAATGTTATCTGGAGCTGTGGCGGTACATTTAAAAATATCACTTGTTTTTCTCTCCAGCCTCATTATGGACCTGACAAGATTACTGTATTACAACATGCAGTAAGTCCAACCATATTATGCAGTCAAATAACTTATATTTTGCTTGAATTTTTACCTAAACTGATGATGTGAAATGTTAATATAAGAACAATATTGAACTTTCGTAACAATCCAAATGGTTGAACAAGTGGATATCTCACAAGCTACATTTTCACCTCCTCGAACTTTACACTTTTGTGCATTTATAAAGTAATATACATTAGCAGGATTTAGCGCTGTTATATTCAATCCATTTTAATCCAAGAAATGGTGGTGGAAATTAATTTGAATAATGCAGCGAGATTTTCACAACTACCTCATTGAATATTTCTGGAAATGCAAAACTGTTACCCCAAAATTGGGATTGAAGCAGAAACACCAAATCAGGTAAAGTTTTTTTTTTTACCTCATGCGGTATGCCCATTTTTAAATCTACAAAACATTGGATGAATCCCAAGGCTCATGCATATATCTATGAAGAGCCCCTTAACCAGCCTCAAAATCTTTTGATTCAATCATTCTTCTACATGAAACCAGGTCCTGAATTTGCAGAACTGTAATGGCTCTGAAGGTTTCCCCTGCTGGTCCAGGAGAGACATAATCATAGAATCTCCTGCTACCTTTACAAAGGCGATGCAGAGAATGTATCAACACAACTGAGTTTTCACCTGCGCTCTTTTCATTCCCTATTTTGAATCCATGAGGACTTCATGGGAAAGTGCCATAATACCTCCCATAAGAAAATTACAAGTGGTAATATCACAAGTGGTATTGTTTTTGCATGGAGGATATGTCCTACACATAAGAGCAGCCATAAATGAAGAGTTTTGGTCACCAAACGTATAGGCTGGTGAAGCGATAAAGCATGCACATTCATAAAATAATGTGTGTTCTACAACTACTGCCAAACTTCTTGACAGTGAAAGTGCCCCTTCATACCCTGCCCCAACTCTCAAGTTCCCCAAGTGACCTTTGACATCAGGCCGGGCCTCCGGTTCTGGAAGGATGTATGATTTAGCAGTAGGCAGAGACAGGGAGATCAATCAGACCTAACAAATAATCTCACTATGTTATGGGGAAAGAAAAGTAAGAACAATAACAATTGTAATCTCTGAGGGCACAGATCTGCTGAGACAATGCACGTCAGATATAGAATTCCGTATGGATGATCTAAATGAGTGACATTCAGAGGTTGAGGATGCCTGGAGCCCATCTTCTTAATGTAGTCAAGGTACGAATAAGCTCCATTTTGTCAAATTTGAGTATACCAAGCCAACCTAAAGAAACATGCTTTGCACTGCTGCAAGCTACGTCCCAGAGATTTTGAAAACGTACATTCGACAATCACTCGTTTACTCTGAACTTGAATCAAAAACAATAATATATCATCTGCGCGTGGTGTACCTTTATAAATGAACACGGCTGGAACATCTGTTCGCAAGATTGTAAAAAGCTATGTTTAATGCTGTTCTGGGCTCATTGTTGCAACCTTGGCATTCCGATCACCGCCATGTGTCTAATGCTGTGTTTCAGTGGTTCTGGTTGAGAAATATAACCTCCTACGACTCCAGAGACCAACTTTAGAATTCCATCTCCTCAGAGTGGAGCATCCTGTAACATGCAAACCGTGAGCAGCCTGCCACAGAATGAAGGGTTGTGCCGAGGTCACCAGAAATAGAGCACTCAACAACATAAACTGCATTAAAAAGTTGGATGGCATCAACAGGCGAGTAGCACAAAATGTATCTTACTTTCATCTGCTCCCTCCCGAGGCCATAAACATGAAAAAGATTTGTGTGTGTGTGCCTGCGATTAGACAGAAGATTTATATGTTTCTATGTCATAATGTGATCACGCTGTCTTATTTTTTTTCAAGCTGACTGCAAGTTTCAAATTGACTTTTCTTTATCAAATAAAAACAACATACTTCTAGTTACACATAAATAAATGGAGCTCATTGATCAAAGACCAAGGGCATGTTCAGAGAAAACAAGAACATTATTTTTGCTCAGAGAATTTCCAGTGGGACTGTTACAGGCAGTTCCGTGATCTGGGTTAAAATGTGAAAAGGAGCTCGGGTGAGAGAGATATTTACGGACTGTAAATAGACCTAAATGTTTTAGACATGCATTGGACATTTCTCTGTCGCATGCTGCGAGTTGCTGCTCCAATCAACATTGATTTTAGAATAAGCCTGTTTATTTTCAGCCCCAAATTTAATTGAAAGTCATGTAATTTCATAATCATAGAATAGGGTGCGAAGTCTCTGAGATCCAAGCATTTGGACCAAGTACATAAGTTAACTGCATTGCCCTTGAAGACGTTTGGTAATTTACCCACGTTGAAGGATGATTTATGGTAATTGTCATCACTCCTAGTCCGCCTGACTGACTCGGAACAGCCCTTAATCTGATATCCTTCCTGGTGAACCACTCCTTTCTTGACAAAATATATGATACATTTACACTTATTTGTAGCCTTTGGGATAAGGGCTGAAGAGAAATGCTGATGGTCACAGAATACTGAAAGGAGGGTGGAAAACAAGGACTTTGACAAACAAGGACTGTGACAAGCTGGTATAGCTTTGAGTAATGCTTATTAAAGTACATAGGGTGTCTTTATGAATTTGGCAGTATTATCTGCAGCAATTCCACCACACAAATGTACTCTTACCACAGGTGATATTTTGTTTAGCGCTTTGGAGGTTGGAAAATGGAAAATTAACAACATGCGGGTGCTGTCAGTGAAAATGCCACAACTTTTCTGAGGGAAATGCCCCCAGCCAAAAGCTGCAGGTTTTACTCCAGAACTGAACCAGACCTCAGAATAAGGAGGCAAGGTAAACATTGTGGGAAATCCATTGATACTATCTTTACCAGTACTACCTGGCTCATGACTTTGTACATAATCCTACGTTAACTGCTGTCTTCACCCGTTGTCCCATATTACAAATATATAATATGGACTACTCCAACTGCCTCTTCCTCCATCTACCTCCCTCTACTCTCTGCCCTCTGCAACTAATCCAGAACAGGACTGCAAGATGTATCCTTGGCCTCAAGCCCAGGGGCCATATCTCTCCAGCCCTGATATCTCTCCACTGGCTCCTGGTGACTGCAAGGATCAAGTTCAAGACCCTTTACATTGTCCACAAGGCTTTCTGGGGCCGGGGCCCGCACTACATACAATGCTCTCTTCCAAAATACCTTCCTTCTCGTACCCTTTTCTCAGCTACTTCCAACTCTCTAAGGGTCAGACGCTTCTCCAGGCAGAGAGTGGGGGGGGTAGAACTCTCTCCTCTGCAGATGCTTCCCTCTGGAATGGCCTCCCTCCCCCTCTTAAACTTGAGCCGACCACCTGAAGTTCTGGAAGCAGCTCAAAACGTTCCTCTTCTCGTCTGCTTTCTCTCTCTCCCTCTGCTGCTGACCTACCTGTCATCTGTTCTTACTGGTTGTTTGGTTACCCTCAGAGTCTCACTGGGTATCAGGCTCTTTCTTGATCAGTCACCCCTGCACTTCCACCAGGCCTACCACGCACTTAGGGGCTGTAACTGTAACCCTACAGTCCCTGTCTCCTTGCACTACCCATAGCCATGCTGCCCTGGCTGCACTTACTCAGAACATTGCTGCCTGTTCCCCTCCCCTCTTCTTGCACTTACCCATCTCTCTCCCCTTACACTTCTTGCTCTCGCACGATCTGAATGACATAAGGCCTAGTAAAATCTTTTGTCTCGTCCTCCCCCTGTCTTCCCTCCCTTGTCAAGCCTAAAAACACTTGTGTACAGGTGCATTATAAATGACATCATAATATATCATACCCAGCAGTGCACACCATTGGACTCAAACATCACAGCAACGTTCCTCCAGCCTACCCAAGTAAAGTTTATGGAAGTGTTGTAAGACATTCTTCTTGAAAGGCACTTTTGACAAAGTCTTCTCAAAACAAATCCTCCAATTGAGTGCTTTTAGTGGTAAAAGAAAGTATGTGAATAGACTTGGTGGCTGCATGCACATGTTGATGCTTTTTGCACTTTCGATCACAATGCTGCTACTTGTCTGATAAAGGGGTCCTGCAAGGGTACTCAGGCCTTCAAGAAGAAATATATAATTGCCTTGTGGATACATATGTTCCTAGCCCACTTCTTCAAAATACTCTGATAAATTAAAGGGTGCGACAAATTCACCTTTTAGTCAATTAGTTGCTGATGAGGGTTAGTAGGAATCCAGATAAGCAGCCAGAGCACCCTTGCCTTATTCAGCACTGTTGGTACCAACCATCATTCCTTCCTGCTGGATCTTCTTCAGTACTCAAGTCAGAAAGGTAAGGGGAATGAAAACACAGAGAAGGTCATTTGGCCATGAAACTGAACGAGTATCCACTAACCAAAAAGAGCGATTCAGATAGAATGTGGCACACCACAGGAGGATCAATCTGATTTTGATGCAAATGAACTGATAATGGTGATCCACAATCATTCATTAGATGAAAGATCCACTTGGGAAGGCAATACTCGACTGTGGATGGGAACACTCAACTTAGATTGTGTGCTCTAAGAACATTATTTACCTGTGTTTATGCTTCTATATGAGCATGAAGTTGAATCTAAATCCAGAAGTTCAGCCATGTTGCCAAAAGCTCAGCAGAGAAAACCTTACACTCCTCAGACTCTTCAGAAAGGCTCCGGCCTACTGATTGTCAGAACCTGATTGAAAGGTCAGGGAGCTCTATAGTTGGAAACATTGTTTGCTTAGATGTGAGACCAAAGGGCCTTAACTGAGCAATAGCATAGTATGGCATCCCATCTATTCATATTGGACTCTGTGGGAAGAGTTGCACCAACCTGTTGAGCCATGTTTATCCTGACAGTCATGTTCTACCAATTCAATCACTAGGATAGGCTCAAAGGAACAGGGTTGCTGCATTGGAGCTGGGTAAGCAAAATCGTATAAGGAGACACTCTAGTGATTTCAAACTTACCTCTGATTGTCATTATATATGCCGGCACATGTCCTGATCACAACCCTGTTCTTTTCAATGCTTTGTTCTAGAAAGAAATCTGTTTCAAACATTGCTAAAAAGAGGAGGACTGATAGGCAATATTTTCACAGATTGGTACAGAAGAGACCTGCTATGATTGTAATTAATGATATGTAATTGTTAAAGTGTTTGATGTGAAACATGTGATTCTGCAATGCAGAACAGACACCTAGAAAAGCCATTCATCCTAGTGCCACCCTCTTGAAGCAGATCCACAGTGGGCACTGACATCTTCATGAGTATTTGCAGAGCTGATTATTAGCCTAAGGGAAGAACTTGAAAGTGATAGATCAGTTCATTCCAAAACACAGAAACTTTTGATGGTCTATAGCTAGTGGCAAATTCCCCATACCCATGACTTCAATGACATGGTGATGGTTCTACATATGTAAAAACTGAAAATCCGGGAAACAACCTAACTTCACCAACCTGAGTGAATTCTCCAAGGTCAAAAAAGGAAATATAGCTCTCTACAAAATGAGTTGGCAGTCCATCGAGTAATGCCTGAAACAGTTCTGGTCTCTTGGGAAGAGGTGTCTACTGAACCCCAGAGATTAGGGACATTAATTGCAGGTGTATAGAATATTCTATTGAATCTCTATCAGATCCCATTAATTGGAGATATCCTGCCTGGCTTCCTTGAAATGCAGTGACTTCCTCCATACCAGAAGAGTATTGAAGTAGTCATACTTTAGAACGTCTGGAAGAGGAAATGAAAAAGAATGCATAGAAAACCTCATAAAGCAGCTGCACATGAAGCCTTACTTTAAAAGCAGCCTCTCAGTGATGGCCAAGCAACCATGAAAGATAAAGACCTCAGATAGCCTGACAGCAAAGCTCTTAAACTGACCGCAATAAGATAAAGCATGTTTACTATCCTTAAAGAATGTCTCTATAATGTAGTGAATTAAACATCCAAATTAAATTGTGGGCCCAGAAATTGCAGGCTTATCAAGCCATATCCATTACTGATATCTAGTGTCCACTAAAGCACTAGCTCCAGAAGCTGCATCACACACAACATTGTCGATAATTTAAGAAAGACACTCCACCTGATGTTCCATGATCTCCAAGAGATGTTTTATATCTGAGAACTCCTGGAATGCAATGTAAAGGGTCTGGTAGTTCATGGAAAGTGACAAATTATGATACAATTCAAATTGGAGCTGGGTAACCAAAATCGTATAAGGAGACGACAATAAAATAAAGCATATTAAACATGGAACATGATATCTTCTGTGAATTTTCAAATGCCTTGTCTAGCTGGTCCATCCTTGTTACTTCATTAAGGAAAATCATCATTTTTCACAGACGGACCCATTTTTCCCAACAGGGTACACTCTAAAGCATTTTACAATGGTAAAATCCCTTTGAAAAACGTTTTGCAAATCAGGCCCTTAGTGTCCTTCCATTACTGTAATAGGACTGTGTCCATCTATTCATTAAAAAGGAAAATAAGCAGAAGAGCAGAAGAAGGATTGTTTTACCGAATACAGTGCCACTTGTCCAAATTACTTTGTATATTCTCTTGGAGGGATTTCATGTTTTCCCATGGGACATACTTTACTGAAAGTTGAAACATCACAATTTCTTTAATTGTCTAGATTGTGCATCTTTGCATTTCTCTTCTACCAAGGGACCAATGGTTCTTGGTTTACCTCCACTGCAGAATATTAGTAGAGGGCCAGAACTGGACTAGCAGTGCTAATTCGACCAAACATAAGTATAGTTACCTCCACGTCTACCTGTGGGATTTCTAACTGATTCTGAATAGTGGTGGTCCCCTTTCTGAAACCCCTTTGCACTTCATTGGCGAATGGAGGAATGACCTCTGGTGTCATTTCCTCCGTTTTGCTGGAGTTAATACCTCCATGCATTTGCTGGAAGTATTATCCCATTAAGGGTTTGCAACACTGTTTCGGAAGGACTGGAAATATGGATGCAATTACAGTTCCTCCAGTTATTTTCATAACTCATAATGAAGGACACAGAATGACTGCCATGATCGTTTTAATGATGCCACCATCTCTTAGGAAAATGGGGCATTGATGAAGATGAGCAGAGATGTTTCCACTTTTCTGCCTGGTTCCTGGTTCCTTGGATTCCCGCACAGCACTACTGAATGCCAACGTGGGAGAGGGATCTTTGAATAACAGCATTTTGCATGTTGCGTCCCTGTTGTGTATTTTTGTGTAAGGTTTGATTCGAACTAGAACACAATAAACAAATTCCTGTAGACCAGTGAAAAATTATAATAGTTGAATCTACAGCCAGCAGGAATACTGCAATGCAATGTTGAACTCAAAATAAAGTGTGCTAATTCAGGCACCAGAAGTTGGATGCCGTGCATGCTTATCAGGGCCCTTTGGACAGCCAGAACAGGGTACACAATAGCACCATAACAATAATCCTTCCTTGAGCTATGAAAAAAGAGACTTTGCATCAGAGCAAGCCTACACTTCAAGTCTAAAAGTTTAAAAAATGATGCCTTTGAGGTCATGATCATGACCAAATGACCATGTCCATGCAGACGTCCACAACAGTGCAACTCAGTAATAAAACCCTAGTATCTGAGAAGGATCAGAAAAGTATGATCCCCAGAATGGAGACACATAGCACCAGAGGATCTGCAACTGCTTGTCCTGGCATTAGAGAAACAGAAAAACATGGGAGTTAAGGTGCATTGTGACTATGGCCCTCATTACAACCCAGGCGTTAAGGGGTTAACAGCGCCGTAAAAGGTGGCGGCGCCGTTAAACCCTTAACGCCTGATTACGAGGTCCCTTTGCGGGTGGCACTTTAACAGCTTCTTTTAGCAGGCTTTAAAAAACCAACCCGCAAAGGGACCTAGGAGCTAATTACGGCACCGTAATTTACGGTGCCGTAATTAGTGCCTTCCCCAGTCCCATTGAGCCCTATGGGGCAAAAATGGGAATGGGGAAGGGCCATGGCAGCATGGGGAATTACCGCCCCGCCAACCTCAGAATGGGGCGGTAATTCCCCATTTCGCCATGGCGGAGTCGGTAAGTTACCGGCATGGACCATGGTGCTATTAGCACCATGGTCCCAACGCCTGGGTCGTAATGAGGGCCTATGATTATTTAATGTCCTGCAGAAGCAGGGCACTGGGTGAGGAAAAAGGAATGAGCCTCATTTGTAGGTCTATATCTATAAGACTGAACTATTGCACAACACTCAGGGGGTAATTCATAGAATTCGGCACAGAGTGCGCGTGCGGCAATCTGCGCCAGCCGCGTGCGCCAAAACCCATTCAGGCTCGCAATGTATTCATGTGTTAATACATCCATAAGCGCCATGGCACAGAGTGGCGCAGCGACCTTGCAGCAGTGCCAGTTACGCCCACAACCCCGCCCCTTGCGCCAAGAACATCGCACAAATCCAGTACATGGCACAAAGGCTAGCGGACCAGCAGACAGCCCCCAACCACAAAAATGCATGTAAAACATTCTGTGCATGCCCCAGAATACATGTAACCCGCTCCCGCCAGGCCCATCGCGTGTAAAACTCCCCGCGCACCACTCGGAATACACATACCCTGCTCGCACCAGGCCTATCGCATGTAAAACACCCCGCGCACCCCTCGGGATACACATACCCTGCTCGCACCAGGCCTATTGCGTGTAAAACTCCCCGCGCACCCCTCGGAATACACGTACCCCGCTCACGCCAGGTAAATTGTGTGGATAAAGTCCCCCCTGTGGTGTGGGCTGCCTGTGGGGCATGGCCAGGGTGGATGGGCTGCATGTGGGGAATGGGGAGGGTGGATGGGCAGCCTGTGCAAATTTTGGGGGTGCGTGGGAAGTTTCACACGCGATAAGCCCTGTGCGAGCGGGGTACGTGTATTCCGAGGGGTGCGCAGGGAGTTTTACACGCGATGGGCCTGGTGCGAGCGGGGTACGTGTATTCTGGGGCGTGTGTGAGGAGTTTTACATGAGATAGGCCCTGTGCCAGCGGGGTATGTGTATTTGGGGGGTACTTGGGGAGTTTCACACGCGATAGGCCCTGTGCGAGCGGGATATGTGTATTTGGGGGGTACGTGGGGAGTTTCACAAACGATAGGTCCTGTACTCCAGGTGAGAGCAGGGTACGTGTATTTGGGGTGTACGCAGGGAGTTTCACATGCAATTTGGCATTGTGGGCCCTCCCGGGTATGCGTTTTCCCCCCTCTCTATGCCCTGCAGGCAGCCCACACCACAGGAGACTACCCTACAACCCTCACCATGCCCTGCAGGCAGCTCACATGGCATCATGCACTCGTGAGGACACTTGTGAGCCCTGACTCACGTCCTCCACCCATCCACCCACCCCCAGTGATGGGCACCTGCCAGCTGGCCCCGACTCATGTCCCCAGACCAACTCACCCACCCACCATGAGGGGCACCTGCCAGCAGACCCCAACTCATTTCCCTCTGCACCCTCACCCACCCAGCAGTGACGGGCACCTGCCAGCAGACCCCGACTCATGTCCCCCCACCCACTCACCCACCCATCATTGACGGGCATCTGCCAACAGGCCCCGACTCATGTCCCCCTGCACCCCCACCCACCCAGCAGTCCCTGACTCATGTCCCCCCCACCCACTCACCCACCCACCATTGGCAGGCACCTGCCAGCAGGCCCCGACACATGTCCCCCCACCCGACACGTCATCACACTCCCGACCCATGGGCCTTATGGCCTCCCACCCAAGTCCACCCTAGTCCAAACACCCTACATTGAATTCCCAAAGTCATGATAGAAAATACATAACTAGCATGCCCATGAATACATGTCCCTCAGACCCACACAATAGTAACACATGACTGTGAAAAACAACATTGTGACATGCACATAACAAATGATAGAAGACAATACAAGTAAAGTAAAGAAAAAAAGTGTATTGAAGAATCAACAAAATGAATGAAACCAAATCACGCAATAATGAAAAGAAATAATCCTAGTCCGGAACTCCAAAATTGATCAAAAAAAATAAATGCTGCAACCAATAAAATCCAAACTAAAATGGCTCCTATGGGTCTGTCCATAAAAAAAAAAATCACAGTTAAAAAAAAGCAAAGTATTCCAGCATGGGTCCAAGAAAATGAAATCCACATTGAAAACTATTTACAAACGAACATCCAAGGGTCCATGAGCCCAACAATCCAAAGGAAACCTACAAAAAACCCTACCTAATAAATAATTATATACAAAAAGGTGGGGCATAGTCCATGCGCCCCAAATGAAGGAAAAATAGAAAGGAAACATAACACGTATGAACTATATACAAATGGCGGCGGGCAAGTACTTCGTCTCACTTGTGGATTTCCAGGGCCAGGGCATCATCGAACTCCTGTTCAACGTCCTGGACGTGGGCCTGTTCCCTGGCCCGAGGTCTCGCAGGGATAAAGCCATGTCCACCTCCAACTCCCTGCGAATTTCCTCGAGGCACTCAGCCCGCCTCAACACCCTGCGCATGGAGTTCTCCACCCTGATCATAGTGAGCCGTGCCTCTTCCGCCCGCCGCCGCTCCGCATCTATTTGCTGGGCCAACCGCTGCCACGCGGAAGACACTCCCAATCCAGGGTCCTCCTGCCCTTCGGCCGATGCCTGCCCCTCTGATGTTGATGGCCCAGAGCCATCATTGCTCCCAACTTGAGCCTGCTGCTGCCGTGCATGTGCTCTGCCTGTTGATGCCTGCACGTCCTCCTCCTGCTGGGGTCCAGTTGTTGGGGTGGCCACCCCTGCTGGACCTCCGACTACCGACTATGGCAGGGATGTGTCCTCCACCAGCCTGGCCGCTGTGTCAGGGGCAGCTCCACAGTGTGGCTAGGTGATACATGGCCAGGAAGATGGCACGGAGGACGACTGGCGCATAGGGGGTTCAGTTGAGGAGGGGGTCGGTTGAAGGTCCAGCAGACAGAGGAACCCAGCACTGGTGACCCGTCCTAGTAGGTGGATGCGGTCAATGAGGCATCTGAAATAACGTGCAGAGTCTTCACAAGAACCCTGCACGTTTGTTTGTTTGTTTGTTTATTTATTTATATAGCGCTCTTGACCCGGGGGTATATATGCGCTTTGAACATCAGGTTACAGGTAAAAGACAATAGTACAGTATTGATAGGGCATAGATAATAGTATTCAAACAATATACATAAAATTGGACATTCGGAGTGCATACATATGTGGTAGGACAGTTATTTGTTGGTTAACCAGGAAATGACCTTGGTTCTGAAAGGTTGGAAAGTAGGTGTGGATTTAATATCCAGTGGGATGGAATTCCATAGTTGTGATGCCAAGGTTGGGAAGCTGGATCCTCCGGCTCTTTTGAGGGAGTATTTGGGAACTGTTAGTTGTAATGAGTTGGACGATCTGGTGGTTCTAGTGTTCTGTCTTAGTGTAAATTTGTTCGAGAGGTAGGGTGGGGCAAGATGATTGAGGGCTTTGTAAGTAAGGCATATGGTTTTCAAATCAATTTTCTGTTGGATGGACAACCATTTGCAGGCAGTTCTGGTGGCGGAGATGTGTTCCCTTCTAGGAATATTGAGGGCGGCACTGAGTGCGTTATTTTGTAAAACTTGCAATTTATTGATTACTGTTTTGTTGGCACCTACATAGAGGCTATTACAGTAATCCAGTTTAGATTGAATGAGTGCTCTGGCTAGGATGAGACAGTTGCTAGGGGAGATCAGTGGTCTGCAGGCCCTGATAAGTTTACCGGTGTAGGCAGTGGCTGAGGCGGTCATGTTGATTTGTTTAGCTAGGTTGATGTTCGTGTCTAGGTAGAAGCCGAGGGTTTTTACGCTCTTGGCAATGGGTATGGTGTTACCGTCAATAGTGAAGCTAGTGTAGCCGGGACAGAGTTTACTGATAGTGTTCGGTGAGCCGACAAGAAGCAATTCAGTCTTGTCATCATTCAGGCATAGGCCATGTGTGGCCATCCATGCCTGAATGATGGAAAAGACTTCATTGATCCATTTGGCGTCCTTGTTGTAGTTGCCTGATAAGGTGAGGAGTATCTGGGTGTCATCTGCGTAGTTAGTATAGGTGACACCCAGATTGTCCAGCTTGTCGAATAAGGGCTTGGTGAAAATATTGTAAAGGGTAGGTGAGACACAGGATCCTTGTGGGACACCGCAGGTGATGGGGATGGGGTCAGCCGCTGCTAGGGGGGAGAAGACCCGCATGGTTCTGTTGTCCAGGAAAGATTGGATCCATGTGACTGCAGAGTGGGAGAAGTGTGCTGCCAGAGATAAATGGTTGCACAGGATTTTATGGTCGACCAGGTCAAAGGCAGCGGAGAGGTCAAGGAGTAGAAGGATGGCAGCCTTGTTTTTGTCTTTGAGTTCGTCTATCTGGCACGTCATCCCGGATGCCACATTGACGCAACGCCACCCCAGCCAGGACAGGCTCAACACGGTCCAGGGTTGCCATGTCCGCAGGGAGAGGAAGGCCAGTTGTTGTTAGCGGATCCCCTCCCTGAAAACAGGTCTGGACAAGGCATCCCTGCTGGTGCGGGATGATGCAGTCACAGGATCGGGGACAGGATTACACACAGGCACCTCCGTGGCCGCCTGTGCTGCCTCCTGTCCCTGCCCCTGGACTGCACCACTAGCACCAGTGGAATCCTCCCTCCAGACCCTGTGTGTGGCCCCTCCACGGCCTCCTCCTCAACCAAACCCCCCACCGACCTGGATGACTCCGTGCCATCTTCCTCCATAGGTCCCTGTGGGGTCTCAGCTGCCCCTTCTGCTGCCGAGGAGTCCACCTCCGACCTCCGCCTCTTGGACCTACCCTCGCAGCTGCGGCCATGGACACGGCACCAGACTCCTCACTCCCCGACGAGATGACAACCTGGGAGGGGAGCTGGGCCTTGCGTCTCCGGCTGGCGGTGGGATCCCTGCTGCTGTGCTCCACAGCACCGTCTCCACCCTCTTCATCAGTTGACACTGCAGACAGGGAGAGACAGAACACAGGCATCAGGGCACTGTAAAATGGTCTGATACACACATGACAGTGGCAGTGTCAAACTTCACACATGGCATCACACTCCCCAACACACATATCATTTGAACCCGCACACATGCGCAAATTCACAGGAATGGTGCAGCAGGCAGCACCATCCATACACATGCAACAGCTTGAGCATCCGAAAGTTAGCCTGACATCACATGCAACACGGGGAGTGCCGAAAACATGCACACACGCCACCAGACATACATGCATCTGTACATCTCCACCACCTGTCGCAGTGAAATCATCGCCATCCATGTCACATCTGCCAATCTGCCTCCTACATGTGGGTGTCACATGCTTCCATGGTGTATCACAGTGGCACACATGTCAAATACACACACACGCACATGTACATTGTGCACATACATGAAGGTGGAACCAGCATCCATGTGTCACACCACAACCATGCCACAGTGCATACACAGAAATTTAAACATGTGTGCACAACACATGCATTTGGGAACCATGCATTTGAACACATACACCATTGATGTGCCTCACACATGACTGGACTCACATGCGGCAGGCCCTTGTCCCTGTGCATACACATCCATACATGGGCCTTCCAAGACATATGTGCAACCTGCACTCTCCTGCCACACCTCAATATGCACAGCATCCAATCAGTATGCATGGACACTTACCACTTGACTCCGGACGGGTCTGCCTCTGAAGGATCTGGAGGTGGAGTGCTGGGTGTATGCGTTCCAGGACCCTCATCTGTATGTTGGTAAGGCATACCCGGCACCCCTCTGCATTCTTTGCCTTCAAGAGGCGCCAAGTCTTGCTGAGGTTCCTGGACCTGAAGTCCTCACAGTGCTTCCGGACGTGTTGCATGTCGCGGGCTGCCACCCCCTCCACATTGATGTCAGCCACAATGTCCTTCCAGATCCTCTTCCGTCCTTCATTGTCAGCGCGTGAACTTCCAAAGAGGGCATCATAATGCCCCAGGACTTTCTCCACCAGGATGCCAACTTCATTGGCAGTGAAGCTGGCAGCCCTCTGTCTCTCTGCTGGGGGGTTGCCACTGGTGCCAGATGGTGTTGTGTCGGACATGGCAACCCCCGAGGCAGGTGTGGGTATGATATGATATTTTATTTCTATCGCGCTCATACACAATTGTTTCAGAGCGCGACAAGGCAAGGGAGGGGAACAGGGGAGCACAAAACAGCAATCTTACTAGGCCCAGTGACATTGAGAACGCGCAAGTGCATGGGAGAGGGGGAGGGGAAAAGTGCATGGAAGGGGGAGAAGTGGAAAGTGCAAAGCAGAGGAGAAACAGATAAATAACAATAAATAAATAATAAAGGCAAAACACAGTTTTAGTGTAGCCAGCAATTTGCAAGTGCTAGGTTTAAGGCAGCAGACAGGGTAGGTCTGCTAAGTGCATGAAGAAAAAGGGGGGGCTCGATGGGTACAGATACAGACTCCAGTGCAAGGGGTGGCCCAGAGGCAGTGCGGGAGGGTGGCAGGGTGAGCAGGTACCTGGGCCCGGAGGACAGAGGGTGGCCAGGTGCAGGGTGCCAAGAGAGAACAGATCAGCAGGGGAGAAGGGGAGCGAAGGCAGAAGAAAAGAGGAAGGTCTTGAGATGCTTCCGGAACCGGAGATGGTTCTCCTCAAGTTTTAGAGTGGCAGGGAGGCTGTTCCAGAGGGAGGCCCCAGCCGAAGACAGAGATCTACCCCCAGCTCGTTTCTTTGAAAAACGACTGACCCTGAGGGAGTTGAAGGTAGAGGAGCGAAGTCCTCGAGAGGGGAGGTATTTGCGGAGTGGGTGGGCAACTGGGTCCTGGGGCTGGGCTGTGGATGGCAGGAGCGTGGTCTTCCGTGTGTTGTCGCATGGCCAGCTTGATACAGAGTGATTTGGCACGTGAAAAAACTGCACGTCAGCGTGTAATTGGAGGAAAGGCCCTAAGCGCGTAAGCACGTCTGTGACGTGACATGCGCGGGCGTTCCCCTGGCATGGGTTGAAGGTTCCATGTGGGTTTCCATCACTATGTACGTGCTTTTGGTGGGAAGCGGTGCGTCTGTTTTCCAGCCATTGGGGTTCACACGCGATTACTTCACAGAGGGTGGGTGTTGGCTCTGCTTTCTTCTTCTACACGCAAGGCAGACGGTGAGTCACACACGCTATTTTTCCAACTGGGGGTGTCCATGTTTGTTGCCTACCCCTTTTTTACGGGCTTACTAGCCTGTGTGTTGATCGCATACATATTTTTTGGGCTCCTGGCTGCCACAGCTTACTGCGTGTGTTTTTTTCCATGCACGTGAGCAACAGGGGTCGCTTATCTCTTTTTCTTGCTTTTCTGGGATGCCTGTGCATTGTGTGGCATGTCATTTCTCCTAGGGGGCCACAGAATGGGACATTCATTGTAGCTGTATATACGTGTTTTTTGTTTGCGCACACTTTTGTAATGGGCAGGGACGCTACCGCCTGCCTTCGTGTGGTGGACGTGTTTAGGCCTGTGGTGTCTTTGGCCGTGCGTGGCTTTCCCCTATTCGATTCCATGAATACGTGTGGTTTGTGTGTGTGAGGGCGTTCCGTGTACTTCCCAGCAGTACATCCCCAGTTACGCCCTTATTTTCACGCGTTGTTCCCCATTCTGCATGTTACGCCCTGTGTTCCGCCCACTTTTTGGTGTGTGCGATGACATTGTACGCTTACGCTGTGCGCCTTACGCATAGCATTCTGGATGTTGCAATGACA
This sequence comes from Ambystoma mexicanum, assembly GCF_040938575.1. NCBI lineage: Eukaryota > Metazoa > Chordata > Amphibia > Caudata > Ambystomatidae > Ambystoma > Ambystoma mexicanum. The sequence goes on from NC_090928.1 coordinate 560,056,880, forward strand.
TGTGCGCCCGTGTGCACCACGCACAGATTTGGCGCACTTTCCAGGGGAAACACGCGCAGGGCCTTCCATGAATCACACGCGTGCGCTTGCTTTTTCACACTTGCGCCTGCATGCACCACGATTTTTGGCACACATTTGTTCCATGAATCGGCCCCTCAATGTATTGCAAATTGTAGTATGAACTGTTCCCTCGTGAGCAGGAATGCACTGACAAATCCTGCAGCCCATTACCAAATATTCCATTAAGGAAATCGGGTAGCAAAGGTAGAGATAGGGTTTATTTCCATGAAGCTGTGCAAAAAAAAGGAAGGCAAGCTGGCATAATATCCCCATCCCAAAAGAGTGTGCCCTAGCCTAAACTTAGTCACATTAAATGTGGACTTCCGAATGACACATCCTCTCACCTTGGAGGACAAGGCGTTTCGGCATCATAAATTAAGAAATGCCTGCAATGTGCCACACAACTATGAGCTAAATAGTCCAACAAGAAACAATTTGATTAATTGTATAATTAATAAATATATGTACTCTAATTTCTCATAAAGGGAACCTTTTATAATACCTCTACACTGAACATGTTCATGTCTTTTTTAAATTAAATCTGACATGAGGCCATTAAGTTTGAGAAATGTTGGTCGGGAGAAATGATCCATTCGACTTATAGCTCAAGTTCAAGAGTGATGTCGGCCTTGTTTAGAAAGGATTTCAAAGGGAAAATTGTTAGTTCCAAATCGGATAAGGAGGGTCATTTGTTATTAATCACACTCCACATACAGGACTTGGAATTCATGGTTTGTAATGTATATGCTCCAAACATGAACAGTAATGTGTTCTTTAATGTCCTAGGCCGCAAACTGCTGGATGTTGGGGAAAAAAGATGTATTGATCTGCAGTGATTTCAACCTGGTGGTTGACCCGCCTCTAGATAGGAGAAGCAAAATGGGCAGGGATGGCAGGAAAAAGGATAGGGACGCTTTGCACTTACTTATGAAAGATTTTCATTTATCCGATGTTTGAAGGTTAAAACATCCAAGTAATAGGGAATATACCTTTAATTTGAACGCTCATAACATATACTCTTGCATAGACATCATATTGACATCTGGTGTGGTTACTCAGAATGTAGAGTGTTGTGAAATCGACACCATCGTTATTTTTGACCACACATCCATTACATTGGTTCTTTCTCTTAGCTACGCGTCAAATAGATCTAGGGTTTGGAGGTTAAACACCATGATTTTGAAAGATGAAGGCTTGAAAGAGATGTTGATAGACGAGGCTGTGAGATACACTGACACAAACTGAAATGGGGAGGTAGAGTCCAGCACTGCTTGGGAGGCTTTTAAGTGTGTGATGCGCGGTGTGGCAATGAAGTTATCAGGGATTAGAAAAAGGAAAAATGATAAGGAGATTGAGAAATTAACTACCTCTATAAAAATTCTGGAAAAGGAGCTAATGTGTATTTACGATGCGGAGAAATTGACAACGTTTTTGAAAATAAAGTACAATTTGAACAAAATTCTGAGTTATAGGGCAGAGTTCATGATTTTTAGATAGTGCAGATATTATGAAGGGGTGAGAAGTGTAGCAGATTGCTGGCTCATAGGTTGAAGCTGAGGGAAGCAAACAGAACAATTAAAGCTATAAAGGGCAAACAGGGTGTGACCAGAGACCCGGTTGAAATAAAGTTTTTTGAATCTTCTATGTGGACTCGTATAGTGATCAATCTCAAGTGGACTCAGACCGGATGAGTCAGTTTTTCGAGTCATTGGAAATAATGCAATTGTTGAACGCAGAAAGAGACTTTCTAGATACTGTGATATCTCATGATGAAGTGAGAAATGCAATTTGGAAGCTTAACCTAAGGAAATGCCCGGCTCCTGACGGATTCCTAATTTAATTCTACCACGTGATGCCAGAAAAAGTATTAATACTGCTGAGGGAGATGTTTATATACAGTAAGTCAAAAGGATTACTACCACCAACTCTAAGGCATGGCACTATTTCACTCTTACATAAACAGGGTCGTCCTGAAGTTGAAGAAGGTAGCTATAGATCAATCAGCCTGTTAAATTGAGACTCTAAGATCCTTTCAAAGATTCTGGCCTGCAGGTTGGAGAAGCTGCTTCCTGAGATAATTCATGCAAATCAGGCTGGTTTCATTAAAGGCATAATTTCTTCTACGAACATAAGAAAGTTATTACTCACCATGGAAGAATGCCAGAAGCACTAATTGGTTGCCTTGTTTCTTGATGCCGCAAAGGCAATCGACTGTGTGAAATGGAGCTTTTTAGTGGATACAATGGAGAGAATGAATTTCGGTCTAGAATTTCTATGCTGGGTCAAACTGCTATATACGAAAACAACTGTAGAGGTCAGTACGAATAGAGTCATATCTGAGTTTTGAGTTGCAAAGGGGACAAGACAGGGCTGCCCTTTGTCTCCCCTACTCTTTGTAATTTCCATTGAACCTTTGGCGGAAGCCATTGGATCTAACAAAATAATTGTGGGGGTAAACTACAATGGTGTATGCCAAAAGTTATGGTTCAAAGCAGATGATTTGCTACTGGTCGTCCAAGAGCTGGCTTCATCAATTTCAGAGTTGATGAACTTGATTGATGATTTTAGTCAGTTGTCAAACTATAAAATCAATTGGGCTAAATCGGAGGCTCTACCAGGTTCGCAATTGACAAATTGCAAATTAATGGAGAGTCTGGATTTCAAATGATGCCCGACACAAATGAAATATCTAGGAGTTTGGATAACTGTGAATTTGAAAGACATGATGTGCCTGAATCTGGACATGATATTGCAACAGATGAAAGTAGATCTGGACCATTGGAATGGGCTTGGACTATCCATTGGCGGAAAGAAAATGCTATAAAGATGGTTATGGCTCTAAAATAAAACTATATTTTAGGCATGCCCCCCTACCTGTGAGCACTCATACATGGAAAAAGATCAATAATACTTTACAAAGCTTTTTGTGGAATAAGAAAACACAGAGATTAATGCTGTGGAAGTTGCAGTTGAGAGAGGACAAGGGAGGGTTTAACTTCCCAAGATTCGAAATATATCATCAAGCATGTTCTTTACGACATGTCTTGCCATTTTTGGAAGGAATTAACAATGATTGGTCCATGGCAGAGTCTAGAGGTGCAGGCCCCTTGGGTTCTGGGACCCTTTTGTCCACTACTACAGCAGATCGGGATGGCCAATCTGTTTTAACTAACTTCCTCAGATCTACATGGAGGTCGTATGAGCTAACTGCAGTGTTGGCACCTGGTGAGACTAGTATTTCATCCACCGGGATGAATCCGAGCATCAAATTGAACAATAATTTCTTGTTCTGGCCAGCATGGTTCTCAGTGCAGTCACTAGAATCGAGGACATTTTTGCAGGATCAATTTGGAAAACATTTTGAGAATTGAAACTGGAGTATGATCTATCTGGTTGTACATATGGAGAATACAGATAGCCGAAAAGGCAGTAAACATTCTATCTTTAGTCATATCTGCATTGCCCTCACCTTTCCAGAGGATTGGCAAAAGTGAACATTCATCATCAAAAATGTATAATTTACTGAATAGCTTTGCAAAAGGGAATGGTATAATCCAACAGAAATTGTCTTGTTATTTGCAGGAGGAAATGCCTTCGTATAGATGGAGTGACCTGTGTGGAAATATCAAGCGACTGTCGCTGAATATTGGAGAAAGATCACGCCAAGTCATGATCCTGAATAGAGTGTTTTGGATGCTGGTGAGGATGAAGGAACAGAACTCATTGTTGACGGACAGCTGTTGGGATGTGGTCACTTTCGTGGCACTATGGAACATAAGTTGTGGGAGTACCAAAAGGTGAGGAATTTCTGGAATAAGATTGCTGCCACAATGAATAAGGTACTCAGTGAACATTTTGACTATGAATTTTAAACTTTGATCCTAGGGGAAACCACCATGCTGGACTCTTTGAAGCAACAACAAATCACATGGATTTTACGTGGGGCCATGGTGGCTAAAGGTTTAATCCTAGGAAACTGGAAATCAAATGCTTATCCGACGAAAAACAATTGGTTGGAGGAGATGTATCACAAAAGCAATATTGAAAGTTTGATAGATTCTGTGCAAGGGAAAATGCCTACTTATCATAAGATCTGGAAGGACTTTTTAGATGCGGATTAGATCTGAACTTGCATCCTGTTTCAAGTTTACTGGTGCAAAGATAAGTGAACATGCATCCTTTAATGTATTGTAAAGTTTATTTCTGTTAATGATATGCTTTGTGCTCTGGTGCTCTCAAACACTTTCTTTGTAGGTGCATTTTGGATTGTGTTTGAATGTATTTGGTTGTTCATTCTTTCCCCCCGTTTTTTCTTTTTTTCTCTCTCTCTTCTCTTTATATTAATCTTTAATGTTGTTTTGTAGATATTTAAGTATTATAATGCTCTACTTCATTGTCATAAGATATTAAAGATTAATAAATTGCTTTTAAATTAAAACTGACTGCAGCATCGGTCTCAAAGCATATCATGCACAAAGAAATGTGCTACTGCTGACATGATACTCTGAGGGCTTCCCACCTGAGATCACCTGCTGAGCCAAGTTCCTCTGGTTCTACACCGACAAACACATCTCCTCAAGACACACATAGCTAAGAAAACTCAAAAGAGCTTGTTATCAGCTCTCCCTCCTTCGGAAAGTAAAGCCCTTCCTCCCTCCAGATAGCTTTAGATCCACTGTTCAAGCACTGGTCCTATCCAGCTTGATGGGGTCAATGCACTCCTCAAAGGTGCCACAAACCTCATCAAGGGACTACACAGATAGGACCACATCACCCAGGACCTTCACTGGCTCCCATTGTAGGCACAAATCACCTTCAAGTCTCGCTGCATCATCTATAAAGCAGTCCCCTTTGAGTCACTCAGCTACCTTGTGGAGAAACTCAGCATCTCCGGCAGACACCGCACCACCAGAAGCCAGGACACGTGCAGACTTGAAATCGGCTGCTGCAAAAAGGAAATGACCAGAAAACAAGCCTTCTCTGCCTACACCCAAAGACTATGGAACCTCCTGCCTGTCAGCATCAGACTCGCCCCCACGCTCCAACAATTCTGAAAATAACTCAAGACCCACCTCTTCAAGAAATCACTCTGCTTCAACACCCAGGGTATCCAATCGCCCCTTATGCCAAGTGACTTGCAAGAAGTCCCCTGCCCGCATCTCTCCTTCCCACCTTCCCACCACCAGGTACAGTTGTGCCCCTGCTCTGTGCCTCTCTGTATCCCACCCCACCAATGCATATCTGTTTTGTTGCTACCCCTGAAAACCACATCTGTAATGTTGTAGACCCCTGTAAAGCACTCGTGTTATATATCTGTATTATAGTTTACCTTAGTAAAGCGCTCCATGTCTTCTCAGAGCTAGGTTTGCGCTCATTAAATACAATAATAATAATAATAATAATAATAAATGAACTTATGGTTAGTTACAAAACACAAATGTCAATAGACTTGTCACTGCAACATTAATTCAGCAGGTTGGCAGAAAACCCATCCCACATGTAGCTGTGTGATAGTTAACTGCACACTGCCAAGATCTATATTAAATGTGCTTGTGGCAGTATGGCATTGTTGTCCTTACAGTGTTGTCTATACTGGAGGGGTAACTCTGCGATACAGCTGTGCAGGGGTACTTGTAGACCTGACTCTTAACAATAAACTCAATAAATAACCAACAAAAAGTATGGGTAAGGTGAATTAGAATGAATTCCAGCTTGGGGAACTCCCCTGTCTCCTAGATGCGCATTGTAATGGTAGGTACCATATATTCACAGCCCTTTATTCGTTGATTCATACATTATCTTTGTTTAAATATCAAAACATAATATCATTTCATCACATGCGTAAAAACATTTAATAAAACACATCATAAAAGACACAATTTTTAAAGTGCTACCGATACTATAACATTCCTATCTTTGATTAGTGTTTTCTGAATAGCAGATCGAATAAAATAACATGGATAATAGGCACAAAGAACTCTTTTGGCCTCCTGTTCAACATGTTTCTGTTTGTATGTATTCTAATGCTGAACGTGCCTCAGGAGCTGTGTTGCTAGTCACTGACTACTCTTGAGTGAAATCCTCTAGACACCACTATTTTATTATTATTTTATAACATTTGTAAACAATGTGAAGGTCCCCAAACTGCAAAAGAAACCATTAAAAATAGTCATTAGTGATACGCTACATTCATATATGGGCTAGATAGAGCCTAACCCTATGCACACCCACCGAGCGGTTAATATTACCTCTCGGAATAAATTTAGCAGTTTCTTCTGAAATCTGTACTTCAATTGCAGTAATGTGTACTAAGAAACCATTGCCATTCATATTGTCCACAACTATAGAGCTCACACTCTTCATGCCAGCTCACTCACCAGTGGGGTCGTTTGTTTGCATTGCTGTGGTTCCATGTAGTGGACCTGGGAATTTCACAATCCTTTTCTCTGGGTACCGGCGGGGTTGTCATTTTGCCCTCCCACCCAATGGGGAGGCTCAGAACAGGGACAGAACCATGCAATAATCCCGCCACTTGAGCCTCCTCCGGGCTGGATGCTGCCATCTCCCCCACTGAGTAACAAGGTTAAGGGCCACCCTTCACCTTCCCACACCCCTCAAAATTACTTAGTACCTAGAACTAGACTTTCCTACGTGGTGCAGAAATCCTACTTGAATGCTGCTCCACGGATCTGAAACACCCTCCCACTCGACATCAGATCTTGTCCCTCACTTCCACTCTTCAAGCAAAGATTCAAAACAGTACTGTTTACCTGATAATTCAGTTCTACCCTTACTGAGCCCCTCACTTCACCCTCTCTGAACCCCCCTCTTCTTGTTACTTGTTGTTTTGTCTTGTTTAGCACTTCTATGCCTCCGGCCTGTGTTCATGCGCTTTATAAATAAATTAAATACAAAATCAATAAATGCTGTAGTGCAGCTGATTGAGCGGGAGCAGCATCAGTGGCGCCAGGAGGACAAATAGAGTAGGAGGAGGACTAGTAGGAGGATGATGATGTTGGGATGCTGATGGTTGAGATGCAAGTGGTGAGGCAGAGGCTTGCTGTGATTCCCTGCACAGGGGCTACACTGTGTTCCCTGACGGATGGCCAGATACACACCTTGGACCACCTAAACAGGGAGACATTCCTTGAGCTAATGAACCTCTTCCAGGACAACATTAGGAGCAGGGTCAGCTATATCACCACTGTTGAAGCTCAAGTCGGTCCTGCAATTCGTCACCACAAGCACGTTCCAGGACTCTGTGAGCCAGCTGCATGGCATATCAAAGTCTTCTTTCTCCAGAGTGCTGGTGCAAGTACTGGAGGTCCTCCAGCAGCATTTGGCTAGCACATCACCCTCACAACCACTCAGTTACAAGTAAATGCCACCTAAGCCTGCTTCTATGAATGAGATTGCAGGCATGCCGAATGCGTGGCCTGCAATGGACTGCACACATTTAGAGCTGGTAGCCCCCCTTGCCTCGGAAGAGGTCTGCAGAATCCGGAAGCAGTAACATTAACTCAACGTCCAGGTGAACTGTGATGCCCACTTGACCCTCACACACTGCTTTGCCCACTTCCCATGATCAACCCACAACTCAATGGTACTGCGAAACAGCACCCTGCCAGCATACATGGCACAGGTTCTGTGTTGGTGCCATGTTTACAAACTATGTTTGGCTGTGACTGCACTGAGAGAAATGGCACATCACAGAAGTTTCACTCACTGGCTCCAGAAACACTGTGGATGTGAGCGGGTCCACTTCCCGGCTTTTCTTCCTGCTACTTTTGCTTCAGGCAGTCTTGGGACCCACACCCCACTGCAGCATGGGTGTCTTCGGACCAGCCTCAACCACGGGGAATCTCCTTCACTCTTCTGTCCCTAGGCTTGCTTCTGCACACAGGCCTCAGGGTTTCGCACGATTTCAGCTCTGCAGTCACAGCTATTAGGCACCCCTGGCAAAACCTGTAATTACGCCATGTTTCTCTCAGTGCAGTCATAGCCAAATAGGGTTTGTATACATGTCACCAACACAGAACCTGCAGGTTAAATCTGCTCTTCTCTCATCCTGGCATCTCTTACATGATCACACTTCCTCATGAACAGTCACCTTTGTGCTAATCTCTTTCTCCTACTATTGCCAGCGAACCAGCCCCTGTTCCAGCTCCTTTTCTCTGCTCCTTCCTGCTGCAGCCTTTTATGCCTCTCAGGTGGGGCAATTGAATTCAGGTGCAGGCCCTTAGTGTTACTTGCCTGACCCTGACAAAGGCTGTTAGGCCTACTTGTCTGTCTTTTCCTTCTGCACGCTTCCTCCGCTCTTTTCTGGGACACACAGTTAATTTTAAGGAAATTAGATGTTCCTACTTCTTTTTCATTGTTAAAGGTAATTTTTATTCCCTTAGTATTTTTAGAAGGGATTGTGAGTTTTAATCTCATTAGAGACAGATGGTATAGAAAAGGCAACACTTGCTACATTCTTTTTGGCACACCTTTGACATTGAGGAAGAGATTTATTTTCAGGGATATATAAGACCTGTTCTGTTGATGTAATAGGTTGAGGAGTTACAACCCTGGAGATTACCATTTCAGTCTTACTAGGAGGTTGGGATATATTAAAGTGACAATAATCCAAAACCTCCTCTGACATAGTGACAAGAGTAACCCCCAGAGGAAAAATTCTGTGCCGCATCCCACAGGATCTCCCCACTACCCTGAGCCTTGTCTACACCCAGGTAATCCTCCCGCAGTACACCACACTAAGGATCAGCATCACGAAGCATCTGCACTCTCCTGCCCACCTCGGAGGAGACATTAGGCAGGGTTTTGGTGAGGGATCCCCAGGATTCCCCACAGGGGTCAGATACCTGGGCTCCCATGCCCTCCATGGTGGCCTGCAGTGTGTGTTTGAGGGACTGTACAAGTGCAGACATCGCCTTGTTGCCCTCTTGGTCCCTCTGTGCCAGTAGCACTAGGGCAGAGGAGGTGTTGCCCAGGGCACGTGCACAGTACCAGCTGCTAGATTGCACATACTCCCACATCAGTCAGGATTCTGCCAGTTGCTGCTGGACCATGTCCGCCATCTTTGTGTGCCTCAACTCCATCCCACAAATATGGGCGTGCATTTCCCTGATGTTGGGCATAGGTGGTGGAGGGGGGCTGTGCATGGTTGAGAAGCTGAAGTTCAAAATCGGATAAGGAGTATGCTCCTGTGAGTCATTGGTGCTGTTGTCTCCATACACCACACCACCCTCATCAGAGTAGGTGTCAGGATAGGCCGGTGTCTGGTATGGAATTGGTGCACACAAATGACGTGTTGGCAGAGCATCTGGCTGTATGGTCGAGGCAGCAGGCTGTGTGGTACAGCTGGCAGTGAGGCAGGGGCAGCAGGCTGAGGTAGAGCAGTTGGCTGTGCGGGTGGAGCAGCAGGATGTGCTGGTGCATATGGCTGTCTGGCAGGGGCGGCAGGCTGAGGTGGTACAGCTGGCATTTGGTGGTGGAGCCACCCTACCTATGCTTAGCCAGCCTGTGGAGGGTCCAGCAGTGTCGCTATCGGAGGATGTTCCTGTTAGGGTGAGATGAGCATGCAGATAGTCTCCTGTGTGTCACGTCGACAGACTTGCATTACACAGACACAACATTGTGTGCGCCCTGGCCTGAACATCATGTCTGGTAGTCAAATTTGCTCTGATGCATGCATGGACATACCTATGGTGTGAGCGCACATTCATTGTTATTCAGCCACAGTGGCTTGTAGTTGTGTGTGGGCTGAGGATATGGTAATTGTCATGTTCTCCCTTTGCGCACATGACCAGTACTCATATGCCCACTTGTGTGTCTATGAATTTTGTGTATGTTGCTTGTGCAAGGTTTACTCTGGCCATGACCCCTGACATCTGTGTGTGATTGGACCATTTTGCTGTGGCTGTCAAGTGTGTACCCATTTCCTTGGACATGTCCCCCTGTAAGATGAATTTTCAATTTGTCTCATGGTTGGCATTTAGATGTGTCTTGTTGTACTCACTCCCGTCTCCTTGGGTCTCTGCTCCAGCCTCTGCAGATCCAACTCCTGCAATCCCCTCCATATGCATGATTGAGCTGCATGTTTCTTCCCATGGTATGAGTTTGAGGGTTGAGGCTGTCACTCCTCCAGTGGCCAGGGACTCCCTCTGATGTGCAGCCAAGACGTTTCGCACAAGCAGACGCAGATCATACCACCTGTTGTGACAGTATCTGGGAGTGCGGGGGCTGGACCCACAGCTGTCTTCTTCTGGGCAACCTCGTGCCATATTTCAGACTTGAACCACTGGCTTTTTTACCTATTATCACTCCCAAAAAGTGCATCAGCATGTACCACTATAGTGTTGGTCAGCGCAGTTAATTCCAGCTCGATGAAGCGATGCTTTTGGAACTAGAGCTATGGCATGCATAACTTCATGCTTCCTCACATGTTTGCAGTGTTTTCATGAGTGTGTGTTGGGGGTCGCCTCATATAAATCACAGAAAAATTACAAAAGTAGTGAAAAAGGTGCAAGAAGTAACACAGTTTTATTCAGGGCCCAGACGCAGCTGGGGCAGCAAATGCAAACAGATTGCGGAACAGAACTTCATGAAAAGGTACTGTCAAAGAAAAGTCCCTAAAGTCAGAACTTTTATGTGATGCAGAGTAATCAGTATTTGTACTTGTGCAACATGAAAAAAATGTCGCCACACAAAGCTGATTGGACATCGCACTTTGAACGCTTATTCAAAAACATACATTGCGATCAATAATTGGGTCCACAAACCTTTCCACAATGCCCTCAATTACACCTTGTGATGTCACATCCACCCTCAATTCCCACAGCACATAGTTAAGCCATTGAAACTTTTGAGACGACCGGGGAAGTTTAATAAACTGCCCTGGTCGCCTCATCCTGATTCTCATGAGAATCGCTTTCCACCATGACACCATCAGAGCTTTGAACCACGACATGCTGCTGTACAAATGTTGCATATAGGGGACACTCTGACCCTTTTTCCAGGGAAAATGTTCTACATGGCTATTTGAAACCGCTGTGGTTCTTTTCATCTGCATTATAAAATCGTATTTCATGATTGGTTTTGAATGATAAAATGGTCATGTTTTACCTATTTGTTGGCAGAAAATTTGAGCTCTGATCTGTGATCTCAAAAAATAACAACACAGACAGAGGTTTTTAATATTATATTGTTCACTTCTCCACATTTCATGCCCTACAGCTCGCTAAATCTCCCTGTTAGAAAGTCTAACTATCCCTCATTTTATTCTCTTCCTAGTTCGTGCTGGTGTGTCACCTATCTAGGGTAGGGTATAGCAAAGAGGACTGGCGCTAAACTGACTAACTACTTTCCTATCCAAAATATACCTAAAAATTGCAACAAACACTTGGGGGAATATTTTTTTTATTTTTATGTTTCCCTCTTTAGTGTAATAAGATCTGACCATGATGATTCTGCTGGTTCAATATTAAAATGATTTTTCAACCCAGGCTCTCAGTCAGTCTGAGTGTTCTGGGGGTTCAGGGTATCACCCTGAACATATATGGTCATCTATTGGTTTCAGCGGGTTCAGCCCTCAGGGTGGGTTCCTTTAAAAGCAGGGGAATACCAAATATCATCCTGTGTGTAAATCAACCAACAGTAATCTTCTTTTCTTTCAACCATGCAATGGGAGACATAAAACATGGGGCAGCATTGTATCTAACCCCCTCTAACAGTTCTCATTCAGAATTAAAAATTCTGATTTTACCCAATTTTCATTCGTACCCTCTGTCGTAGTTCAGAAGGTTTTCAGGGTACCTGGGACCAATTCTTCAAGGTGCCATGGTGGAAGCCATCCCCATTCATCATACTAATTTTCACCCTATTTCTTTTCTCATCCACTTGTGTTTAGCCTTTTTCTTTAAAAGTCACATAAAACACAAGTGTTAATCCTATAGTAAAACATATTAACATCATTATGCTCCAAAGAACTGAAGAGTTTGAAGACATTAAAAAGTCTTTATTCTTTGCTACATAGTTTCCATTAAAATGTCATCATCACGTTCTTGCTTTTTTTGTAAATATGGATAGCTGTAAATGAAATTGAAAGAAAACTCTGATATACTCTAGATTATATTGTGCCTTGTGAAGCGGTGCTCTTGTCTTTGTGAACATCAGTGATGTGGACCCATCCCCCCAGAATAGGAGAAGTAGAGTAAGCATCAGAGATTGTACTTGATGGCAGAATTGGTGCATGCATCCTCCACCCTGTAGCAATCTCATGAGAAGTCAGATGGTGATCTCCTCCAGGTTTGTTTCTTAGCGAAAATAAAGGAAGAGGAAAAATTGCACCCATGATTTTTCAAGATTTATGAAAGCTTAGCCAATCGCATCTTAAGCAGTCTATTGATCTGTTCTACCAAACCGTTGTCTTGAGGATGGTAAACCATACATACTTTATATTTTATCCCCAGCTGTGTTGTGATTTCCTTTATTAAATCATTGGCAAAGTGGTGCCCATTATCAGAACACATTTCATCTGGAATCCCTCACCTCAAGAATACCTTCCTTACCATACTTATAGCTGCAGAACCGGCAACATTGTGGACACAGGGACCTTCCTCAAGCCAATGTGAGAATGAACACACAACTACAAGCAGGTACTTGTAAGAAGTACACCTTTCTTGCATATCAACATAATCGATATGCAAGTGCCGGAAGGGGCCTTCCAGTCGCTGCAATGTTCCCTGTACAACTCTCAATCGGTGACCTAGCAGAAACCTCTGACAGGTCATAGAGTTATTTACATACTCAGTAACATATTCAAAAAGATTTGGCACCAACCAGTCTTCCCTTATCCCTGCAGTCACATGCTCTTTCGATACGTGGGTAGGATAGTGAAGATGTTCCAATGGAAGTTGTAACCCCTTTCTTCAGCATAACAACCTCTCCTGTGCTATTATGTCACCAAACCAAGCCAGTTGGGGACAGAGAACATCCTGTCCTCTTCCACAACTCCTTTCAGCATCTGATGATTCTCCCTGCAATTCAATTATTTGCACTATTGGGGTTGCATTAAAGCTTTCTGGTAATGCAACTTTGTCTTTGCTTACTTTCAATACTGTTATTAGGGGTATCTTCTCTTCTTCACCAGGGAACAGCACATGCTATCGCTCTGGCATATATGCTGCTTCTTTGCTGCCCTGTCTTCTCTTTCATTTGTGATATAAAATCTTGCCCTTTGTACTTTATTAATGCTAACTCTACTGGGAGCGGTAACATTTCTAATAGTTTACTCAGTAATTTTGCATGATTAACAGGATTACCATCACTTCCTTTAAACCCTCTCCTTTCCCATCTTGATGATCCTGAGGCACTGTAGAGGTAACATAGACTTAGTTAGAGAAGATGCTCACTGATTGGCCCTCTGACATGTTTAGTGCTTCAATAAAGACCATTAGCTCTGCTGCTTGTGCAAAGTAATGGTTTATCAGTCGTGTCTGTGAGTACACTATCAATTCCTCCCCTTTGTGAACTCCTAGACTGTGCCCCTGCACTGCACAACCTGAATGCCTTTGCTCCATGGTCTGGTCAATGCTGGAACTTCCATCAATGAAAATCATGCCCCTCCTTCTATCACTTCTTCCTTAGCTAGGGGGTTATCCTCTCTCCTGTTGATGCATGCTATGAAGAAATGTACATAATCCCCTACTTCTATTTTCTCTGATATGCGCTCTGCTGGGTTTATTGTCCTGACTCTCACCACTTCTATTGTAGGGTTTATTAGTATTACCTCATTCTCTGAAGACCTCTGAGTTGTCAGTGTTGATTAGTTTTCTCCAGTATTGAAAATAATGCATGTTACAAATACAAAACTGCTGGGCACCCCATAGTTATTGTGGACACTTTCTCAAAAGTAAATGCATCAGCAGCAGCATGTGCCTGCTCACATGGGAGATTCATTACTGCATGCAGTGACCCCCTGTAATATGCAAATGGCCAAATGGCTTGTGTTTGTGTCCCTTTATTCTGTGTCAATACTGCTGTCATTACTTTTCCATCTGAATGTGAGAACAGGTGAAACTTTTCTTTGTAATTGGGAGTAGCTAACACTAGTGCATGCGCTAACTCATGTATTAGCTCATCAACTTTGTTACCCATTTCAGCTGTCCATTTCAGTGTGCTTTTTTTTCTTTTCTTCTCTTAGTGCTTGTAACAATGCGCTAGTGTATGTTGAGTAATCGAACTTTGTATCTCTTTCACAGTTGTTGGTTGTGGGGTCTTGTCTATGGCCTCTACTCTTTCTGGTGTTAATTTTCTCCCATCTGCTGACAAAATCTAACCCAAGTACACGAGCTCTTTTTGACAGTATTATAATTTCTCTCTGTCTACTTTGTATCCTTTGTCTGCTAGCAAAGTCAGCAGTGTCACTGAGTCTTTTCTACACTCCTCTTCTGTCAGGCTGCACACCAATAAGTCACCTACCTACTGTATTACAGTGCTAGCAACCTGCACGTTGCTCATGTCCATTTGTATCATTCTGTTCAAGATGCTCTGCCCTTCGTAGTACCCCCGATGCATTCTAGTATGTGCAAACTGAGTCCTACAGAACATAAAGACAGTGAGATACCTCAAGTCTGAGTGTAGTGCAATGGTAAAAGGGCATTTATTAAATCAACTACATTGAATGATTTGTTTCTGCTGGAATGTTGCAAATAATTGTCTCGTGTTGGGGACCAACAGATACTCTGCCTCAATAATTTCATTCAGTGGGGAGAAATCCTGTATAAAAGCCACGCCCCTCCAGTTGCCTTCTTAATGGAAATGGCTCTGTTTGATCTGAAGTCCAGACTGTATAAGGGTGAGACTGTGTTGTTGATGTTAATTTCTGCTGCTTTTGACAGGGTGTACCATGGCAAATTGGGCACCAGGCTAAAGGAGGTTGCTCTCTTTTCTAATAATGCGGCCCATTGGATTGCAATTTTCTTGAGCAATTGATCATGTAGAGTCTGGAGTGAACTGTCTGAAGCCCCACCAGCCCACTTGAATTATGCCATGCCTCAAGGAGCCTGCCTATCTCATTCACTATACAATATTTTTACAATTCGTTTTTTTGATCTACTGGAGGAACATAACCTAGGTTTTACAAACTATGCGGATTACACTCAATATTTCATCCCATTGATAGGACTGCATGAGGTGGATGAAAAAAACATCAACAGGGTGTATGAGATCATCCAAAAGTGGATGACGGAAAATGACTTGGCTTTAAATAAAGAAAAGACTGAGATGATACACCCTAGTATGGAAATCAAGAAGCTGGTCCGAGAGTATTGTCAGTTCAGAGTGGCCAGCTGTAATATTGCAACCAAGAAGAAGGTGACGACCTTAGACAATTTTCTAGATCAAAATCTGGATATGAGGTTTCAAGTAAATAGCCTAGTTTCCTCAACAGCCTATTACATTAAACTGTTAGCCCATCTATGTTCTTATATCTTACAAGTTAATTGTGAAACAGTGGCTAGAAGCTTGGTAGGGTTGAAAACTGACTACTGTAGTAGCCTTTTGGTAGGAATGGATAAGGCTGATATTGTGCCGCTCCAAACCTTGCAAAATAATATGGTTTGGATAATTGTTGGTCTTAAGAAGAGAGATCAAATATCAGAAGCCATACGTAACCTGTATTGGTTACCGATTGAAGCAAGGATTCAGTTTAGGCTGCTTGTCATAAAATACAGATTTGTCAAGGGCACTGGCCCTTCATACCTAGTACAGGTTCTGACTCCTAAATGTAATTTTAGGGCATTGAGATCTAATAACACCAAACAGCTGAAAGGTTCAATGTGCATCTCACTCAGGTTATGAAAAGTGCCTTCTCTGTGGCAGCACCTAATGCATGGAATGCCATCACTCCGGACCTCAGAAAAATTCATTCTATTGCAATCTTCAGGAAGAAGATTAAGATGTTATTTAAATAAGAAGATTTTCCATCCTTTTTTTCGTCTTTTTTGTCCCATGTAGAATTCCTGCTTGCTCTGTTGGTTGTAGTGAATTGTTGTGTTTGTTGCACGCTTAAGCCTCCAGGTTCTATGGAGTGCATAATAACTAACTAACTAGCTAAATAGCTAACTAACTAATTAACTAGCTAACTAACTAACTAACTAACTAACTAACTAACTAAATAACTAACTAACTAACTAACTATCTAACTAACTAACTAACTAACTAATTAATCGGATATATAGCTGTGTTGCAAGGTGATGACCTCACCTGTATTATGCCTTGCTGTCATAGGGAATGAAGTGTCTTGTAAATGCCCTTATCTGCTTCTCGAGAAAAAGGGTTCTAAAATAGTGCTCCTTCTTTCAACGTGATGTCTACTGCCCCGGACCGTTTAGGTATTCCTACATCATGGGATTCTGTTGTCCACAAACTTTTGGGCACCTATTTCAAATCTCTCTACAATTATTGTGTTTTCTTTCTTGTTATCTGGGTCATCTGGGGCCCTGCCTTTTCTTTAATGTGTACTGGGCAAGATATGCTTAGTTCAAAGACTACGTCCCCTTCTTCATTGTCTTTTGTTGAAAATAACTCTGTGTCATTTACTCTTGTCAATGTCAGTGTGGGATCAATACATAATATTGAACACCATTCCATGTTGTTCTCATCAGTGGCAACTAGTATAATCATGTCATCCATTTCTCCGAGAATTGATATGATATGATATGATATGATGATATGATATGATAGTTTATTTATATAGCACCTATACACAATGTGTTTCAAAGCGCTTCAAGGCAAGGAAGGTAACAAGGGAAAATACAACAACATTCTTACAGGCCATGAACAGTAAGGATGTGAAATTAACTATCGTACTCGGCCTGACGACATTTCAGATAGTGCAAGTGCTAAAACAAATATAAGGAAGGGAGGGGGAGAGTGGGAAGGAAATGGAAACAGACAGGTGACTACTGTACTAGACCTGACGACATTTCTGGTAGAGCCGAAGGAAAACAAAAGGTGAGGGAGAGGGGTGCAGAAAGGGAGGGGAGGAACAAAACAAGTGACTATCGTACTAGGCCTGACAACGTTTCAGATAGTGATTAAATGGTGGCATTCAATTTGCTGAGTAGGTCCCTCCCCAGAATATTGATGGGTGTATCTCATGAATACAGTAATGGTGCTACATTATGCTGTGTCCATATTGTCAGTGGTAAACCTTTTGTCAGAGGAACTTTCAAAATAGTCCCCAAAAAGCCTTGTCCATCCAGATCTTTGGTATATAATGAAAATCCTTCTTCCTTTATGCATGATCTCGTTGCCCCAGTATCTATAAGAAAGGAAAATCCCCTCTGTCCAATCTGAACTTCTACGTCTAGTTCCTCCTCAGGGTCGTCAGTTACTGCTAGAACAGGATACACTCACACTCCACGTAGGCACCCCTATTGAGAAAATGTGTTTGTGGATGACATAAATAGGTTACCACCCACTATTGTCATTCCTGTGTATTGGGGTATGGCATTCTGTCCCAATATTGTTACCCCTTCTGGTATCTGAGTCTGTGCAGGTGCCTGGAGTGCTCTGCCTGTACAGTGAGTTCCTGTCATTTCCCTGCCTTGTACCTGCACTTGTGCCTGGGTGGGCACACCCTGGGTTTGTGTGGGCTACATCTATAGCTTCTGTGGAATTACCTGCACCTGTTGAGGAGTCTCATGCACCTATGTCTGCTGATGCTGCCGTGCCTGTGCAATAAGAAGGCATGTTCATGCAAAATGTCCAGAATTCCACATGCAAAGCACTGTACTCAAAATGTGGAGTCATTCCTCTGTATCCCATTCCCCTACCATGTACATAATATATTCTCCCAGCCTGATACTGTCCCATGTACCCATTGCCTCTGTCTGTCTGAATAACCCCTGGCTGCTGCACGTTTATGATTGTGGGTTGCTGCTGCATCTGTACCATTCCCACTGATGGTTGGGTGGCACCTGAGTGTAACCTCCTGGCTGCATTACTGCAGCCACTGGTAGCCCTCCTTGCTGTGATTGTGGAACGAACGACAACTGGACCTGTGAGTACTGCTCCCTCGATATGTATCTTTGCCAGTTTTTCAAAACTAATTAGTTTTCAGTCTTGGTTGCATTATTGACTGTCTGCTTATCCTTCTCCTACTTCCTTTTGCAATAGTGTACAATTGCCACCTGTATCTCAGGCCACCCCTTTGCCCCAATTCCTACTAGCTTTAAAACAAAGGTATTTTTTGGTCCCATGACTATATATTTTCTGGCGTCCACATGTCTTGTATGGATCATATGAATTCCGCGGGATCCTCATCAGGCTTCATTTTATGAAGCCAATATAGAACAAAAGTCTGACGTGTCAGGATATAGCTTGCTTAGAGCCTTCCAAACATGTGCTTGATAGTTGTTAAATGGTAGGTACTCCATCGTGTATATTAGAGCTATATTGTATATTTTACTCCTGTGTATCCAGCCTTTTGCCATATTCTGTCATTTCTCTCCCCGACCAGTAATGCCAATAAACATTTTATATCTCCTATGGCCAATGGAATTCCTCATTTTTAAAAACATAAATCCACTTGCTCGACCCTGTCATTAATGAAGGTAAATTGTAAACCAAATTGTCCCTGTCCATAGAACGTCCCCCCCTCTCTTTCTGTAAAAGGGGCATGTGTGTTCATGCTCTTTATTTATTGCCACACTGTGGTCTTTTCTCTACCGCTATTCTGGTTTTCCTACTCCGAAGCCTATTTCCCCTGACCCCCAGTGATTCTCTCCTCACTTCTCCTTTCCTGTCTACTCTCCGTCAAATTGTGTGTATCTATTTTGTCATCCCCAGATTGCTGTCAGCACTGTCTTCCCAGGCCGGCATGGTGTGCCCTTCTTCTGCGATTTCAGTTTTGCAATTGTCCTCGTCCTGTCCCCAGTTGTCTATTTTAAATGTTATACGTCCCTCTTGTCCGCCCCTGTTCATTGGCTCCCTTCTTGTGTTCCTTTCCTTTCTCCTCTTTTTCCATTTCATTGCTTTTTATGCTTCCTTCAACACACTCTCAAGTTGTTAATGTGTGCTCTCTTTTATCTTATTTAAAAATGTCCTCCTCCCTTTCTCATCTTGCTAATAATACTTGTGTTGCTCTCCGCTTTCTTTTTGTGTGTTCCTTCCTTGTCTTGAGACACTTGTTTCGGATTCGTATATCGTGTAGCTAGTTTTAACAATGGGTTTCCCTTGTTCTGTCTCATTTTCCTTTTCTTCATACAGCTTCCAAAGCCCTAATATATCCTGTCTCTTTTTAAGAATTATCCCTTTGTGTGTAGCTGCCAAGTATGAGTAAATATTTTCTATAATGTCTTTATCAAACATTCCCTCTCCTGTCCATTCTTTATAAGACTTTCCGACTGCATTGTGTACCCACTCAAAATGGTACTTGGACATTTTATCACAATATTTGGGCAATTTTCTGCACATGTGATTAAACGGAGCATCCATCCAATATGACGTCATTGTCTCCGGTTTATTCCTTTCTATTTTTTTTATTGCATTTGATTACACACCCAAACCCTTAGGTATCACGTTGTACATACATCTTAGTCATACATCTTGGGAGGATAGCTCAGCAGCAACATGCTCGCCTTGGAAGCAAGATGACACGAGCGACACAGTTTTGATCCCCAGGTCCGTGCTTAGAAACCTCTGGGTGTTAAGCTTGTTATAAATAACCCATCACATCATATCATACACACATCATACTCATCTTGAGAAGTACAAGCATGGCAGTTACAGGATACTTCCGCCATTACCGGTATTTTGTGATTCTTAGGCAGTTACAATCTTAATCTTACTTAATCTTAACCAATTACCACTGATTTGAGAGACTTAGGCAGTAGCAGAAGTAAAAGGAGGGAAGGTGGGTTCCTCTACAAAAAGAGCTACATGTAGGTTTGGTGGTATATAAAAATAAGGCAGTGATTGCCTGCTCTGGAAGTGGTGAAGTGTGGGATATGGAGGTGTGTATTGGCGCTGGATCTGAGGGTTCTAGGCGTGATTTGCGGGAAATGCTTTGAGTGAGATAGATTGGGGCCGTGTCAGATATGCATTTATGGGTGATGGTGAGAGTTTTGTGGAGAATTCTCGCATGTACTGGGAGCCAGTGAGCATTTCTTCTATGTTGGGAGATGCACTCTCTTCTATTAATACCTAAAGCTGCTCTAAGGGCTTTGGTTTGGAGGAGTTGTAATTTGGTTAGGTTTTTTTCTTGAGGTGCCTAACAAAAGAATATTGCAATAGTCTAACTTTTTAAGGATAAGGGCTCTGGCATGTGTCAGGCAGTTTTCAGTGGAGAGGAGGGGTCTGCTTAAGGTGATGAGTTTGCTGTGTATGCCGTGGAGGAGGCAAGAATATGGTTACTTATGGTGAGATAGGAGTCGAGGTGTACTCCTAAGGTTTTGACATTGTGAGATATAGTAATGGGGGTGGCATCTATCACTATGGAGGTGTAGTCAGGGTGGAGATTGCTGAGTCTCGCTGGAGAGCCGACTATGAGGATCTCCATTTTTTCTCTGTTAAGACAGAGGCTATTGTTAGCCATCCAGTTTTGGATGAGGGAGTAGATTTTCTTGATACAAGCCGTGTCCTGTTCAAGGTTACCTGTGATGGGAATAAGTATTTGCGTGTCATCGGCAAAGTTTGTATAAATGACTCCCTTCACATTTAGTGCCGCAAAGAGTAATTTGGTGTAGGCTTTGTAGAGGTTGGGGAGAGGCAGGAACCTTGTGGTACTCCCAGAGGTACAGGGATGGGATTGGCTGCGTCTTCCTCTAAGGTGACTCTTGAGGTGTGGTCTGAGAGGAAGGATTTTATCTGAGTAGTGGCTTTCTTGGAGAAGTGGAAGTTGGTAGAAAGGATAAGGCATACTTTGTCATGGTCGACTAAATCAAACGCAGCGGAGAGGTCAAGAAGTAGTAGAATGCCCAATTTACCAGAATCCCTAATAGAGTCCATCTGTTTTTGTAGGTCTAGGAGAGCAGTCTCCATGCTGTGACTAGGACAGAATCCTGATTGTCTGTCCCCTAACAAGTGGTTCTGTTCTAATTGGGTTTGAACTTGGGTGTATGCTATTTTATCAATGATTTTGAGGAGAAATCGTACTGTTGTTATGGGCCTGCAATTCATGGGGATTGATGGGTCTAGTGAAGTTTTTTTGAGCAGGGGGGTAACCCATGCTACTTTAATAGAAGCTGGTATTTCGCTGGAATTGAAGCACTCATTCACAAGTTTGGTAATTCTGGGTGATAGTGTGGTGGCGCAGTCTTTGACTACTTTAGCAGGAAAACTGTCACCTTTACAGTTCGATGGCTTAAGAAATGCTATAGTTTTGAGGACCTGGTCATTGGTTACTTGTGTGAAGTGGAATTCAGGTACATCCGATCTTGTGATGGTGTCTGGCGGATGGGTTGGGGTAGAGGTGAGCTTAAGGAGCTTTTTTTTGCAAGGCTATTTTACATTGGAGTATGTTCACTTTGGAGGATATAGCATCCTGTATGGTGGTGCACCAGGCTTTGCTGGTGATAATGGGGCTGGTGGGTTGGATAGGGGATTCAAGTTATCTGATAATAATGAATAATTATTTTGTGTTGGAGGCCGCGTTGGAAATATGATTATTAAGCTTTATGTGAGAGTACGATGAGTTTATAGGCTTTGGATAATTTTTGCAGTTTCGTTTGGAGTTCTGGGGAGTGTTCTTTTCTGATGAAGTGTTCTAGGGCTCTTTTTTCTCTTCTGAAGTCTATAAGTTTGTAATTGAACCAGGGGGAGCTGCGTTTAGGTTTGGGCATTTTGGTTTTGAAAGGGGCTACTTCGTCTATCGCGGCTATTAGGCATTGGTGGTAGTGATCTGAGATGCTCTCAGTGTTAATGATATCTAAAGGTTTGGAGTTAAGGAGGTTGTTGAGTAAGGGGTTTAAATTCTTAGGGGTGATTTTTGGTGCATTTATGACCTGGATTGGTGCTAGGCTAGGTGTTTTGGTTATTAGGTCTGTGTCTAGGTTTATATTAAATTGGATCAGGTAGTGGGCATTCCATTGCTGGTTACTGTGGGGTTCAAGAAGAGTATCCTGTCAAGGATTCTACCTTTGGAATGGGTGAAGGCATTCACTATTTGAGAGCATTGCATCTCACAGAATGCCTTGTGGCAGGCTGTTGCTTTGCTGTCCATGGGGTCCTTGTAACCTAGGTTAAGGTCTCCTAGGAGGATGTATTGGGATTGGGCATGTCTGTTATTAATAGAGGTAGGTCTATGTCTGGGTGAAATATTCTTCTCTCCATGTTTCTCCCTTCCCCTTTTTGATTTAAACCTTTAAACTCTCACTCCTTCTCCAAACAATCCCACTCTCTAATTTTTTTATACTTGCGACTTTGCCTGATAGCCCTAGTTACACTCACTCCGCCCTTCTCTGCACGTCCCGCCCTTTCACACGTTGCACTCAATGCCTGTTCCACAGCCCCAAATTGTTACATCGTATTAGTACAGAAATGGCCTTCTCCTCAGGCCCACCACCTTAACAATGAGGCTCTATGTTAGTACATTAGATAAAGCAGTGACTCCTCTCGTTCAACTGCAACAATTACTCAAGCTATGTGGATTCGCACTATTTACAAATTATTTTTACTCTGGCTCTTCCATTCTTTCCACAGGCACATAGAACAAACTCTATGACCACTTCCCACAACACTGAAACAAATACTGGTGCTACTCACTAACACATGTGCGCATATACCCCAAAAAGAATTCTTCCCCAAATAAAAGAAAATTACACAACTATACAAATTGCCTGCACTATGGCAACTCTTGTCTAACAAGGTGTGTCACTTACTATGCAACTCTCTGCTCTTGCGCAGATGTGCCACCATCCACCTGCTCCCTATCGGAATGGCAAATCTAACATCTAAGACTACTGCAGTCAATCACCCTTTCCACCACTAATGAGGATGTGTCCTACACACTATAACAATAGACCCTCCTGCCCCTTACCTTCCATGCATGGGCACACTCATGTATCATTTTAGGAGATTCTTCAACTTCTCTCAACCTCAGAGTCTCCCTTTAAAGGCCTACACCTCAGTCAGTGTGAAGGCACTGCCAGACCAGGAGGACCATTGGGAAGTGGTGTCCATGGACCTCTCTTAGGGAGTATGGCTGGGATTTCCACGCCTCTGTCAAATGGCAGAGATTTCTCACTGGGGCCTCCAAAAAGATGTTGAGGGTCACCTTGTAAAACTCACCAACAAATTCCAAAAGTAGTAAAAAAGGAGTGTACGCTGGTGCAAGTAACACAGTTTTATTCAGGGCCCCAGAGGCAGCTGGGACAGTAAATTCAAAGAGATTGTGGAACAGAACTGCATGAAAAGGTGCTGTCAAAGAAATGCCCCTAAAGTCAGAACTTTTATACAATGCAAAGTAATTAGTATTTTGTTAGGAGGACCCCAGATATGTCAGAGGGACACTGGAAGTCTGCGAACTTGGAGGGCCCAACTCCC
The DNA here is from genome assembly GCF_040938575.1 of Ambystoma mexicanum. Classification (NCBI taxonomy): domain Eukaryota; kingdom Metazoa; phylum Chordata; class Amphibia; order Caudata; family Ambystomatidae; genus Ambystoma; species Ambystoma mexicanum. The sequence continues at coordinate 560,080,493 of NC_090928.1, forward strand.
TCCCCCCAGGATACACGAACAGCAAGTTCAAACTGTGGTTTATTACAGGTGAAATCAACAGGGATCAGCACAGGAACAGAGAATATTCATGGAATTCGTGCTCCTCCTCGTCTTGCAGGCCAGTTTTACTACCCAGTTACATTAGAGTGATGTCAGATCCTGGGCCCTTCTCCAGAAAACGTATTGGACAATGGGATTGGTTATTGAGTACTCTACCACCTATAGTGGACCTTATAGATGTTGTTCGACTGGCCGCTCGCAGGTCAGGTGACTGGTCTGGTCCACCCCCAAGTTACTAACCATAACATTGGTTCTTGCCCATTGCTACCCACCCCTAGAGTACTAAACTATGATTGGCTAGAGCTGACATCCCAACGCCGGGATTCTGCAAAGGTTCTCAGCTCGCTGTGTACCTCTTCAAGGTAATAAGAATTACTATGTGCCTGCGTTGTAACATGTGTGTACCACCTTAGCTTATGAGAGCGCTCTCCTGATCGGTGCAACACTTGTTGCATATTGTTGCATACTAGTCGCTGTCTGTGCCTGGTGGCCTGGGACCAACGCTCCTTTCCAGATGCTGGCCGCTGTCCATTATCTGCTTCGGCCGTGTCACGTGTTCAGAGACCACAGATTTGAGCTCTGCAACTCTGAATTTGAGGATGTATTAGTCTTTTCTACAGCTGGTCCCTTTATCATCAGGGGATTGGAATGTTATCTGCATCTGTTGACCTTGGCTGCGGGTCCTGTCTCACTTGTCTTGCTCCCTGTTCTGCCTGAATCAGCTCAGCTTGTCTATTGCTCTGAGGCCTGAGGCCTGCTGTACTTTTCCTAAACCTTATAATGTAGTTTCTACAGTGTCTATGCTAAGCTATATTTCCATAGGTTAGTCACACTTTGCTCTCTCAGGTCCCATAGGAGCTCCTGCTGTTCCATAGATTTATTCGCAAGTAAGCATCTGCAACCCATACTCAGGATGTCTTGTCTCTTGTGGTTTCTTTGTTGCTGCATTTGGCTGATGGCAAAAATGAATAAAAGCAATGAAAGTATGTATATGTATCTGTCCTTTAAGTATAAAAGTGTACGCTTGTGTTCTTCATGTGTTTTAGTGCTTGTTTGTGTCTTGAAGTGCTTCATGTCTAATGCTACTATTTCATGGTGTCTCTAACGATGTCAGCAACATGGCTCCTTGGTGATTAGTCCAAGCTGCCCATAGAGGTATCCTTAATCATGACCTGTGGCTCTTCATCCACACATGGGTAGGTCTGTATACTCCTTGGGTGGTATGGCTGGTTGAGGGGATACCTCTCAAAATATTTGTCAATCATGAGTCCATTGGTGATTTGTCCAAAATAGAATCAGTGATTGCTGTGCTTTCTGGAATTCTTCCGTTTCATGAATTTGGTAGGAGGGGCGGGGGTAGTAGGCTTCCCCATCCCTCTTCGCCCCCCTCTGGTCGACCTGTTGATCACACCCTTATATGACAACCCTTTGCTCTTGGCTGCCATATCTTTGTTATTCGTCTCTGAGGTGCTTCATCGAATGACCAGTTCATGTAACACTAGACTACTTCAGGGTTACACCAAACTCACTTTCCTTCATAGTGTTTTGCATCAAATGGGTAATCCAACTTCATGGATCTTGTTGGGAACAGGTCACATTGTACAATCCTTTCTGTTATCCTTTCTCTTTCGGCCACAATCTCGTCCTTTTTTCCTCCTATATTCACGTCCATCAGGATCTGCATTATGATGGCTTCCTATGCTGTTTTCTTGCACCTTGCCATGCAGATTTTGATCCCACACATTGATGCTGATGCCAACACAAGAACTCCCGTTATCACCTTTAGTCCATCTGACAGCCATGATGGCATCCATTACCATATGTACGCTATCCAGCTCTAGTCCTCTCCCTCTGGCTTCATCTTCCACCTGGCCATGCTTCTGTGCCAGTTGTGCCACTGCATCGAATAGTCTTCCGTTATCTTCATCGTTGGCTGCTGTGAATATGAAACAGGAACTCCCTATCTTGGCGCAAACTCCTCCTTCCATAGCCCTGAGGAGATCCAGAACTTACCCATTCTGGAGCACTACCAACCTTATTGGAGCCCTTCCTTTATTGTGTTGAACCCATTCACTGTACAATTGATCATCACCATCAGCTCCCAGCAAGTGATTTGTAACCACTTTGTGTTTGTGTATTTCTATACAGAGGGTATTATTGATGCAAAGAACATGTCCATCCATCTGAAAAACCTGTGTTCTGCTGGAACTTCGTCTAGTGCTCCTTACGATGCTCCTGAGAAAATATTCCCCTCTCTTCACCCTGCTCATTCCTGCTGGCTTCTCTGCCTTCTCTGCCCCGGCTGCTGGTGCCACTTCAATCAATCTCATCTTTCTTTTGTTATTGTCCATCTTTGGAAACTCGTCAAGCTTCACATTCTTAATTGGCATGACCAAAGTTGGACATGTTATGATATGAAATGGCATTTATAACGTGCCTATACACAAGTGTTTCAAGGCATGACGAGGCAAGGGAGGGGGAACAGAGGGAAGATACGACAATGATCTTACTAGTTCAGGTGACATTGAGATCGCGCAAGTGCAGTGGAGGGGGGGGAAGGAAAAATGCTGAGGAGGAGGGGTGGGGAGAGGGCAGTGCAAGACATAGGATCAACAGTAGAAAATAGATAAAATAAATAACAACAATAGGTAAAAAGTGCAGCCAACTTGTGGCAAGTGCAGGGGTAAGTGCAGACATCAAGAGTCAAGAGTTGTTAGGGGAATGTAGGGTTACAGAAACATCCCCCAAGGGCAGAGGTTGCCTGGGAGGCAGTGTAGGTGTGCAACTGGTGCGGGAGGGGACCTGGCCTGAGATCAGAGGGTAGCCAGGTGACCAGTGCAGTTTCAGTCAGGAGTTCAGCAGGGGAGAGGAGGAGAGAAAGCAGAAGCAAAGAGGAAGGTCTTGAGTTGCTTCCGGAACCGGAGATGGTTCTCCTCAAGTTTCAGGAAGGGCTGTGCCATAGGGATGTGTAACAACAAGCAAACTCCTCCCCAGTCGGGTGGCAGCTTCTCGTACGCTTCCAATCTGCAAGTCCAATAGTGATCCATCAGCAGTGCTCTTCCTGCCTTCATAGCTGCGTGTAGTTCAATGCTCTTGCATCCAACATTTTCACCAACTTCAACTTCGCTGTTGTTCTGATAGCAAAGTGCTGATATCTTCAGAGGTATTATCGGCATTGGTCCAGCTTCATTCTCCAGCCATGTCAGTAGCTTTGCACTCACATCAAATTCTTTCAGGCACTTGTCATTCTCTTCCTGTAACTTGTTCACTGTTGATTGTGCTAGTATCAGTGCCTTGCATCCCACCACTCCATCCTGCCATCCATCCTTAGTGTATACATAGCCATACACTAGCATATGTGATCTTTCCCAACCACCATGCTCTCCCCCTGTCTCCTTACTTTTCTCCATGGAAATGGTAGCTCATTCAGGATGATACTCTGTGTTTCTCCCTTGTCTGGTTCATCAGTTATGTATTGCATAGCTTTATCTAGCTGCCAATAATTGTGCATCATGACTAATGTCTTTATGTAATTGTCATCATACAGGAACGTTGCTTTAAACATCCATCTCAACGTGGCTGTCTTCCCTTGAAATCTTCCTCGAGTTTGCACCATTGACAGATGCATTAAACATTGTGCTCTGGCTGCTGGTATTTCAGTTGCTATGAACATTCTAGAGGCACTCATGGCATAGGGGATTAAAGAGCAGACATAACAGCTTTCCCCATTGGTTTCCTAACCTATTTTTTTCACGTGTTTGCATTACATGTTGTAAGATACTTGAGCAGTGCCGGTGAGATACATGTCAACTCCTTTCATGTCTGTGTCAACACTGCGCTTACAACTATTTACCTTATCAGCAATGTTCTCCTGTCCACCTGACATGGTTGTTCCACCTACTCGGGTTGGGGGGAATGTTAGTAGAGGGTACAGCGGTAGTACTAGCAACAAGGTATATTCGCCAAAATACAAACCCCATCAACACACTTGGAAATAATAGACGTGACCTAATAATAATGTTCTTTATTGTTTCCCTCATTTTCACCTACAGTGCTTGATCCTTGCAGCTTGTAGATATAGTTTTGTGCCTGAAATGCACAAAGAAATGTATAATTGTGTTAGCTGTGTAAATACTCATTAAGCCCCGCGGACCAAATAATTACTGATGGCAAAGGCAAACACTTCTTCCCATAATTTTCTTAGTGATGGGTCTCTTAGGGTGGTGAGGACTGAGGGGTCACTGTGCTCATGCTGGGGGTATGTTTGTGCCAAATACTCTATGAAGTCAAGGTAGTATACCCCTGCTGATTGGGCGTGGAATTTACTCGGCCACCTTACAGCGTGAAAAAATTGGTTGAAATATTGTGTGCAAAAAGAAAAATAACAAACAGGCAGTGTAGCCTAATCGATGTCCACAAGTATTCCAGTCTCCACTTCTGCTGCTTGGAAGCGCGTGATCATTGGATGTATTCCTGTCAGCCGTGTAAGTTCAGAGAGTGCTTAAAGCTCTCCTATATGCTGACCGTTGGCCCTGTAAGTCAAGGCAACTTTGTTGCCAGGTGAGGTTGCTGCTCTGTAGGGCTGGACGTACACCAAGTGGTTCCAAATTATCTTCCCTTCGAGTTTGACAGCAGGGTCGGCCACTTTTTCCACTATTTGTGGGCCGGTGAACCTGAGCGCATTCCAGCGCCTTGCAAAATATCTGAGGAGGACGATGTCTCATACACTCACAGGGTTTTTGAACTCAGAGTCTTGTGGTGCATTGTTGCAACTGCTCTCTTCGCTGTCTTCTGGGCCTCCCTGGGGTCATTGTATCTGGCAAGAGACAAAATAAGTGCTAGCCACCAAATAAGTCATATATTCATTCCTCTCCTGCCCTAACACATCTGCACTATTCTCACAATCCTTCAGTGCTCTTGTGGGAGGAGCCAGGGGAAATGCATGCACCGTCCAGTCACCAGCACATGGGGTGTTAAATGATGGTCGGACCCATGCTTACTGCACAATGCAAATAGTGCAAGAGGTAAAAAGTGCAAGAAATTATTTTTGGTACTTTGCTGTGTCTTGGCTATGCACTACCTCAAGAGGCCATTCAGGCGTTCACACTCACACTTCCCATTTGCTTGTGAGTGGTACGGACAGGCAAATTTATGTTGGATGCCCAACCATGATGGGATGTGCTGGAACACTCTGCTGGCGAAGTCAGGCCCACTGTCAGACCGCAGGACATCACACATGCCCCATCTTGGAAAAACATCCCTGACCAGGAACTTGGCATCAGCAGGTGAACAGGGCAAAGCCGCAATTCACCTTTAAATGGGGCATACAACCACTATCATGTAGAGGTACCCTTGACAGACTTGGATCATGTTGACATAATCCATGTGTAAGTGCTGGAATGGGCCTACTGGTCTCGATACGGCTCCTCTCATCCCTCTCAATGTATGCCTTGCTGTAAACTGCTGGCAAGTCAAACAATTCCTCACACATTCAGCCATGTGTTCAGTCAAATTGGGGCAGACTCATGTTTTCCAACGCATCGAGCAATTACCTCCTTGCCTGTATGTGTTGGATAGTGCAATTGTGTCAATGCAGTGTTCAATAATGCTAGTGGCATCCTCACTTTCCCTGTGTTATCCTGCCACCAAAGGGCATCTGTCAGAGACATTGAACATCCTCTCCTTATCCACAGCTACTTCTCTTCATTCGGTGCAGACCCTGCAACTCCATAGTCTGTACTTCAGGCCGCATGTTGTACGCTTCCTTAAGTATCATATTCCTGGTACACTCTTTTGCATTTTATGCTCCTAATGCCCATTGTTTCCCAAAATATGCTGCGCATTTGGCCTCAAAGTATGCTGCTTTGTTTCCCCTTGAGATGGGATATTCCCCATTCATGTGTTCTTGGCACTTTACCATTGCTAACTGTGTTGGATAAGCAATTACTTCAATCAGTCTGCCCAGCTAAAGTGTGTGCTGTGCTGGAGTCCCGTCTGCTCTTCTGAACTCTCTCCTGAGCCATTGTGACAGTCCAGAGTGTACCGTGGATGTCACATAGATGGAGTCAGAATAGATTGTCACCTTCTTCTCAATGCCGGTTTCCAGAGCTAGTATTAGGGCCACTAGTTCTGCTGGGTTTGCTGAATAATGGGATGGTAGTCACGCACTTGCTACCACTTCACTTGTCCCGTCTTCCTTCAGTCTGGCCACTGCAGTCCCAGTATGCCTGACAACATCTGTCTGGTCAATTGTTGACGACCTGTCAATGTAGAGTACATCTCCCTTTTCAAGTGTATCCTCCTCTACCTTGCGTGTGCCATTGAATATCTCTCTGTTAGCTATACAGTTGTGTGCATAGTCTCCTACTTGGAGGACATCTGCTAGAAATGTTCCCGGGTTGACAATCCTGCATCTCACTACCTTCAGGCCTACATAGTATCACCGCGTATCCTGATGCTCTTTGTTTAGTCTGAGTGCCATTTGGCTTCTGCAGTATTGCAAAGAGGGCGTGCTCCACGTAAAGAGTGGTGGTGCACCTCATCGTTATTGCTGCTGACTTATCCACTGCGAATGCGGCTGCTGGGAAAGCTTGTTCACACGAATAGTGTCCTCTCATTACTGGGTTGAGTTGCCCACTGTAGTATGCTAATAGTTTATGGCCCATGCTTGTCTCTTGTGGAAGTACTGCCTTCATCACTACACCGTCAGTCTGTGAGAACAGGAACCATTCCTTTTTGTAGTCTGTGATCCCAAGTACTGGTGCTGTGATTATTGCCTCCTTCAGCTCCTTGAATGACTCTGTCACCTCTGCAGTCCATGTCAGTCTATTCTTTCCTTTCTGTGTCGTGGGCTTAGGTGTCTTGCGTATTGTCTCTGTTCTCTCTCGGGTGATCTGTCGGCTACTTTGGGATATTGTCTGTCTAATGTATGTCAACTCCTGGTTACAGTACTGTAACTTGGCTTTGTCCATCTTGTATCCTTTGTCCGCTAGCACAGTCAACATGTGAACTGAGTCCTTCTTACACTGATCCTCTCTGGTGCTGCAAATCAAAATATCATTATTGTACTGCAAAACTGTGCTCTCCATCTGTATGTTGCTCAAGGCCATCTGTATCACTCTGTTAAGGATAGATGGTGAATCGCAGTACCCTTGTGGTAAACAAGTCTGTTTCCACTTCTGGTGTCTATAAATAAAGCTAGTCAAGTATTGCGAGTCTGGGTGTAGTGGCACTGAGAAGAATGCATTCTTCAAATCAATGACTGTGAAGCAGGCAGCTTTCACCGGAATGCTGCACAAAATTGTTGCTGGATTTGAAAATAAATTATACTCTGCTTCTACAATATGGTTAAGAGGCCTTAAATCCTGTATGCAGCACCAATACCCTATGCTCCTTGTAGAACCCACGTCATAGGGATTTGTAGTCCATAGGGCGCTAGGTACCTTGGCCATGTCCTCCTGCCAGAACGGGGGTGGCGCCTCCAGTGCCATTGCCATTTTCAGTGGTATTTCCTAGTAGTGTATTTGCAACAAATAGGTCACACACATTTCTCTATTTCCAGACTCTCCACCCTGAAAAGCTCTTTGTCTGTCACTGTTTTCAACCTGAATTACTCTGCCACAGCTATCACTGCTCTCCATTCCTGTCCTGTGTCATCCATCCCATGTACTGCAATCCAATCCTTTCTTGCAACCACTTGGCTCTATGGTTCCCTCTGGTTCATCCATTGGTAGATCTGGCCTGAATAGATACTCATTTGGAACTCACCACAGTTTCCCTGCAATGCCTGGGAGCCATGCAATGGCAATGTCATTTCCACACTGGAACAATTCTGGGTCGACTGGCACCCTCCTCTGTACCTTGCGTCCACAATAGGCTTCGACGATTTGTCTTACATTGAGCATGTGTATTCCTGTTTAGAGCATATTATTTCCTTGTCTGTGAATGAGATTGTCATATTCAGTCTGCTGATAATGTCTCGTCCCAATATGTTTACAGGTGTCTGTTGAGAGTAAAGCAAAGGTAGTGATAGATCGTGATCTTCTATGGAAAGTGAGATATTGTGTGTAAAAGGAACCACTTCCTTAGCCCCCGAGGATCCTTGAGTGTTCATGGCATTGCCTGACAATTTAAATGCTCCTTCCCTAATGCAGTACTTAGTTGCCCCTGTGTCAACAAGAAAGGAAAAGGTTTAGTCACCTATCACCACCCCTATGCAAGGTTTCTCCACAGGGTTTGTTGTGATCAACAGGATGGGACATCAAGTTTCTCTGTGGACTGTCCTATTTAGGGTACAGGGACACCCTATTCCCTGTAAAGGTGTTGCTCCATACCATGGTAACTCCTCCCAGTTGTCTGATGGGAACTGTCACCACTGTGCCCACGTGTGTTGGCACATCTTTGTCCTGTAACTGTGCTAATTGCTGTGTGCTCCCTCGAATCTGTGGTCCAGGTGCCTACTGTGGTGCTGGCATCTGTGGGGCTTGTGCTTGTGGCATCTGTTGATATGTGCCCTGCATCTTTCCCTGCTTCTGCTGCTTCTGTGAATAATAATCATCCTGCCCTCCCCAATTATGCTGCATCCCCCTGTATCTACACACTCTTGAAATGTGCCCTGTCTGCCCACAGGTATTGCACTGTGGTGGCTCTTTCCCTTGCCCTTGGATTCCCCCCCAAAAATTCCCTGGGTACTGTTGCATCTGTTGGCCATATCCTCAAAGCCCCCCCCCACGGGTAACCCCGTTCGTTGTGATGCATCTATGGTCCAAAGCCATGCCTTCTCTGTTTGCCTCCACTTCCTCGGAACCCTTGCTGTGGGCTCTCCTCCCATGGCAGTGAAAATGGCTGTGGTTGTGGCTGCTGCTGTGGGTTCTGGGTTCTGTGTCTGTGGGGCGGGGCTGCGTATAACCGCCCTTTCATCGCATACTTCGATAGCTTCCTCTACACTTGTTTCACTCCGTCTATCTTCCTGCCCTCTGCCTTCTTCTTAATCTTCATGACAGCCACAAAGTGTTTGTACCTTCCACAACTCACAATTCTGATCAGCTTGTGGACCTACATTTGATTCTTCTTTTCATCAAAGACTCCTAAGAATGTGTCCAATGACTTTCCCATGTATATACCAGAAGTGCTCTATCCTATTCAAGACTTTTGCCCATTGACTTTGGCTTAGCCTATTGAATTGAATTACTCTTCTAGTGAACTCTAAAAGTATCTGCACTGCTTGTTGTCTCTTGTGTTCTAATATCCTTTGCCTTTTACCCGCTTTTAAAGAGTGTTCTGAATGCCAACAGTAAGATATTAATGTCCCCAGCACCTTTGTTACTGAAGTTACCTATGGGTGTAGGTTGTGTCTGTGGGCCATCCCAAAAGGGCCTTGTCTGATTCAGAAACTCAAAGTGTACAGTATTGAAGTATATTTGTGTGTTACTATTGCTCCCTTCTGAGGAAGGCTTTATAAATGACTGATAAATAATATAATAATTGTTTATGCAAGAAACCTTGAGTGTAAGAGTTTATGTGTATCTGTGAATCTTTGTGTAACTCCATTACAGCTCACATTTCCCCTCTTGAGGTAAGCCTGGCTGCTCAATACACTGCCATAACTGTGTAGTACAAGCTTATACCAAAGGTTGGGTTGCCTATACCTGTTGTCATAGTTGTTTGTAGTGTTCCCAGAGGGTACTGCATTCAATGTTTGCCTAACAAGGAGTCCTCCTTTTACCCAGGATCTGGGTGGAGTGGACCCCAGCTTTCCAGAGCTGTACCATCCTGGATATCCTATGGACACTGCATCTGCCTGTCAACAGACACACCTTGCAGTGAGGTGGACTGTGTTCAGACAGACCCATCCCCCAATATTCGGCTACACAAACAAACTACCACTTTGCCAAGAACTTGCCATCACTTATCACACTCCACTTTTCCTTCCTCCCTGTTGCCGGTCTCTTGGTCTGTCACCTCCTCCTTTGACCTCTGAACAACCTACAACTTCCTGTTGCCCTCTATTATAATGCTTCCCTTTGCTCCCTTTCCCCATAAAATGAGAAAGAGTCCACACTACCAGTCAGGTTAAGTGTATTTTAATACAAGGATATACACAGTTACATGCAAACCTGGCTCTGCACCACCAAATTAGCCTTTGCCCCAGCTCTAATGGTCATCAGTTGCTCTCCCACAATGGCAGAGCATCGCAAGGGAGGAAGTGTGCTGACCTCGCAAATCCCCACCAGCTCAAGCTCCTAGTCTCTGGGTGAGCGAGCAACACCTTCTTGCAGTTGTCTCTCCCAGTGGCAATGCCCTCCCTGCTCAATACTCCATACATGCATCTCAACACACACACACTGGCAAACTCCCTTCACTCCCTTAGGGTAGCTACAGTCTGTGTGGGCATATTTGGCCCTTTATTTAGTCCCTAGTGGTCTAGGGAGCTTTCCACTGGCTGGGGGTGTTTTCAGCTGGCACCAGGATGGGTTGCATGTCCTTTCCTGCAGTTGCATAGGCATTGTAATGCTGTTTCCTCTCTCTCAGCTGGTTCTCTGTCTCAGGCAGCGGAACAAGGGCAGCAACTGATGTTTGAATGTTGTTCTCACAGAGTTGGGTCCAGGTCTCTAGAGTTGTAATTCGGACAGCTTGTGGTGCTTGAGGACTGCTCATTTTCTACTGCTACTTGCCTTTGCTCAGACCATGTACATTAACTCTAGAAATAAATAGTAGGACTATGGCAAGCATCTTGTTAATATAAGAATGATGCCACCATGCTTTCTGCGCCATTTTACTTCTGTTGGTTTATTCACTCGTTTATTAAAGTATAGTCATAGTAAGTGCATCAGTGTTATGTCTATGCATTGGTGTATTTCGAGCATAGAGACATAGATTGGAGGGGTTGGGTCAGTGTTGGATAAAATGGGTCCTTAGGATCGAATAGCAACTCAGGAGAAGTCAACACACAAATAAGAAATCAAAAAATGAAACACACAAAAAGAAGTCAATATTAAGGCTAGGATCTTGGAATACACGCAGGTTTAATTACCTGACAGCACCTAGCGTTGTGAACTTAGCAGGTTTTGGCATCTTGTGTTTGCAAGAAATGCTGTTGATCCATAAACCCTTACTGGATGGTTGTGACACCAGAGCGGCCCCAGCTATTAAAGGAGGTAAGGGGCACCCAATATCAGGCCTATTAACGACAATAAAACCCGCTCGGGTGTTTCCATTTTAAAAGTGTTAGTTGCAGAACTTTTTTTCTTGTCCTGTTAGCAAGTAGGTCACAGACCACAGTATCTACTCAAGAAACAAGCACTAATACCTTGATAATCATCAACTGTTATTGGAACCCTGATTTAATCTCCAATGCTGATTTCATCAAGAAAGCGACTTCAATAGTTGACGCAGCTCAAGTAAAATTCGATATACCACAATACATCATATGTGGCTACTTGAACGCGATCTGTGATCTGCATAGCTTGACCAATAACTCCATCACCAAGAAAAATCTCTGTGAAACAAGAGGTAATCTATGGCTATCAGCAATGTCGCCAAGAGACATCATATCTACAGAACTGATCTGCCTGAGAATAAAACCATTGATGCCAACTTGGCAAAGAGGAGATCAGTCAGCTAACCTAGATCACGTTTTCATCCCAAGTTATCTAGGGGGAAAAATCCTCTCTCATGAAATCATTCGAACTCAAAACAGTGACCATAATCCACCTCAACCAATGAAATCAACAGTTGAACCAAATAATAGAGGGAACCGACTCAGATTAAAACCCCAAGACATCAACTCTTTCTTGAATGATTACACCAAGGCAACGAAAACCGATTCTGGAATGGCCAATCTCTTGCAAGTTGATTTCCACCCTCTTTTAGAACATTTCAAGATACAAAAACCGAACTCTAGACATGGCCAAAAGCCACCTAAACACATTTACGATGCAGTTTTGTTGGAAAAAAGAAAGGCTCTCAGACAGATCATGAGAATTGCTACAAAATCAAACCCTTTACGTCTGAGAGAACAAGCGAGTGCTGCCAAACAAACATATAAAAATTGGATAGCAGGCCATAGAATATTCTTGCTTCAAAACTACGCAGAACAGATGTTAAAGGCCCTATCCAATAAAAACCCAAGAGACTTTTGGCAACTTATTAAACAGAGCGCGGATATTCCAGCGGACACACAACAAAATCCTGTCCCAGAAGAAGCCTGCAAACAACACTTTTTTACTTTGTTTGGCAGCCAGGACAACACTGCGCACAATTTTCAGATGGCACCTCAAGAGATTTGGGACCTACAATATTCCCTAGAGGACATCAAACTTAAAATCAAAATACTAAACCCCTCAAGGGCCCCCGGCCCTGATGGGCTAACTAATGCGATGTTAAAAGAACATCCCCAGGAATGGGCATACTTCATTAAAGAAGTTCTAGACAGGATCTGTAAGGCCCGACAACTCCCACTATCATGGAAGACAGCAACTATTGTCCCAGTTTATAAATGGGGTCAAAGGGACGATCCTAAAAACTATCGTCCAATCGCGTTATTAGATGTCGGGAAAAAAATCTTTAGGACCCTTCTTCTCTCAAAATTCAACAAATGGACAACCTTGTACGGCTGGTATGACCCGTTTCAAACAGGGTTCATCAAGAACATTGGTACATCGGCTAATGTTGCAATGTTGAATATCCTTAAGGCGCAACGTCTGCAGTCTGGGACTAGGATCTACCTTGCCTTTGTCGACCTTGTACAGGCATTTGACAGAGTAGATCGCAACCGATTGTGGAAGAAGTTGAAAGAACGAGATTGTACGGCTGGAATACTCGAACCATTGATCCAACTGCATTCCAATACCTCGGTAACTGTGCGTTTAAACAGAGAGGGATTATGGAAACAGCCAATTTCCACCTGAAGGGGGGTTTAACAGGGCTGTCCATTGGCCCCAGCCATTTCCAACTTCTTCATCACTGACATCAAGGATCACCATCCATTACTGCGAATATATCCACCAACATTAGGGCACTCTAAGATCAACAGACTATTCTACGCAGACGACTTGATCATGATTGATCAGACTCCAATTGGCCTCCAAAGGTAATTGGACAGCCTACAATGTTATCTGAATCAAAACGCTTTGGAACTCAATGAAAACAAAACCAAGATCATCTGTCTACAGAGAGCAAAAAAGAAGACCAACCGGCCAAACTGATATGTGAACGGGAAAAAAATTGAAGAAGTGGATTTGATTAAATACCTGGGCATCCAGTTTAACAATAGCTCAGTAGAAGACCAAGCCCAAGACTTATTGAAATCAAAAGTCAAGATCCAAGCAGCTCAAGGACACCTGATGGACAAAAAGTTCAGCCGATTCTCTCTGGTTGCTCTAATGAACTTCTATAGAAGTAAGGTCATCCCCATATTAACGTATGGTGTAGAAGGCACGATTCACATGCCTACCAAACTATGGCCCACTCTAGAAGGTTCATTTTGGAGAAAAGTTTTAAATCTCCCAAATGCTGCAAGTGCCACACGGATCAGAAACGAGCTTGGCCTATCATCCCTTACCTCAACTGTGGAATGGAATGCCCTGAGCCTTCATCGCAAAACAATTCCATCCTTCAGTGGACCAATTTTCAAGATCATCTACGATGAAATCCAAAACAAGAACAATGATGTACTGAATATGTGGGTGACAAACAGAAAGGCAACTTTGACAGAAATCTGCAGTTCTGAGTCAGAATAGTAGCAAACCCATTGAGGGTTAAGAAAAGAATTACTAGAACTGGATTGGATTCGTACATCTGAAGAGGCTTCCAAAGCTCTAGCTCTAACTGATATAAAATTGAATCATCGTAGAGGATACCTGAAAAGTTTTCTTGACAGATCTTTCCGAGACACCTTCCTTTGAATGAGGGTGAACTTACTCAAAACAAATTAAGTGAATTTTATCTGAGGAAGTTCAAACTCAGGAACTTGCCAATTTTGCAATCTAACTGGAGAAATCAAGTTGATACAACATCTCCTGATGACGTGCCCTAAATGGAGTACTGAAAGAACAAAACATCTGTTTCCTTTAGCAATGAACTTCCCAACCATGGATAGAGAGTCTTTCTGGAAAACCCTAATTCATGGAGAAAGAACAAATATTGTGATTGCAGCAGTCTCTATGATGAACTTAACTGGAATAGGAACTGGATTGCACAGAAACCAGAACATTTGATCTATCAGAACTGCTAGCTTCCCTTATGGATCTTCACCTTAGTGCCTGGTTTTACACTATCAAAGTGAAATGGACACAAAGAGTATTAAACATAATATGATGTCTTTTTTGTAAAAATTGATTAATTCAATTAAACCAAATAAAAAAATAATAAAGTGGGTAATTTGGTGAGAACAACAAAGAGACAAGAAAAATAAAGAATCATAAGTAAATAACATGTTCACATTGTGAGCAAAGAGTCATCAATCAGTTAGTGCATGTAATTTTTACCAAGTATACAATCAGTCAGAAAAGAGATGGTTAATGGGATATGCCAATTATTCTGGTGTTCCTCCTAAGGTATTGATTGAATTTGTAAAAGTACTAGCATTGATAATCCTTACTTTGTATTCCAACATTTTATAAAATAATCATCTTGGCTTGGTCCTACATTCAATAGGGCTGATTAACAGCACTGACTCATAGAGGTAAATGGTGAGACTTACCATCTGGGTTTTAATGGTTACCTCTCGTTGTGAGTACCATAATCGATGCACTCGAGTGCAATCACCATACCTGTAGATAGTAACAACAGTAAAGGAAGCTCCTCATAAATTGGCTGAGTGTATCAGTGTTATGTCTACATGTTTTTTAGTGCTCTTCCGCTGTTAAATGTTGGCCCTTCTCAGTCAGCAGTACTTGGTGATAGGCCTGGGACAAATCTATAACGGAGAAGAGTCTCGCATCATTCAAGGTTGACAATTTTTCCCCAATGATGGGTAGGGGGTGTCTGTCTATTAAAATGTTCCTGTTTAAGTATCTTAAGTCCACACAGAGTCTTATCTCTCCAGTAGGCTTGGCAGCCACCACCACTGGGGACAAACACTCAGAACTTTCAATTCTCTTGATAATTCCTCTCTGCAAAAGACTTTCAATTTCCAGTTTAACTTTGTCACTTAAGTTCTGTGGCACTGGCCTCACTTTATGTACTTTTGGGATGGCTCCAGTTTTTAAGATGATCTCATGCTCAAATCCCTTTAACATTCCCAACTCTTCCATAAATACCTTTGGAAATTCTTGTTCCCATTTGTCCTTCACTTCCGCAACAGTGATAAGGTATACAGCACTGGCCTGTATTCTAATCCACAACTTCTGTTGTTTGCCCCAACCTAGGAGAGACAATCCCTCTTGTGTTACATAGACTTCTGCTTCACAACTCTGGCCTTAATACGTTATCGACACAGGAAACCTTCCCAGAACCTCAATCTTTACATTACCATAAGCATATGGTTCCATCTTATGTGTCATGATCTCTGCTTCCAAAAGGTCAGGGTTTTCCCAACTCCCTTGGAAGCAGATCCATAACCCAGGTTCCGAGTGCCAACCAGTCCCAATTGGGACCTTTTGGACCCAGTCCTGGCGCCAGTGGCACCAGGCTCATAAATATGCCCAGTCCCAGCGCTGGAAGCGCCGGGCTCATAATGCTTGGGTGGACTTACCTTCAGCAGACCATGCTGCTTACTTGCCTGCCAGTTGAGCCTCTGATCCTCTTCTGTTTGGAACTACTTTTCCTGTTGGGTGGGGCTGGAGCCACTCCCTAGATTCAGAACACTGGAACTCTTCTGGAAGGCAGGAACTCTTTTCTTACCAGGAACTCTTTTCTTACTTAGGCGTGGCTGTGGAAGGAGACACCTAAGCACTACAGGAGGCTATTTAAACCACACCCGGTGGATGAATCTTGCTTTGCGTTATTCTGCAACCTCTGCAGCAGAACGCTCATCGTGTCTTCTGCATCCGGTCCTGGGCCTAAGGAAAAAGGCTTACCATCCTGAATCCAGTCTTCAGCAACACCTAAAGACAAGAAAGAACAGGTTAGCATTCCGGCATCTGAAAGGCAAAGGCTTACCATCCTGAATCCAGTCTTCAGCAACACCTATAAAGACAAGAAAGAACAGGTTAGCATTCCGGCATCTGAAAGGCAAAAGTTTACCAACTCTTCGCACGCTCCGGAGGCCTTCGGCGCTGCATCCCGCATCTGAAAGACAAAACAAG
This sequence comes from Ambystoma mexicanum, assembly GCF_040938575.1. Lineage (NCBI taxonomy): Eukaryota > Metazoa > Chordata > Amphibia > Caudata > Ambystomatidae > Ambystoma > Ambystoma mexicanum. The sequence continues at coordinate 560,096,800 of NC_090928.1, forward strand.
GTGCGTTTAAAGACATTGGGGAACTTTAATACTCACGTGCCATTACTCCTTTCCACATCTAATCCAGTGGGTATTCCGGCACCCTGCAGCCGCTCCGAACTCGTACCTGCAAAATAAAAAGACAGTTAGAGCGCATAGTGAAGCAGACAACAAGCGCTTACTTACGTGCTTCCATGCGCTTCTATTCATCACACGGGCTCCATCTTCAACTCACTTCAGCCCGTCATCCGCCATCGCCGGAACCCTGCAAAACAAGAGACATCATTACTAAAGACTTTAAAGACATTTGAATGACTCGAAACTTACTGTTCGTGCAGTAAACGACGGACAGCAGTCCTCTGAAGTCAAGAGGCCTGCGCTACCTATCCAGTGAAGAAACTGGTTACAGCACCCTGCCCCGAGGCAGATGGAGAGCTCGGCATTCACTTACCTAAGGTGAGAGCGTTAACCTTTGGGGGTCTACAGGAGAGGAGAAGAGGAAAGAGATAGGGACACCCCAATAACCCCAGTTCATTAACCCCATATTTTCTATCTGCAGACATCTTACTCTACACGTCAGGCATACAGTGCACAGAGGTCCAGCCCAAAGAGCCAACCGGGTGCTACACATCACCTTTGAAGATACGGTAGTCGCCCAGTCAAGACCGGCGCCTCTGCGAGAATCAGGTGAGCGTTACATTATGCTCATCAAGCTGTTCTATTCTTCCTTGCACACATCCTTTGAAAGTTCTTCTTGATATTAATGTCCAGGGGGAGCAACTGTCAACTTTCATTGTCACTACTCTTCCATCAATCAAGAAGACATATGTAGGTCCATTTCTTTTATTTGACACCTCTTTTACGTCCAGCACATGTTTCCCTTGGTAATTGTGTGGAATCACAGAACTTTCCTCTTGTTCTGGCACTCTTCCCCCAGCCTCCACATTCTCCACGTGTCCAGATTCACAGCAAACCCTTGCGAAATGTCCCTTTCTCTTGCATTTCAAACAATTAACATTTCTGGAGGGGCAAAACATGCTTATAGAGATGTGCCGGTTGCTACCACACATGAAACATTTGATTTCCCTGTTCATGGTTGGTTTCTTAGCACCCTTATTGTCCCTACTTCACTCCCTTGTTTATCTCCTCTCATGGTTGACATGTATTTGCATGTCTGCTCCATGCTTCTGGCCATCTCCACAGCTAACTCCAATGGAAGATCCTTGGACAGCAGTCTCTCCTGTACTTTAGCCCTATTGGTACATCAGACCAATTGGTCACGTATGAGTGAGTCTGTAAGTGGCCCTAATCACAGGTACGACTCAGAGTTCTCAATGCGGGAATAACATTCTCTACCGGCTCCTGTGGTTCTTGGGACCTCTGGAAGAATTTATGCCTTTCGAATGTGGTGTTTCTTTTGGGCTCAAAGTGAGTTTCAAATTTTCTCTCAGCTGTGCTTTATTGGTCAGTACCCCCTTGGCCTTCTTGTGGGGGGTCTGGCAACCCATCGTAGACACTGCGGCTCTCTGCTCCCCGATTGTGCAGCAATATCGCCTCTTTTCTAGCAGGCGCAAACTTTTCTCCCCCAATGGCAATTAGATATGTGTCGAATAACTTCTTCCAACAATCCCACCTAATAGGTGGTATGTCAGGTTCTGGTAGAAAAGGTGGAGGTGGGGGCATGCTTGCTGCTGCCATGCTAGCCCAAGCTTCATAATGCTTTTATTTATTGTATTGTTAAGTATTAGACCATTCACTAATGTCACAAGTTTGGATTTATCCCCAAAACTAACAAGCCGATTCATGGAATAATTAGCGCGGCGCAAGTGGCCAAAAACGTGCGAATCGCAGTGGAATTGCGAAAATCGCACGAAAAGCAGCGCACATCGATTCATGGAAGGCCGTGCGCGAGAAAACCATCGGATGTGCGATAAAAAAGTGCACGGCGCACGTTGGCGCACAGGCCATCTAACTGCGTGCGCCAGGTCACAGCGAAAATCGCACAGGCCACAGCGAAAATCGCACATAGCGCAGCGCACGCAACAAAAGTAGGCGGAACACGGGGCGTAACACTCGGAATGGGGAACAACTTGCCAAAATGTGGGCGTCACGGTGGAAGTACAGGGCACAAGTGCGCGGAACGCCCACACACTCGCCTACAAAACGTATTCATGGAATAGAATAGGGCAAAAAAACGCACGCTCAAACCAGCGCACAGGCACAAACACGACCGCCACAAGAAAGCAGGCGGTAGCGTCTCTGCGCCTGTAAGAAATGTGCGCCAAAAGGTGCGCCAACAAATAGCACCTATATACTGCCATGATGAATGTCCCATACTGTGGCCTTCCAGGACAAATGACGTGCAAAGGGGTACCCACAAACACGGACACCAGCTGAAAAGAAATACGTGTGCGTGTATACCGGAGTGCGCGGGAAGTGTCACACGTGATTTGGCCGTGTACGTGGATTTCAGGGGTGCGCGGGAATTTCCACACGCGATTTGGCCGGGTACGTGGATTTCAGGGGTGCGCGGGAAGTTCCACACGCGATTTGGCCGGGTACGTGGATTTCAGGGGTGTGCGGGAAGTTCCACACGCGATTTGGCCGGGTACATGGATTTCTGGGGTGCGTGGGAAGTTCCACATGCGATTTGGCATGGTACGTGAATTCCAGGGGTTTGCGGGAAGTTCCACACGCGATTTGTCAGGGTACGCGGATTACAGGGGTGCGCGGGAAGTTCCACACGCGATTTGTCAGGGTAAGCGGATTACAGGGGTGCACGGGAAGTTCCACAAGCCATTTGGACATGTACGTGGATTACAGGGGTGCGCGGGAAGTTCCACACGCGAATTGGCCGTGTACGTAGATTTCAGGGGTGCGCGGGAAGTTCCACACACGATTTGGCTGGGCACATGTATGACAGGGGTACGTGGGAAAATCTACACGCGATTTGGCTGTGTGCTCCCAGGTATTCCCTGTACACCCTCCACGGCCCCTGCAGGCAGCACACACCACAGGGGACTACCCTGCACACCTGCTCATGTCACCCAGCACCCCCACCCCCCAGCCAGCAGGGGCACCCTCCACCAGGCCCCCACTCATGTCTCCCACCACCCCCACCCCCCAGCAGTGCAGGGGCAGCCTCCACCAGGCCCCCACTCATGTCTCCCACCACCCCCACCCCCCAGCCACCATGGGCAGCCCCCACCAGGCCCCCACTCATGTCTCCCACCACCCCCACCCCCAAGCCACCAGGGGCAGCCTCCACCAGGCCCCCACTCATGTCTCCCACCACCCCCACCCCCAAGCCACCAGGGGCAGCCTCCACCAGGCCCCCACTCATGTCTCCCACCACCCCACCCCCCAGCAGTACAGGGGCACCCTCCACCAGGCCCCCTCTCATGTCTCCCACCACCCCCACCCCCCAGCCACCATGGGCAGCCCCCACCAGGCCCCCACTCATGTCTCCCACCACCCCCACCCCCAGCAGTGCAGGGGCACCCTCCACCAGGCCCCCACTCATGTCTCCCACCACCCCCACCCCCCAGCCACCATGGGCAGCCCCCACCAGGCCCCCACTCATGTCTCCCACCACCCCCACCCCCCAGCAGTGCAGGGGCACCCTCCACCAGGCCCCCACTCATGTCTCCCACCACCCCACCCCCCAGCAGAGCAGGGGCAGCCTCCCCCAGGCCCCCACTCATGTCTCCCAGCACCCCCACCCCCCAGCCACCAGGGGCAGCCTCCACCAGGCCCCCACTCATGTCTCCCACCACCCCCACCCCCCAGCCACCATGGGCAGCCCCCACCAGGCTCCCACCCATGTCTCCCACCACCCCCACCCCCCAGCAGTGCAGGGGCACCCTCCACCAGGCCCCCACTCATGTCTCCCACCACCCCCACCCCCCAGCAGAGCAGGGGCAGCCTCCACCAGGCCCCCACTCATGTCTCCCACCACCCCCACCCCTCAGCAACCATGGGCAGCCCCCACCAGGCTCCCACCCATGTCTCCACCACCCCCACTCCCCAGCAGTGCAGGGGCAGCCTCCACCCGGCCCCCACTCATGTCTCCCACCACCCCCACCCCCCAGCAGTGCAGGGGCACCCTCCACCAGGCCCCCACTCATGTCTCCCACCACCCCCACCCCCAGCAGTGCAGGGGCACCCTCCAACTGGCCCCCACTCATGTCTCCCACCACCCCCACCCCCCAGCAGTGCAGGGGCACCCTCCACCAGGCCCCCGCCCATGTCTCCCACCACCCCCACCCCCCAGCAATGCAGGGGCACCCTCCACCAGGCCCCCACTCATGTCTCCCACCACCCCCACCCCCCAGCAGTGCAGGGGCAGCCTCCACCAGGCCCCCACTCATGTCTCCCACCACCCCACCCCCCAGCATCCAGGGGCACCATCCACCAGGCCCCCACTCATGTCTCCCACCACCCCCACCCCCCAGCAACCATGGGCAGCCCCCACCAGGCTCCCACCCATGTCTCCCACCACCCCCACCCCCCAGAAGTGCAGGGGCACCCTCCACCAGGCCCCCACCCATGTCCCCTATCACCACCACCCCCCAGCATCCAGGGGCACCCTCCACCAGGCCCCCACTCATGTCTCCCACCACCCCCACCCCCCAGCCACCATGGGCAGCCCCCACCAGGCCCCCACTCACGTCTCCCAGCACCCCCACCCCCCAGCCACCAGGGGCAGCCTCTACCAGGCCCCCACTCATGTCTCCCACCACCCCCACCCCCCAGCCACCATGGGCATCCCCCACCAGGCCCCCACTCATGTCTCCCACCATCCCCACCCCCCAGCATCCAGGGGCACCCTCCACCAGGCCCCCACTCATGTCTCCCACCACCCCCACCCCCCAGCAACCATGGGCAGCCCCCACCAGGCTCCCACCCATGTCTCCCACCACCCCCACCCCCCAGAAGTGCAGGGGCACCCTCCACCAGGCCCCCACTCATGTCTCCCACCGCCCCCACCCCCCAGCCACAATGGGCAGCCCCCACCAGGCCCCCACTCATGTCTCCCACCACCCCCACCCCCCAGCAGTGCAGGGGCACCCTCCACCAGGCCCCCACTCATGTCTCCCACCACCCCCACCCCCCAGCAGTGCAGGGGCACCCTCCACCAGGCTCCCACCCATGTCTCCCACCACCCCCACCCCCCAGCAGTGCAGGGGCACCCTCCACCAGGCCCCCACTCATGTCTCCCACCACCCCCACCCCCCAGAAGTGCAGGGGCAGCCTCCACCAGGCCCCCACTCATGTCTCCCACCCCCCACCCCCCAGCATCCAGGGGCACCCTCCACCAGGCCCCCACTCATGTCTCCCACCACCCCCACCCCCCAGCAACCATGGGCACCCCCCACCAGGCTCCCACCCATGTCTCCTACCACCCCCACCCCCCAGCATCCAGGGGCAGCCTCCACCAGGCCCCCACTCATGTCTCCCACCCACCCCCACCCCGGGCCACCATGGGCACCCTCCACCAGGCCCCCACTCATGTCTCCCACCACCCCCACCCCCCAGCAGTGCAGGGGCACTCTCCAACAGGCCCCCACTCATGTCTCGCACCACCCCCACCCCCCAGCAGTGCAGGGGCAGCCTCCACCAGGCCCCCACCCATGTCCCCTATCACCCCCACCCCCAGCCACCATGGGCAGCCCCCACCAGGCCCCCACTCATGTCTCCCACCACCCCCACCCCCCAGCAATGCAGGGGCACCCTCCACCAGGCTCCCACCCATGTCTCCCACCACCCCCACCCCCCAGCAGTGCAGGGGCACCCTCCACCAGGCCCCCACTCATGTCTCCCACCACCCCCACCCCCCAGCAGTGCAGGGGCAGCCTCCACCAGGCCCCCACTCATGTCTCCCACCCCCCCCACCCCCCAGCATCCAGGGGCAGCCTCCACCAGGTCCTCACAATCCCCAATCATGTGCGTCATGGTCAGCCTCCACAGCCAAAAAGCCCAACCAAGTAACCCATTCACCCACATGGAAAAGGAAATTACATGTTACACCCCCAATGTTCATAAAGCTAATGAACCCATGTCCGTCACACACAATGGTTGCAATTGAATGGGAAAACACCCAACATGACATGCATGAAAGCAATGAGATGATACTACACAGTGAAGTATGAAAACAAAATTGTATTAAAAAAATAAGAATGCAAATGAAATGAAACAAACTACAATGGGAATGAAAAAAAGATAAGCTGCATGTCTGTTAAAAAAATAAAAACACCAAATCCCAATCCAAAAAAATGTAGTCCAAAGTCAAATGAAAAATAAAATCAATCCAATGAAGAACTATTTACAAAACATCCAAGGGTCCATGAGCCCAACTGAACAAAGGAAACCTACAAAAAACCCTAACTAAAATTCAACTATATACAAAAAGTGGAGCAGTGTCCGTCGACTCCAAATCATAAGAAAAAACAAAGGAAACCTACAACTAAAGAACTATATACAAAGGCGGCGCGCAAGTCCAGCGGCTCACTCCGTGGTTTCCGGGCCAGGGCATCATCGAACTCCTGTTCGATGTCCTGGAGGCGGTCCAGTTCCATGGCCCCGAGGGTCCGCAGGGACGACGCCGTGTCCTCCTCCAACCCCCTGCGGATTGCCTCGAGGCACTCGGCCCGCCTCAGGGCCCTCCGCATGGAGTATTCCGCCCTGACCATTGTGAGCCGCACCTCTTCCGCCCGCCGCCGCTCCGCACCTATGCCGTGGCCCAACCGCTGCCACACGGAAGACACTCTCTGTCCTGGGTCCTCCTGCCCTCCGGCCAATGCTTGTCCCTCCGATGTGGAAGGCCCCGAGCCTTCATGTCTCCCACCATGTTGCTGCTGCTGCTCTGCCTCTGCCCGTGCACTGCCTCCTGCTGCCTGCACATCCTCCGCCGGCTGGGGTGCAGTTGTTGATGTGGCCACCCCTGCTGGACCACCGACTCCCGACTGTGGCAGGGATGCCTCCTCCACCAGCCTGGCCGCACCGTCAGAGGCAGCTCCACAGGGCACCCAGGTGACTGATGGGTGGGAAGATGGCACAGAGGACGACTGGCGCGTAGGGGGTCCAGTTGAGGAGGGGGTCAGAGCAAGCCCCATCAGACGGAGGAATCCGGCCTGGGTGACCTGTCCCAGCAGGCTGACATGGTCAACGAGCCATTCGAGTTGACGTGCAGTCTCTCCATGAAAAGACTGCAGGTCACCTCGCATGGCCCGTTGACGCAACGCCACACCAGCCAGGACAGGCTCAACCCGGACCTGGATGGACACGTCCGCAGGCAGAGGAAGGCCAATTGACGTCAGCTCATCCCCTGCCTGAAAACGGGTCTGGACGTAGGCATCCCTGCTGGTGCAAGATGATGCAGGGACAGGATCGGGGACAGGATTGCACATAGGCACCTCCGCGGCGGCCTGTGCTGCCTCCTGTCCCTGGTCCTGCACTGCACCACTAGCACCAGTGGGATCCCCACCTCCAGACCCCGTCTCTGGTGCTTGCACGGCCTCCTCCTCCACCAAACCCCCCACCAACCTGGATGACTCTGTGCCATCTTCCCCTGTTGGGCCCTGTGGGGTCCCAGCTGCCCCTTCTGCTGCCGAGGAGTCCAACTCCAACCTCCGCCTCTTGGACCTCCCCCCGGCAGCTGCGGCCTGGGACGTGGCACCGGACTCCTCACTCCCCGACGAGATGACAACACGGGAGGGGAGCCGGGCCTTGCGTCTCCGGCTGGCGGTCTGATCCCCGGCGCTGTGCTCCACAGCACCTTCTCCGCCCTCTTCATCAGTTGACGCTGCAGACAGGGAGAAACAAAACACAGGCATCAGAGCACTGTACAATGGACACATACACACATGACAGTTGCACGTGAGTGGCATTGGCAAACCTCAGACATGTCATCACAATCCCCAACACACATGTCATTACAACTCGCACACATGAGCCATACCACAGCCATATCGCAACTGCCACCACCATCCCTACACATACAACTGCATGAGCAGCCAAAGGGGAGCCAGACATCACATGCAACACAGGAAGTGCACCACACATGTACACACACCACCACACTTGCATGCATGTGTACACCTCTGCCAAGTGTCGCACTGTTCAGACGGGCATCCATGTCACATCTGCCAATCAGGCTTCCACATACCGCTGTCACATGCATCCATGTTGCATCACTGTTGCACCCTTGTCAAATACACACACATGCACATGTACACAGTGCTCATACATGCAGCCGAAAACAACATACATGCGTGACATCACGGACATGTCTACTTACATACACATTTATCCAAACATGTGTGCACGCACAACTGCATTTGGCATGCAAGCCTACACACACAAGCACCATCCATGTCTCACACATTACAGCCCTCGCATGTGTCAGCCCCACGGCCCTGTACACACCCACCCATACTCGACCCCATACAAACAGATGTGCAACCTGCACAATACCGAATAATCACCACACGCACTGCTCACAATCAGGATGCATGTACACTCACCGCTCGACTCCAGACGGGTCTGCTTCTCTAGGACCTGGACGTGGAGCGCTGGGGATATGCGTTCCAGGACCCTCATCTGTTCTTCCGACAAGTGGCCCCGGCGCCCCTTGGCATCTGCTGCCTTCAAGAGGCACCGGGCCTTGTTCAGGGTCCTGGACCTGAAGTCCTCCCAGCGCTTCCTGACATGTTGTAAGTCCCGGACTGCCACCCCCTCCGCGTTGATGGCAGTCACGATGTCAGTCCAGATCCGAGTCCGTCCTTCCTTGTCGGCGCGGGAACTTCCAAAGAGGGCATCTTACTGCCCCAGGACTTGCTCCACCAGGACACCAACTTCGGTGGCACTGAAGCTGGTGCCCCTCTGCCTCTCTGGCCGGGGGTTGTCAGTGGTCACAAATGGTGTTTGCCCCGACATGACAACCCCAGAGGCAGGAGTGGGTGGGCAACTGGGTCCTGAGGCTGGGCTGTGGAGCGATGGAATCCCAGTCGGGAGTCTTCAGTTCCAGCAGGGGTGGTCACAGCAACAGCACCCCTGGCTGATGTGCAGGCAGCAAATGGCAGTGCACGTGGGCAGCAGGCAGTCAGGCAGCAGCAGATGGCAGGTGGGAGCGTGCTCGGGGCTCCGGGGGGCAGTAGTTCGGCCTTCTGGGCAGGAGCGTGGTCTTCCGTATGCTTACGCATGGCCAGCTTGGTACGGAGTGATTTGGCACGTCAAAATCCTGCACGTCAGCGTGAAAATCGAGGAAAGGCCCTTAGCGCGTAAGCGCGTTAGCACGCATACGCGGTTCTATTGGACCAAAGGCCCTCAGCGCGTAAGCGCGTCAGCACGCATACGCGATTCTATTGGACCAAAGGCCCTCAGCGCGTAAACGCGTCACCAGCGTATGCGCGTCTATGAAGTCACGTGCACGTTGAATTGGGCACACGTTAGAAAATGTTGCGTGTGAAAAAAATGAAAGACACGTCCGAGTGTCAAAGCGTGTAATTGGTGGGAATGGGCCTAGCGCGTACACGCGGCAGTGACAAAGCGTGTAATTGGTGGAAATGGCCCTACACGCTGAAGTGACAAAGCGTGTAATTGGTGGAAATGGCCCTACACGCAGAAGTGTCAAAGCGTGTAATTGGTGGAAATGGCCCTAGCGCGTACACGCCGCGTAAGTGACGCTGGACGTGTGGGCCTGTATAAAAGGTACGAGTAGAACACCATTTCCTTGTACGTGCTTTTCGTGGAGAGCGAGTGGGTGAATTCTGTACTTCTTGTCGTTTCACACGCGATTTACTTCACGGCGTTTAAAGTTCGTATTCCCTGTTACCTCTGACAGCTTTTTCTCTTTTTTCTCTTTTACTGGTTTACCTGGGCCTGTTCCCTCAAACAGTGTTCCCTTCTACTGTTGTCCTGTCTCCTCAGACAGCGTAAAAATCTTCTTTTGGCGGGGGTGTTGCCAACCAAACGCACTCCTTTTTCACGCTCTTTTACCTGGCAGACGGTGAGTCACGCACGTATCTAACATCTGTGCTTGCCCCGTGTGTAGTCTACCCCTTCAGAGGTCATTCTAGGCTGCGTGTGACACGCATACGTTCATTCTTGTGTTACTGGGTGCCACAGCGTAGTGCAGGTTTTTCTTTCTGCACACGTGGTCTAGGAGGGGTTGCCTGCACCTCATCTCCCTTTTTTGGGGCTCCTGTGCGTAGCGTGACCCGTCATCTTTCCCCAGCGGTTACATTCAGCCTTGCTAGAGCACTAGGGTACAATTACCATCTGGTACCCAACCCCTTTGACCCCCAATTGCCCAGGACAATAGTTTACAGCCACTCCGATACGCACATTAACATCAGTGCCATGGCTGGGAGGCGAGGATTCCGTAAGGGTGGCAAAGGTAGAAGAGCCACAAGTGGTGGCCGTGGTGGATCCGGTAGGGGACGTGGTCGTTACTTGCAGGGTGAGCCTGTCCCCCCATGTGTGGAGGACCAGTCAAGGGCACCCATAATCCCCGCCGCCCCTCCCGTTGAGGCTGATGTGGCTGACACCATCCATGATCAGCCCTTGTTGTACCAGCCCATTGTGGCACCAGACCTGGCTGACTCCATGGCTGACTTCCAGGTCAGCAGGCCTATGACACGTGCACTGGTGCACGTTGATGTCATCATGCCACGCGCATCTGGGGCAGCAAGGTTATCTGCTGCCCCAAGTAGGCAGGGCGGAGAGGCTCGAGGGGCAGCTGCGGCTCCATCCACCCCAGCTCTCACACACCCAGCCAGGACAGTGTCGGTCCTAGTCCATCCTGCTGACATTCCCCCTGACTCCATTACACTTGAGCCAATGCCTGCACCAACTCCCATGCTGAGTGTGCAATCCCACACTCCTGATACAGAGTCCACCAGGGCTCCTGCCCCTAGTGTCCAGAGTGGCGCAGGACACTCAGGATCACCACCACCTTCCAAGCGGAAGAGGAAGAGTGCTCGTCCGGCACAGGCTGATGCCCCAGACACGGCTACACAGTCCGGCCCGTCCAGGAAGCCCAGCTTCACGGATGACGAACTGAATGCACTTGTCGAGTATGTGTCCGCACATGATAACGAGATGGTCATTGTTGCAGGATCCAAGACATCACCTGCACAACGCCAGGCACACTGGCAGACCGTTGCGGACATCGTAAGTGCCCTTGGAATCGTGAGGCGCACAGCCAATGATTGCTATAAGCGCTGGAATGACCTAAAGCGCAGGGCAAAGAGTAAGCTGGCCTCAAGTCATGCCGCAACTCTAGTGACTGGAGGTGGGTCTCCAGTAGTAGACATGGAACTCACTCCACATGAGTCAGTCGCTGGGACCTACGTCACGGAGGAACAGATCCAAGGCGTGGGAGATCTGCCTGATTACGAGGCATTGTCCGGTGAGTGCACATGCACGTGTGTGTCATCCATGTGCATGGTGTGTGTGTGAGGGCTTCTGTTTGTGTGCCAGGTGAGAGTGTGTGCGCCTGAGTCGTATGGGTCAGCCATGTGCTTCATGCAATACATCCTGCGCAGCTGCTTTAGGCCATAGCAGTATCCCTTCTGCCAACAGTAGACATCCAGCCCAACTGCACGCCAGTTGCCCTTGAAGTGTCACCTTGCCACAACATTGTTGCTTATTTTTCACTGTTCATTCAGGCAGATTGTTTGCATTCCACCACTTTTACTAGGCATTTCGCAGTCCTCTAGTCACATATCTGACATGGCTATGGTAAGGTGGAGTGACTTTGTTACCTGGATATCATTTGTTCACACATGTCCCTGTGCAATTGGACCATTTTGGACTGGCAGCTCCAGGTGAAAAATCTGACCTGTTTGAATTCGAAAAGCTATTACATGCGGGAACTGGACTGAATGAATAGGTGCTGCCCTCCTCTGCATTTTCACTCAATAGCAATTGTACATGCCATCTGTGTGATGGCATGTGTGTTTCACCTGGCAATCACAGGCCAATGTGTGATGCCACTGCCAGGCAGCATGCATAAAATGTGTTCATCTTCCATCTTGGTGTCATCAGTGTGTGCCATTTGCCTGCCCTTCATATGCAGTGAGGGTGCATGCATGGGAGGGTTTTAGTCATGTGGGACATGTGTCAATCAAGTACTGGTTCTCTTGCTTCTCAGCCCTCATTGTGTGCCATGGTGCTAATGCCTGTTTCCATTTCTTTGTTTGTATGTCTTTGCAGGGGAAGACGCACCTGATACTGCTGGGGTTGTGGAGATGGTGCAGACCCAGGAGGGGTCCGAGGGCCGACCAACCACCAGTGAGGGACGTGGTGTGATGGTGGGTGAGAACCCACAAGTGCTGCAGGTCATGCTCTCAAGGGGTGTCTCTGGCTGCACCTCCCCCGAGCTGTACTCAGGTGTTGATTCGGATGATGAGACCTACGGGCCGTCGCAGGTGAGTGTTCCAGGGAGGGACTCTGTTCTGTCCCACCCACCTGCACCAGGGTCAGAATCCTCAATGGGGATGTCAGTGTTGGCAGCTACGCCTTTGGTGGTTACGGATGCAGGGTCACACTCCGCGACATCTGATCCTGTTCCTGGGCCAGCAGATCAGAGGGGGAATGCAGTCCTGCAGCCTCAGGCAGTGCCGGCACAGCAAGGCGCAGTTCGCCTTGCCCCAGACAGGTGTGGTGCCCGCCGACGTGGTGGCCCTACACCACCTGGCAATACCGCATGGGAGCAATCCATTTACGGTATGGCAACCCAACAGGCAGCATCATCTGAGATGATGGCTCAGGCCATGGATAGGGTGGCCACTTCCATTGTCCCCCCTGAAAGGCTGATGGAGCGACTACAGCAGGCAACCGACTCCATCTGCCAGTCACACAGGGAGGACATGTTGGCATCCAACAGGGACAGGCGGGCGGCACTGGCGACTCTGCAGGAGGCCATTTCCATAGAGTCCCAGGGCCACAGGGAAGCCCTGAGGCAGGAGCTCCTTCACCTCAGGACGACTCTTGTTGAGCTTGAGGCTTCAACACACCAAAGGACAGAACAGCAGCTGGAGCGTCTCACCCGTACGCTCTCAGCTGAGATGCAGGCAACGAGGGCGGAGGTCCGGGCATCCCGTGAGTTGTTGCATGGGGACCACCGCACACTCATCCTCCAGAACCAGACCTACCACACCAGCATGCTTGCAGCCATGGAGGAGCAGACTAGGGCCTTGCGTGGGCTGCCTCCCATAGTGCAACCATCTCCGGATGCAGCTGCACAGGGTGATAATAGCGACAGCAGTGATACTCCCACAATAGGGTAGCCGTGTGGGCCATGAGCCCATGGAGGTGTTTTTTTTTCCTAGGATCCACACAGGTGGGTTTTGGTGTGCACCCTGTCCTCGGACCTCCTGGGTGGCCTCCCAAACCCCCCCGGGCCCATCAATGGCCATTTTTGATTTTTATTTTTATTTTTATTTTTATTTTTATTTTTCCCAATTTTTTTGGGACAATTTGTTGCCTTCCGTGGTTCCTGTGGGCATACGCTGCATTGTGGCTGGGCACATGCAGGCTTGTCATGTATTTGGTTCAGATGCTTGGGTTTGAGTCACACACACCCCTCCTGCTTCCCGTTTCCATGGGCTTGCAAAGGGTGTGCCCAAGTGACATTGACGTACATGGTGACATTGGACTCCCACTACATGTGTGGGTAGTCTAGTCAATACTGTGTATACATTCCTAGTGCATATTGCTGTTGTGTTGTACACTGCATGTTGCATTGATGTGTAACTCATCATCTGTGTCTACCTCCCAATTTGCAGGTCCCTTCCTCATGTCTACACAAGGCCCTCTAGTTTGGAGATGGGGTCCATGTTGGCAGCAGTGCACCTACTACTCTACATGGCGCCAACACTGCACAGTTGGTAGTGGTGGGAGTGCAGGCATTTGCAGGTGGTGAGACTACTCATTTCTTACATTTGTGATGTCATGTTAATGGTAGTACCTGCTCAAGTTTGTTGTTGGTCCTGCATTACTGTGAGCATTTCAGGTGTTGCAAGTTTAAATTAGGGACACTGTACATAGTGACACTAGTGTCATGTTGTGGGGATTACTTTGTTTACCTGCAAATGGCATGACATGACACGGTGTGTCGTGTGGCGGTGCTGGGGATGGGTTGGCTGACATGGCACTGTCCTCTTGTTGCATTTTGCAAGTGGGTATTCATTTTAGCTGCTTGGATGTGTTTCTTCACAAAACTGCATTGGTGGTGTCTGTGTGGGTAGGGATGCACACATTGTAACACTGCCAGGTGAACAATCTCAGGCTGATATGGTTTTCACGGTTGATTCTCCAGACATTCAGGATCAGTGTCAGGTTGAGTCATCATTGATTGTCAGATGGAATGTGCCAGGGCAGTGTGCACTCCACAGGGGTGTGATTTCTATGTGAAGTAATTAGCCACTAGCTGTGTACGAGCTGCCTCCCCCCGTGCCCTTTCCCCTCCCATGCGCAGCGGCTGTGCATGTGGTTGGGGATGTGGGGCACCACCATGTCGACGGCCAGGCCCCGGTGTGTTGCAACGTTGTGCAGGACACATGCTGCCACTATGATCCTGCACACTACTGGGGGAGCGTACAACAGCTGCCCGCCAGAACGGTCAAGGGAGCGAAAGCGTGACTTTAGCACTCCGAATGTGCGCTCCACTATGCCCCAGGTTGTAATGTGGGATGTGTTATATCTTACCTGGGGTGGCGTGGTGGGGTTCCGAATTGGCGTCATCATGTGGGGGCTGAGAGGGTAGGCACTATCCCCTGTGGAGGTGGTGATTGGTATCATTGGTGGGGTGGTGTCCTTGCTCAGTATCTGACATGCATGCATGTGCAGTGGCATTCATACTCACCAAGCAGCCATGTATCGCCATGCCGCCCAGCTTCTAGGTCCCGGCTTAGGGTGGACATTCGGTAAATGAAGCTGTCGTGGGTGGAGCCGGGATAGTTGGCATATAATGAGGTGATGATTCTCTTGGCATTACATACTACCTGCACGTTGATGGAATGCCAGTGCTTGCGGTTCCTATAGATGTGCTCTGATGCCCTGGGGGGACGTAGAGCCACATGGGTGTAGTCGATGACACCTAGCACTTTGGGGAATCGTGCCACACCGTAAAAATCCAGGGCGGCAGCATGCCTTTCTGCAGGTGTTCTGGGCAGGTATATGTGCCTGCGGACTGATGGGTGTGCAGTGATGATGTTCAAGACCTGGTGTAGGCAGCGTGACTGGGTGGCCTGTGATACCCCACCCACTATGGCACTTGTCCGCTGAAATGATCCAGTGGCTAAGAAGTGCAGTACATTGAGGACCTTCTCCAGGGGGCTGAGTGCTTGGGAGCACAGGGTGGGTGATGTGAGGTCATCCTCCCACTCACTGACCAGGTCCAATATTATGTGTGGTGGAAACCTGTACCTCCCATACACCTGGTCATCAGGCATCCCGAAAAGGCTGGTTCTGGGTGTGAATATTGTGGCCCTGACTATCCTCCTACTCCTCCTTTGGTAGCCCACGCCCACTGCTGCTAGGAACGGTATGTTTATCCTGGCTCTGAGCTTGTTATTTAGTTAGCGCGCAAATGTATGCGTTGCTCGTGTTGTAGGCGAGCGTGTGACCCGCGCACCCCTGAAATCCAGTACCCAGTCCAATAGCGTGTGGAAATTCCCGCGCACCCCGGGATACAGGTGCGCTGATGTACTTGCGTGTGTAAGTGCCCGCGCACCCCTGAGGTGCCAATCACGTGTACGCGCACTTTTGTCCAATTACACGCGATGACACTCTGACGTGCTGTCCAATTACATGTAATGACACTCTGACGTGCAGTCTTTCCACGTGTGCTCTGTCATCACGTGCTGTGTGGGAAACACCCGTGCGGGTCACGTCACAGATGCGCTTACGCGCTGAGGGCCTTTGGTCCAATAGAATCGCGTATGCGTGCTGACGCGCTTACGCGCTGAGGGCCTTTGGTCCAATAGAATCGTGTATGCGTGCTGACGCGCTTACGTGCTAAGGGCCTTTCCTCGATTTTCACGCTGACGTGCAGGATTTTGACGTGCCAAATCACTTCCTACCAAGCTGGCCACTCGTAAGCACACGGAAGACCAGGCTCCTGCCCAGAAGGCCGAACTACTGCCCCCCAGAGCCCCGAGCACGCTCCCACCTCCCATCTGCTGCTGCCTGACTGCCTGCTGCCCACGTGCACTGCCATTTGCTGCCTGCACATCAGCCAGGGGTGCTGTTGCTGTGACCACCCCTGCTGGAACTGAAGACTCCCGACTGGGATTCCATCGCTCCACAGCCCAGCCACAGGACCCAGTTGCCCACCCACTCCTGCCTCTGGGGTTGTCATGTCGGGGCAAACACCATCTGTGACCACTGACAACCCCCGGCCAGAGAGGCAGAGGGGCACCAGCTTCAGTGCCACCGAAGTTGGTGTCCTGGTGGAGCAAGTCCTGGGGCAGTATGATGCCCTCTTTGGAAGTTCCCGCGCCGAAAAGGAAGGACGGACTCGGATCTGGACTGACATCGTGACTGCCATCAACGCGGAGGGGGTGGCAGTCCGGGACTTACAACATGTCAGGAAGAGCTGGGAGGACTTCAGGTCCAGGACCCTGAACAAGGCCCGGCGCCTCTTGAAGGCAGCGGATGCCAAGGGGCGCCGGGGCCACTTGTCGGAAGAACAGATGAGGGTCCTGTAACGCATATCCCCAGCGCTCCACGTCCAGGTCCTAGAGAAGCAGACCCGTCTGGAGTTGAGCGGTGAGTGTACATGCATCCTGATTGTGAGCAGTGCATGTGGTGATTATTTGGTATTGTGCAGGTTGCACATCTGTTTGTATGGGGTCGAGTATGGGTGGGTGTGTACAGGGCCGTGGGGCTGACACATGCGAGTGCTGTAATGTGTGAGACATGGATGGTGCTTGTGTGTGTAGGCTTGCATGCCAAATGCAGTTGTGCGTGCACACATGTTTGGATGAATGTGTATGTAAGTAGACATGTCCGTGATGTCACGCATGTATGTTGTTTTCGGCTGCATGTATGAGCACTGTGTACATGTGCATGTGTGTGTATTTGACAAGGGTGCAACAGTGATGCAACATGGATGCATGTGACAGCAGTATGTGGAAGCCTGATTGGCAGATGTGACATGGATGTCCGTCTGAACAGTGCGACACTTGGCAGAGGTGTACACATGCATGCAAGTGTGGTGGTGTGTGTACATGTGTGGTGCACTTCCTGTGTTGCATGTGATGTCTGGCTCCCCTTTGGCTGCTCATGCAGTTGTATGTGTAGGGATGGTGGTGGCAGTTGCGATATGGCTGTGGTATGGCTCATGTGTGCGAGTTGTAATGACATGTGTGTTGGGGATTGTGATGACATATCTGAGGTTTGCCAATGCCACTCATGTGCAACTGTCATGTGTGTATGTGTCCATTGTACAGTGCCCTGATGCCTGTGTTTTGTTTCTCCCTGTCTGCAGCGTCAACTGATGAAGAGGGCGGAGAAGGTGCTGTGGAGCACAGAGGCGGGGATCCGACCGCCAGCCGGAGACGCAAGGCCCGGCTCCCCTCCCGTGTTGTCATCTCGTCGGGGAGTGAGGAGTCCGGTGCCGCGTCCCAGACCGCAGCTGCCGGGGGGAGGTCCAAGTGGCGGAGGTTGGAGTTGGACTCCTCGACAGCAGAAGGGGCAGCTGGGACCCCACAGGGCCCAACAGGGGAAGATGGCACGGAGTCATCCAGGTTGGTGGGGGGTTTGGTGGAGGAGGAGGCCGTGCAAGCACCATAGACGGGGTCTGGAGGTGGGGATCCCACTGGTGCTAGTGGTGCAGTGCAGGACCAGGGACAGGAGGCAGCACAGGCCGCCGCGGAGGTACCTGTGTGCAATCCTGTCCCCGATCCTGTCCCTGCATCATCTTGCACCAGCAGGGATGCCTACGTCCAGACCCGTTTTCAGGCAGGGGATGAGCTGACGTCAACTGGCCTTCCTCTGCCTGCGGACGTGGCCATCCAGGTCCGGGTTGAGCCTGTCCTGGCTGGTGTGGCGTTGCGTCAACGGGCCATGCGAGGTGACCTGCAGTCTTTTCATGGAGAGACTTCACGTCATCTCGAATGGCACGTTGACCACGTCAGCCTGCTGGGACAGGTCACCCAGGCCGGATTCCTCCGTCTGATGGGGCTTGCTCCGACCCCCTCCTCAACTGGACCCCCTACGCGCCAGTCGTCCTCTGTGCCATCCTCCCACCCATCAGTCACCTGGGTGCCCTGTGGAGCTGCCTCTGATGGTGCGGCCAGGCTGGTGGAGGAGACATCCCTGCCACAGTCGGGAGTCGGAGGTCCAGCAGGGGTGGCCACATCAACAACTGCACCCGAGCCGGCGGAGGATGTGCAGGCAGCAGGAGGCAGTGCACGGGCAGAGGCAGAGCAGCAGCAGCAACATGGTGGGAGACATGAAGGCTCGGGGCCTTCCACATCGGAGGGGCAGGCTTCGGCCGGAGGGCTATGAGGACCCAGGACAGAGAGTGTCTTCCGTGTGGCAGCGGTTGGGCCACGCCATAGGTGCGGAGCGGCGGCGGGCGGAAGAGGCGCGGCTCACAATGGTCAGGGCGGAGAACTCCATGCGGAGAACTCAGGGAGGGCCCTGAGGCGGGCTGAGTGCCTCGAGGCAATCCGCAGGGGGTTGGAGGAGGACACAGCATCGTCCCTGCGGACCCTCGGGGCCATGGAACTGGACCGCCTCCGGGACATCGAACAGGAGTTCGATGATGCCCTGGCCCGGAACACCACGGAGTGAGCCGCTGGACTTGCCCGCCGCCTTTGTATATAGTTCTTTGGTTGTAGGTTTCCTTTGTTTTTTCTTATGATTTGGAGTCGACGGACACTGCTCCACTTTTTGTATATAGTTGCATTTTAGTTAGGGTTTTTTGTAGGTTTCCTTTGTTCAGTTGGGCTCATGGACCCTTGGATGTTTTGTACATAGTTCTTCATTGGATTGATTTTATTTTTCATTTGACTTTGGACTACATTTTTTTGGATTGGGATTTGGTGTTTTTATTTTTTTAACAGACATGCAGCTTATCTTTTTTTCATTCCCATTGTAGTTTGTTTCATTTCACTTGCATTCTTATTTTTTTAATACAATTTTGTTTTCATACTTCACTGTGTGGTATCATCTCATTGCTTTCATGCATGTCATGTTGGGTGTTTTCCCATTCAATTGCAACCATTGTGTGTGACGGACATGGGTTCATTAGCTTTACATTGGGGGTGTAACATGTAATTTCCTTTTCCATGTGGGTGAATGGGTTACTTGGTTGGGCTTTTTGGCTGTGGAGGCTGACCATGACGCACATGATTGGGGATTGTGAGGACCTGGTGGAGGCTGCCCCTGGATGCTGGGGGGTGGGGGGGGGTGGGAGACATGAGTGGGGGCCTGGTGGAGGGTGCCCATGGTGGCTGGGGGGTGGGGGTGGGTGGGAGACATGAGTGGGGGCCTGGTGGAGGTTGCCCCTGCACTGCTGGGGGGTGGGGGTGGTGGGAGACATGAGTGGGGGCCTGGTGGAGGGTGCCCCTGCACTGCTGGGGGGTCGGGGTGCTGGGAGACATGGGTGGGAGCCTGGTGGGGGCTGCCCATGGTTGCTGGGGGGTGGGGGTGGTGGGAGACATGAGTGGGGGCCTGGTGGAGGCTGCCCCTGGTGGCTGGGGGGTGGGGGTGGTGGGTGACATGAGTGGGGGCCTGGTGGGGGCTGCCCATGGTGGCTGGGGGTTGGGGTGGTGGGAGACATGAGTGGAGGCCTGGTGGAGGCTGGCCCTGGATGCTGGGGGGTGGGGGGGTGGGAGACATGAGTGGGGGCCTGGTGGAGGCTGCCCCTGCACTGCTGGGGGGTGGGGGTGGTGGGAGACATGAGTGGGGGCCTGGTGGAGGGTGCCCCTGCACTGCTGGGGGGTGGGGGTGGTGGGAGACATGGGTGGGACCCTGGTGGAGGGTGCCCCTGCACTGCTGGGGGGTGGGGGTGGTGGGAGACATGAGTGGGGGCCTGGTGGGGGCTGCCCATGGTGGCTGGGGGGTGGGGGTGATAGGGGACATGGGTGGGGGCCTGGTGGAGGGTGCCCCTGCACTGCTGGGGGGTGGTGGTGATAGGGGACATGGGTGGGGGCCTGGTGGAGGCTGCCCATGCACTGCTGGGGGGTGGGGGTGGTGGGAGACATGAGAGGGTGTCTGGTGGAGGCTGCCCCTGGTGGCTGGGGGGTGGGGGTGGTGGGAGACATGAGTGGGGGCCTGGTGGGGGCTGCCCATGGTGGCTGGGGGGTGGAGGTGGTGGGAGACATGAGTGGGGGCCTGGTGGAGGCTGCCCCTGGATGCTGGGGGGTGGGGGTGGTGGGAGACATGGGTGGGAGCCTGGTGGGGGCTGCCCATGGTTGCTGGGGGGTGGGGGTGGTGGGAGACATGAGTGGGGGCCTGGTGGAGGGTGCCCCTGGATGCTGGGGGGTGGGGGGGTGGGAGACATGAGTGGGGGCCTGGTGGAGGCTGCCCCTGCACCGCTGGGGGGTGGGGGTGGTGGGAGACATGAGTGCGGGCCTGGTGGGGGCTGCCCATGGTGGCTGGGGGGTGGGGGTGATAGGGGATATGGGTGGATGGGTGGGGGCCTGGTGGAGGCTGCCCCTGCACTGCTGGGGGGTGGTGGTGGTGGGAGACATGAGTGGGGGCCTGGTGGAGGGTGCCCCTGCACTGCTGGGGGGTGGGGGTGGTGGGAGACATGAGTGGGGGCCTGGTGGAGGGTGCCCATGGTGGCTGGGGGGTGGGGGTGTGTGGGAGACATGAGTGGGGGCCTGGTGGAGGCTGCCCCTGGATGCTGGGGGCTGGGGGTGGTGGGAGACATGGGTGGGAGCCTAGTGGGGGCTGCCCATGGTTGCTGGGGGGTGGGGGTGGTGGGAGACATGAGTGGGGGCCTGGTGGATGGTGCCCCAGGATGCTGGGGGGTGGGGGGTGGGAGACATGAGTGGGGGCCTGGTGGAGGCTTCCCCTGCACTGCTGGGGGGTGGGGGTGGTGGGAGACATGAGTGGGGGCCTGGTGGAGGGTGCCCCTGCACTGCTGGGGGGTGGGGGTGGTGGGAGACATGGGTGGGAGCCTGGTGGAGGGTGCCCCTGCACTTCTGGGGGGTGGGGGTGGTGGGAGACATGAGTGGGGGCCTGGTGGAGGGTGCCCCTGCACTGCTGGGGGGTGGGGGTGGTGGGAGACATGAGTGGGGGCCTGGTGGGGGCTGCCCATGGTGGCTGGGGGGTGGGGGTGATAGGGGACATGGGTGGGGGCCTGGTGGAGGCTGCCCCTGCACTGCTGGGGGGTGGTGGGAGTCATGAGTGGGGGCCTGGTGGAGGGTGCCCCTGCACTGCTGGGGGGTGGGGGTGGTGGGAGACATGAGTGGGGGCCTGGTGGAGGGTGCCCATGGTGGCTGGGGGGTGGGGGTGTGTGGGAGACATGAGTGGGGGCCTGGTGGAGGCTGCCCCTGGATGCTGGGTGGTAGGGGTGGTGGGAGACATGGGTGGGAGCCTAGTGGGGGCTGCCCATGGTTGCTGGGGGGTGGGGGTGGTGGGAGACATGAGTGGGGGCCTGGTGGATGGTGCCCCAGGATGCTGGGGGGTGGGGGGGTGGGAGACATGAGTGGGGGCCTGGTGGAGGCTGCCCCTGCACTGCTGGGGGGTGGGGGTGGTGGGAAACATGAGTGGGGGCCTGGTATAGGCTGCCCCTGGTGGTTGGGGGTTGGGGGTGCTGGGAGACATGAGTGGGGGCCTGGTGGGGGCTGCCCATGGTGGCTGGGGGGTGGGGGTGGTGGGAGACATGAGTGGGGGCCTGGTGGAGGGTGCCCCTGGATGCTGGGGGGTGGTGGTGATAGGGGACATGGGTGGGGGCCTGGTGGAGGGTGCCCCTGCACTGCTGGGGGGTGGGGGTGGTGGGAGACATGAGTGGGGGCCTGGTGGAGGCTGCCCCTGGTGGCTGGGGGGTGGGGGTGCTGGGAGACATGAGTGGGGGCCTGGTGGGGGCTGCCCATGGTGGCTGGGGGTGGGGGTGGTGGGAGACATGAGTGGGGGCCTGGTGGAGGGGGCCCCTGGATGCTGGGGGGTGGTGGTGATAGGGGACATGGGTGGGGGCCGGGTGGAGGGTGCCCCTGCACTGCTGGGGTGTGGGGGTGGTGGGAGACATGAGTGGGGGCCTGGTGGAGGCTGCCCCTGCACTGCTGGGGGGTGGGGGTGGTGGGAGACATGGGTGGGAGCCTGGTGGGGGCTGCCCATGGTTGCTGGGGGGTGGGGGTGGTGGGAGACATGAGTGGGGGCCTGGTGGGGGCTGCCCATGGTGGTGGGGGGGTGGGGGTGATAGGGGACATGGGTGGGGGCCTGGTGGAGGGTGCCCCTGCACTGCTGGGGGGTGGGGGTGCTGGGAGACATGAGTGGGGGCCTGGTGGAGGCTGCCCCTGCACTGCTGGGGGGTGGGGGTGGTGGGAAACATGAGTGGGGGCCTGGTGGAGGCTGCCCCTGGTGGCTGGGGGTTGGGGGTGCTGGGAGACATGAGTGGGGGCCTGGTGGGGGCTGCCCATGGTGGCTGGGGGGTGGGGGTGGTGGGAGACATGAGTGGGGGCCTGGTGGAGGGTGCCCCTGGATGCTGGGGGGTGGTGGTGATAGGGGACATGGGTGGGGGCCTGGTGGAGGGTGCCCCTGCACTGCTGGGGGGTGGTGGTGATAGGGGACATGGGTGGGGGCCTGGTGGAGGCTGCCCATGCACTGCTGGGGGGTGGGGGTGGTGGGAGACATGAGTGGGGGCCTGGTGGGGGCTGCCCATGTTGTCTGGGGGGTGGGGGTGATAGGGGACATGGGTGGGGGCCTGGTGGAGGCTGCCCATGGTGGCTGGGGGGTGGGGGTGGTGGGAGACATGAGTGGGGGCCTGGTGGAGGGTGCCCCTGGATGCTGGGGGGTGGTGGGAGACATGAGTGGGGGCCTGGTGGAGGGTGCCCCTGGATGCTGGGGGGTGGTGGTGATAGGGGACATGGGTGGGGGCCTGGTGGATGGTGCCCCAGGATGCTGGGGGGTAGGGGGGTGGGAGACATGAGTGGGGGCCTGGTGGAGGCTGCCCCTGCACTGCTGGGGGGTGGGGGTGGTGGGAAACATGAGTGGGGGCCTGGTGGAGGCTGCCCCTGGTGGGGCTGGGGTTGGGGGTGCTGGGAGACATGAGTGGGGGCCTGGTGGGGGCTGCCCATGGTGGCTGGGGGGTGGGGGTGGTGGGAGACATGAGTGGGGGCCTGGTGGAGGGTGCCCCTGGATGCGGGGGTGGTGGTGATAGGGGACATGGGTGGGGGCCTGGTGGAGGGTGCCCCTGCACTGCTGGGGGGTGGGGGTGGTGGGAGACATGAGTGGGGGCCTGGTGGAGGCTGCCCCTGGTGGCTGGGGGGTGGGGGTGCTGGGAGACATGAGTGGGGGCCTGGTGGGGGCTGCCCATGGTGGCTGGGGGTGGGGTGGTGGGAGACATGAGTGGGGGCCTGGTGGAGGGTGCCCCTGGATGCTGGGGGGTGGTGGTGATAGGGGACATGGGTGGGGGCCTGGTGGAGGGTGCCCCTGCACTGCTGGGGGGTGGGGGTGGTGGGAGACATGGGTGGGAGCCTGGTGGGGGCTGCCCATGGTTGCTGGGGGTGGGGGTGGTGGGAGACATGAGTGGGGGCCTGGTGGGGGCTGCCCATGGTGGTGGGGGGGTGGGGGTGATAGGGGACATGGGTGGGGGCCTGGTGGAGGGTGCCCCTGCACTGCTGGGGGTGGGGGTGCTGGGAGACATGAGTGGGGACCTGGTGGAGGCTGCCCCTGCACTGCTGGGGGGTGGGGGTGGTGGGAAACATGAGTGGGGGCCTGGTGGAGGCTGCCCCTGGTGGCTGGGGGTTGGGGGTGCTGGGAGACATGAGTGGGGGCCTTGTGGGGGCTGCCCATGGTGGCTGGGGGGTGGGGGTGGTGGGAGACATGAGTGGGGGCCTGGTGGAGGGTGCCCCTGGATGCTGGGGGTGGTGGTGATAGGGGACATGGGTGGGGGCATGGTGGAGGGTGCCCCTGCACTGCTGGGGGGTGGGGGTGGTGGGAGACATGAGTGGGGGCCTGGTGGAGGCTGCCCCTGCACTGCTGGGGGGTGGGGGTGGTGGGAGACATGGGTGGGAGCCTGGTGGGGGCTGCCCATGGTTGCTGGGGGGTGGGGGTGGTGGGAGACATGAGTGGGGGCCTGGTGGGGGCTGCCCATGGTGGCGGGGGGGTGGGGGTGATAGGGGACATGTGTGGGGGCCTGGTGGAGGGTGCCCCTGCACTGCTGGGGGGTGGGGGTGCTGGGAGACATGAGTGGGGGCCTGGTGGGGGCTGCCCATGGTGGCTGGGGGTGGGGGTGGTGGGAGACATGAGTGGGGGCCTGGTGGAGGGTGCCCCTGGATGCTGGGGGGTGGTGCTGATAGGGGACATGGGTGGGGGCCTGGTGGAGGGTGCCCCTGCACTGCTGGGGGGTGGTGGTGATAGGGGACATGGGTGGGGGCCTGGTGGAGGCTGCCCATGCACTGCTGGGGGGTGGGGGTGGTGGGAGACATGAGAGGGTGTCTGGTGGAGGCTGCCCCTGGTGGCTGGGGGGTGGGGGTGGTGGGGGACATGAGTGGGGGCCTGGTGGGGGCTGCCCATGGTGGCTGGGGGGTGGAGGTGGTGGGAGACATGAGTGGGGGCCTGGTGGAGGCTGCCCCTGGATGCTGGGGGGTGGGGGTGGTGGGAGACATGGGTGGGAGCCTGGTGGGGGCTGCCCATGGTTGCTGGGGGGTGGGGGTGGTGGGAGACATGAGTGGGGGCCTGGTGGAGGGTGCCCCTGGATGCTGGGGGGTGGGGGGATGGGAGACATGAGTGGGGGCCTGGTGGAGGCTGCCCCTGCACCGCTGGGGGGTGGGGGTGGTGGGAGACATGAGTGCGGGCCTGGTGGGGGCTGCCCATGGTGGCTGGGGGGTGGGGGTCATAGGGGACATGGGTGGGGGCCTGGTGGAGGCTGCCCCTGCACTGCTGGGGGGTGGTGGTGGTGGGAGACATGAGTGGGGGCCTGGTGGAGGGTGCCCCTGCACTGCTGGGGGGTGGGGGTGGTGGGAGACATGAGTGGGGGCCTGGTGGAGGGTGCCCATGGTGGCTGGGGGGTGGGGGTGTGTGGGAGACATGAGTGGGGGCCTGGTGGAGGCTGCCCCTGGATGCTGGGGGTGGTGGGAGACATGGGTGGGAGCCTGGTGGGGGCTGCCCATGGTTGCTGGGGGTGGGGGTGGTGGGAGACATGAGTGGGGGACTGGTGGAGGGTGCCTCTGCACTGCTGGGGGGTGGGGGTGGTGGGAGACATGAGTGGGGGCCTGGTGGAGGCTGCCCCTGCACTGCTGGGGGGTGTGGGTAGTGGGAGACATGGGTGGGAGCCTGGTGGGGGCTGCCCATGGTTGCTGGGGGGTGGGGGTGGTGGGAGACATGAGTGGGGGCCTGGTGGAGGGTGCCCCTGGATGCTGGGGGGTGGGGGTGG
Organism: Ambystoma mexicanum; assembly: GCF_040938575.1. Lineage (NCBI taxonomy): Eukaryota > Metazoa > Chordata > Amphibia > Caudata > Ambystomatidae > Ambystoma > Ambystoma mexicanum. The sequence continues at coordinate 560,122,343 of NC_090928.1, forward strand.
TGGGAGACATGAGTGGGGGCCTGGTGGGGGCTGCCCATGGTGGCAGGGGGTTGGGGGTGGTGGGAGACATGAGTGGGGGCCTGGTGGAGGCTGCCCCTGGTGGCTGGGGGGTGGGGGTGCTGGGAGACATGAGTGGGGGCCTGGTGGGGGCTGCCCATGGTGGCTGGGGGGTGGGGGTGGTGGGAGACATGAGTGGGGGCCTGGTGGAGGGTGCCCCTGGATGCTGGGGGGTGGTGGTGATAGGGGACATGGGTGGGGGCCTGGTGGAGGGTGCCCCTGCACTGCTGGGGGGGGGGTGGTGGGAGACATGAGTGGGGGCCTGGTGGAGGCTGCCCCTGCACTGCTGGGGGGTGGGGGTGGTGGGAGACATGGGTGGGAGCCTGGTGGGGGCTGCCCATGGTTGCTGGGGGGTGGGGGTGGTGGGAGACATGAGTGGGGGCCTGGTGGGGGCTGCCCATGGTGGCGGGGGGGTGGGGGTGATAGGGGACATGGGTGGGGGCCTGGTGGAGGGTGCCCCTGCACTGCTGGGGGGTGGGGGTGCTGGGAGACATGAGTGGGGGCCTGGTGGGGGCTGCCCATGGTGGCTGGGGGTGGGGGTGGTGGGAGACATGAGTGGGGGCCTGGTGGAGGGTGCCCCTGGATGCTGGGGGGTGGTGCTGATAGGGGACATGGGTGGGGGCCTGGTGGAGGGTGCCCCTGCACTGCTGGGGGGTGGTGGTGATAGGGGACATGGGTGGGGGCCTGGTGGAGGCTGCCCATGCACTGCTGGGGGGTGGGGGTGGTGGGAGACATGAGAGGGTGTCTGGTGGAGGCTGCCCCTGGTGGCTGGGGGGTGGGGGTGGTGGGAGACATGAGTGGGGGCCTGGTGGGGGCTGCCCATGGTGGCTGGGGGGTGGAGGTGGTGGGAGACATGAGTGGGGGCCTGGTGGAGGCTGCCCCTGGATGCTGGGGGGTGGGGGTGGTGGGAGACATGGGTGGGAGCCTGGTGGGGGCTGCCCATGGTTGCTGGGGGGTGGGGGTGGTGGGAGACATGAGTGGGGGCCTGGTGGAGGGTGCCCCTGGATGCTGGGGGGTGGGGGGATGGGAGACATGAGTGGGGGCCTGGTGGAGGCTGCCCCTGCACCGCTGGGGGGTGGGGGTGGTGGGAGACATGAGTGCGGGCCTGGTGGGGGCTGCCCAGGGTGGCTGGGGGGTGGGGGTCATAGGGGACATGGGTGGGGGCCTGGTGGAGGCTGCCCCTGCACTGCTGGGGGGTGGTGGTGGTGGGAGACATGAGTGGGGGCCTGGTGGAGGGTGCCCCTGCACTGCTGGGGGGTGGGGGTGGTGGGAGACATGAGTGGGGGCCTGGTTGAGGGTGCCCATGGTGGCTGGGGGCTGGGGGTGTGTGGGAGACATGAGTGGGGGCCTGGTGGAGGCTGCCCCTGGATGCTGGGGGTGGTGGGAGACATGGGTGGGAGCCTGGTGGGGGCTGCCCATGGTTGCTGGGGGTGGGGTTGGTGGGAGACATGAGTGGGGGACTGGTGGAGGGTGCCTCTGCACTGCTGGGGGGTGGGGGTGGTGGGAGACATGAGTGGGGGCCTGGTGGAGGCTGCCCCTGCACTGCTGGGGGGTGTGGGTAGTGGGAGACATGGGTGGGAGCCTGGTGGGGGCTGCCCATGGTTGCTGGGGGGTGGGGGTGGAGGGAGACATGAGTGGGGGCCTGGTGGAGGGTGCCCCTGGATGCTGGGGGGTGGGGGTGGTGGGAGACATGAGTGGGGGCCTGGTGGGGGCTGCCCATGGTGCCAGGGGGTTGGGGGTGGTGGGAGACATGAGTGGGGGCCTGGTGGAGGCTGCCCCTGGTGGCTGGGGGGTGGGGGTGCTGGGAGACATGAGTGGGGGCCTGGTGGGGGCTGCCCATGGTGGCTGGGGGGTGGGGGTGGTGGGAGACATGAGTGGGGGCCTGGTGGAGGGTGCCCCTGGATGCTGGGGGGTGGTGGTGATAGGGGACATGGGTGGGGGCCTGGTGGAGGGTGCCCCTGCACTGCTGGGGGGGGGGTGGTGGGAGACATGAGTGGGGGCCTGGTGGAGGCTGCCCCTGCACTGCTGGGGGGTGGGGGTGGTGGGAGACATGGGTGGGAGCCTGGTGGGGGCTGCCCATGGTTGCTGGGGGGTGGGGGTGGTGGGAGACATGAGTGGGGGCCTGGTGGGGGCTGCCCATGGTGGCGGGGGGGTGGGGGTGATAGGGGACATGGGTGGGGGCCTGGTGGAGGGTGCCCCTGCACTGCTGGGGGGTGGGGGTGCTGGGAGACATGAGTGGGGGCCTGGTGGGGGCTGCCCATGGTGGCTGGGGGTGGGGGTGGTGGGAGACATGAGTGGGGGCCTGGTGGAGGGTGCCCCTGGATGCTGGGGGGTGGTGCTGATAGGGGACATGGGTGGGGGCCTGGTGGAGGCTGCCCATGCACTGCTGGGGGGTGGGGGTGGTGGGAGACATGAGAGGGGGTCTGGTGGAGGCTGCCCCTGGTGGCTGGGGGGTGGGGGTGGTGGGAGACATGAGTGGGGGCCTGGTGGGGGCTGCCCATGATGGCTGGGGGGTGGAGGTGGTGGGCGACATGAGTGGGGGCCTGTTGGAGGCTGCCCCTGATGCTGGGTGGTGGGGGTGGTGGGAGACATGGGTGGGAGCCTGGTGGGGGCTGCCCATGGTTGCTGTGGGGTGGGGGTGGTGGGAGACATGAGTGGGGGCCTGGTGGAGGGTGCCCCTGGATGCTGGGGGGTGGGGGGGTGGGAGACATGGGTGGGAGCCTGGTGGGGGCTGCCCATGGTTGCTGGGGGGTGGGGGTGGTGGGAGACATGAGTGGGGGCCTGGTGGAGGGTGCCCCTGCACTGCTGGGGGGTGGGGGTAGTGGGAGACATGGGTGGGAGCCTGGTGGGGGCTGCCCATGGTTGCTGGGGGGTGGGGGTGGTGAGAGACATGAGTGGGGGCCTGGTGGAGGGTGCCCCTGGATGCTGGGGGGTGATGGGAGACATGAGTGGGGGCCTGGTGGGGGCTGCCCATGGTGGCAGGGGGTTGGGGGTGGTGGGAGACATGAGTGGGGGCCTGGTGGAGGCTGCCCCTGGTGGCTGGGGGGTGGGGGTGCTGGGAGACATGAGTGGGGGCCTGGTGGGGGCTGCCCATGGTGGCTGGGGGGTGGGGGTGGTGGGAGACATGAGTGGGGACCTGGTGGAGGGTGCCCCTGGATGCTGGGGGGTGGTGGTGATAGGGGACATGCATGGGGGCCTGGTGGAGGGTGCCCCTGCACTGCTGGGGGGTGGGGGTGGTGGGAGACATGAGTGGGGGCCTGGTGGAGGCTGCCCCTGCACTGCTGGGGGGTGGGGGTGGTGGGAGACATGGGTGGGAGCCTGGTGGGGGCTGCCCATGGTTGCTGGGGGGTGGGGTGGTGGGAGACATGAGTGGGGGCCTGGTGGGGGCTGCCCATTGTGGCGGGGGGTGGGGGTGATAGGGGACATGGGTGGAGGCCTGGTGGAGGGTGCCCCTGCACTGCTGGGGGGTGGGGGTGCGGGGAGACATGAGTGGGGGCCTGGTGGGGGCTGCCCATGGTGGCTGGGGGTGGGGGTGGTGGGAGACATGAGTGGGGGCCTGGTGGAGGGTGCCCCTGGATGCTGGGGGGTGGTGCTGATAGGGGACATGGGTGGGGGCCTGGTGGAGGGTGCCCCTGCACTGCTGGGGGGTGGTGGTGATAGGGGACATGGGTGGGGGCCTGGTGGAGGCTGCCCATGCACTGCTGGGGGGTGGGGGTGGTGGGAGACATGAGAGGGGGTCTGGTGGAGGCTGCCCCTGGATGCTGGGGGGTGGGGGCGGTGGGAGACAATGGTGGGAGCCTGGTGGGGGCTGCCCATGGTTGCTGGGGGTTGGGGGTGGTGGGAGACATGAGTGGGGGCCTGGTGGAGGGTGCCCCTGGATGCTGGGGGGTGGGGGGGTGGGAGACATGAGTGGGGGCCTGGTGGAGGCTGCTCCTGCACCGCTGGGGGGTGGGGGTGGTGGGAGACATGAGTGGGGGCCTGGTGGAGGGTGCCCCTGCACTGCTGGGGGGTGGGGGTGGTGGGAGACATGGGTGGGAGCCTGGTGGAGGGTGCCCCTGCACTGCTGGGGGGTGGGGGTGGTGGGAGACATGAGTGGGGGCCTGGTGGGGGCTGCCCATGGTGGCTGGGGGGTGGGGTGATAGGGGACATGGGTGGGAGCCTGGTGGAGGCTGCCCCTGCACTGCTGGGGGGTGGGGGTAGTGGGAGACATGAGTGGGGGCCTGGTGGAGGGTGCCCCTGCACTGCTGGGGGGTGGGGGTGGTGGGAGACATGGATAGGAGCCTGGTGGAGGGTGCCCATGGTGGCTGGGGGGTGGGGGTGGGTGGGAGACATGAGTGGGGGCCTGGTGGAGGCTGCCCCTGGATGCTGGGGGGTGGGGGTGGTGGGAGACATGGGTGGGAGTCTGGTGGGGGCTGCCCATGGTTGCTGGGGGTGGGGGTGGTGGGAGACATCAGTGGGGGCCTGGTGGAGGGTGCCCCTGGATGCTGGGGGGTGGGGGGGTGGGAGACATGAGTGGGGGCCTGGTGGAGGCTGCCCCTGCACTGCTGGGGGGTGGGGGTGGTGGGAGACATGAGTGGGGGCCTGGTGGAGGGTGCCCCTGCACTGCTGCGGGGTGGGGGTGGTGGGAGACATGGGTGGGAGCCTGGTGGAGGGTGCCCCTGCACTGCTGGGGGGTGGGGTGGTGGGAGACATGGGTGGGAGCCTGGTGGAGGGTGCCCCTGCACTGCTGGGGGGTGGGGTGGTGGGAGACATGAGTGGGGGCCTGGTGGAGGCTGCCCCTGCACTGCTGGGGGGTGGGGGTGTTGGGAGACATGAGTGGGGGCCTGGTGGAGGGTGCCCCTGCACTGCTGCGCGGTGGGGGTGGTGGGAGACATGAGTGGGGGCCTGGTGGAGGGTGCCCCTGCACTGCTGGGGGGTGGGGGTGATAGGTGACATGGGTGGGGGCCTGGTGGAGGCTGCCCCTGCACTGCTGTGGGGTGGGGGTGCTGGGAGACATGAGTGGGGGCTGCCCATGGTGGCTGGGGGGTGGGGGTGGTGGGAGACATGAGTGGGGGCCTGGTGGAGGGTGCCCCTGCACTGCTGCGGGGTGGGGGTGGTGGGAGACATGGGTGGGAGCCTGGTGGAGGGTGCCCCTGCACTGCTGGGGGGTGGGGTGGTGGGAGACATGAGTGGGGGCCTGGTGGAGGGTGCCCCTGCACTGCTGGGGGGTGAGGGTGGTGGGAGACATGAGTGGGGGCCTGGTGGAGGGTGCCCCTGCACTGCTGGGAGGTGGGGGTGGTGGGAGACATGAGTGGGGGCCTGGTGGAGGCTGCCCCTGCATTGCGGGGGGGTGGGGGTGGTGGGAGACATGGGTGGGAGCCTGGTGGGGGCTGCCCATGGTTGCTGGGGGGTGGGGGTGGTGGGAGACATGAGTGGGGGCCTGGTGGGGGCTGCCCATGGTGGCTGGGGGGTGGGGGTGGTGGGAGACATGAGTGGGGGCCTGGTGGAGGCTGGCCCTGCACTGCTGGGGGGTGGGGGTGGTGGGAGACATGGGTGGGGGCCTGGTGGAGGCTGCCCCTGGTGGCTGGGGGGTGGTGGGAGACATGAGTGGGGGCCTGGTGGAGGGTGCCCCTGGTGGCTGGGAGGTGGTGGTGATAGGGGACATGGGTGGGGGCCTGGTGGAGGCTGCCCCTGGATGCTGGGGGGTGGGGGTGGTGGGAGACATGGTTGGGAGCCTGGTGGGGGCTGCCCATGGTTGCTGGGGGGTGGGGGTGGTGGGAGACATGAGTGGGGGCCTGGTGGAGGGTGCCCCTGCACTGCTGGGGGGTGGTGGTGGTGGGAGACATGAGTGGGGGCCTATTGGAGGCTGCCCCTGCACTGCTGGGGGGTGGGGGTGGTGGGAGACATGGGTGGGAGCCTGGTGGGGGCTGCCCATGGTTGCTGGGGGGTGGGGGTGGTGGGAGACATGAGTGGGGGCCTGGTGGAGGGTGCCCCTGCACTGCTGGGGGGTGGTGGTGATAGGGGACATGGGTGGGGGCCTGGTGGAGGCTGCCCCTGCACTGCTGGGTGGTGGGGGTGGTGGGAGACATGAGTGGGGGCCTGGTGGAGGCTGCCCCTGGTGGCTGGGGGGTGGGGGTGGTGGTAGACATGAGTGGGGGCCTGGTGGAGGGTGCCCCTGCACTGCTGTGGGTGGGGGTGATAGGGGACATGGGTGGGGGCCTGGTGGAGGCTGCCCCTGCACTGCTGGGGGGTGGGGGTGGTGGGAGACATCAGTGGGGGCCTGGTGGAGGCTGCCTATGGTGGCTGGGGGGTGGGGGTGGTGGGAGACATGAGTGGGGGCCTGGTGGAGGGTGCCCCTGCACTGCTGGGGGGTGGGGGTGATAGGGGACATGGGTGGGGGCCTGGTGGAGGCTGCCCCTGGATGCTGGGGGGTGGGGGGGGTGGGAGACATGAGTGGGGGCCTGGTGGAGGCTGCCCCTGGTGGCTGGGGGGTGGGGGTGGTGGGAGACATGAGTGGGGGCCTGGTGGAGGGTGCCCATGGTGGCTGGGGGGTGGGGGTGGTGGGAGACATGCATAGTTGATCAGTAGTGCAAGGTGACATGTGGGTTGGCTGGGGGGTATGCCCATGGTGGATGGGCTGCCTGTGGGACATGAGCAGGGGTGCAGGGTAGTCCCCCGTGGTGTGGGCTGCCTGCAGGGGCCGTGGAGGTTGTGTAGCGTACACCTGGGAGGACCCACACGGCCAATTCACGTGTAGTACTCCCCAGAACCCCTGAAATACACATACCCTGCTGAAATCGCGTGTGCAACTTCCCGCGCACCCCTGAAATACACATACCCTGCTGAATTCGCGTGTGGAACTTCCCGCGCACCCCTGGAATACACGTACCCTGCTGAAATTGCATGTGGAACTTCCCGCGCACCCCTGCAATACACGTACCCTGCTGAAATCGCGTGTGGAACTTCCCGCGCACCCCTGAAATGCACGTACCCTGCTTGCACGGGGCCAATCGCGTGTGGAACTTCCCGCGCACCCCAGAAATACACGTACCCTGCTAGCACGGGGTCAATCGCGTGTGGAACTTCCCGCGCACCCCTGAAATACACATACCCTGCTCGCACTGGGACAATCGCGTGTGGAACTTCCCGCGCACGCCTGAAATACACGTACCCTGCTGAAATCGCGTGTGGAACTTCCCGCGCACCCATGGAATACACGTACCCTGCTCGCACTGGCCCATTCGCGTGTGGAACTTCCCACGCACCCCTGAAATACACGTACCCTGCTGAAATCGCGTGTGGAACTTCCTGCGCACCCCTGAAATACACGTACTCTGCTTGCACGGGGCCAATCGCGTGTGGAACTTCCCCGCTTGGCGTTTGCTGTTTGCCAGCCCGGTGAACTGGTCCAGGGCTAGCACAGCCCTTTGCGATGATTTTGCGATTTTGATGGCTTTTCCTTGCGCGAGGGCGTTCTTGGGGGCGTTACTGGCGCTGCTGCAGGGTCGCTGCGATTCTCTGCGCCACGGCTGGTTTGGGAGCCTAAAATCCATGAATACGCTATGCACGGAAATCGGTTTTAGCGCACGTGCCTGGCGCAGTCAATCGCACGCGGACACTCTGCGCCAGCCGCTTGCGACACTTTTCTGCGAAATTCTATGAATTACCCTCTTAATATCTAAAATTACTCTTGCCTTGATGAGAAATTTGCTTTTGATCTGAGTCCAGGTTTATTCACTACTTGTGAAAAAAGCAAATTTACAGGCCTTATGTGGTGCCTGTTTTATTTAACAAATCCAACGTTAGGAAGGCACGTTTGCAGGTCTTCTGATGCTCCTTTTTTGTTTAGTGTCACCTTTTACCAATCATTTGTGAGCTTGTACCTGTCAGCTTGGGTATCCAATCAGCTGATATCTTATGGAAACACAGCTCCTCCTTTCTGCCTAACGCTGCATAGCGAAAGGAAATGAGCATGAAGCTGTGTGCGTTGCATTGCGTCCTCCCCGTCTCCTCACCTCTATAATGTTGCTGTGGCCGGAGAGGTACTCCAGAATAACGCCTTGAAAGCAGCACTCAAGATTAATAGAAATGTGTGGAGGAGAGGGGCACCGGAAGCTGACTGCACCTGGTGGTTTCGTCGGATCCTCCGCCGCAATCAGCCTGAAAGGCAGTCACTCACTGCGCTGCATGTTTTCCCGGCCCCAGCGACTGTGAGTGGGGGGGCGGCCTCAGTGCAGCGCTCCTCAGGGAATCAGCTGTGGCTGGGGCGCACTGCGCTCTTCCCCCACGGCGGGCCCGTCACCTCAATCCCATCCTCGTCGCCACTTAAAGAAAGTGAATCGAGGCTTGGGTAAGTTATTTTTAAGTATTTATTTTAACAAGCCTGCCCGGAGAGCAAGGCACTTCTCACACCGATCCTAACGGTCTGCCTCTGTCCCGTGATCCCCACATTCCAATCATAACAAGGGCTTGTGGGATAGACGCAGGACCATAAGCAAAGAAATACATCATTTCACCATGCTTTCTAACTGTGGTACTGAGAGATGAAACGTTTGAAAATGTAATTTAAATTTAATTAATAGTATTTGGCTTCGTTTTTCTGGGTGGGGTAGGTTTGTGGTGTTTTGGGGTATGGTAAAAGACACCCACAAAACATATATAGGGACGGCTCATTCCTCCATGGCTTTCAGATTATCCTATAGGGAGGGGACAGTGCTGATTTTTAGATCTTCAATAGACATGTGCATATTTATTTCACTTATTTGCATCACTTGTACATCCATTTGGTCCAATGTTTCTAAATTATCAACTTGTATCTCCTCATCTTTATTACACAAACCTCCCTCCTTTTCAACTCTCTAATGTTGGGAGGCATATTTCTGCTGCCACAGGGCATGTTGGTTAAAAATATTGTTTTTGGGAAACTCCAAATCCATTGGTTAGCCACATTCTTTAGTACCATCTGTCACTTTTACCCAATTCAAAGCGACTCATTTTGGAAACATGAGAAAGGCTGACGGCAGGAATTGTAAGCTATGTTTTGATATTACAATCACATCCCCTGTCACAGATATGCTTCCCCCTGAGCCATTTCACATGCATTATGACCATGTCCTGCAGTATGAATACAGTGCTTTGCTGCAGGCACACTACCTCCTGAGCAATTTTACTCAGGGTTTGGAACTTCCTGGGATTTCAGCAACTGTTATATTAATCCACATAATTAAATTACTTGGATTGGGAATTTGTAATAAGCCCCTGAATGAAATACAATTTTCCAACACCGACTGTGTATACTATTGTTCCAGCTGAATGGTTTTTAACTGCAAAATACAGGGGAGACAGAGACATCTCATTGCACATTCAAAATATTTAAAGTTTTGCATCATTGCACCTCTCCCCAGTAAACTAGCAGATCAAAGTTTGTCTGTCCAGCATATGAGGGGCTGAGACATTGCACTTTCAAACCCCTGCTCTGTCTATACTCAATCAAAAAAGTGACAACAGTTTTTGTTTAGTGATCCTTTTAAAGGATTAAAATGACATGCCTGAATGTTGCAGGCACATTGAAAGTAGTACTTAATGTATTTTGTAGGGAAGACCATATTTTATTTTATTATTATGTTTTAAAACATTTTATTTATTGTATTTGGTTTAATCAAACTTTTACAAGTTAGTATACAAAAACAAACCACGCCTTTTCCATATAAAACAGACACAGACTAAAGTTAAAATAGTCCATTGTGCTATGTATCTCTTAAACAAAACAAGAGCAAAAAAGTGATAACAAAGCAAAAACACATTTGCAAGAAGAGACAGAATAATACGAAAATAATATGAGATAATACAAGCTAATGCAAGATAACACAAGATAATAATTAATAATAACAGATAATACAAGATGAGAAAACGAGCAACCTACACAGAGAGAAATCTATATTTCATATATACATCAAAACTGAGACAGTTCATTTAAGTAAGCAGTTCTGATGATTACATTACCAAGTTGTACCGACCAGGCCTGCAGGGAAAACTAAATCCAGGGCTAATCGCCTTCTAAGAGGAATTCCCCTTTTGCATTCTAAATGTTTTTAATACCCTTGATAAATCCTGATAGGACCAAACCTTCCCTTGTATTTTGTAGATCTAAACAGTGTTTTCACACTGTGTACATGGAATAACAGACATAGAAATCCTTCAGTGTTTCTAAGAAAATATTTCTTAATTCGTAATTCAGCTGAACACATTCTAGGATAAGATGTTTAGCAGATTCAGGTTCTGAGTGACAGAACCGACAGTCACTTTCCTTAACAGTTAAATGGTTTCTTCTCAAAAGAGTGTCATTAGTCAGAAGGATATTCCAACGTAGCCTCAGCAGCAAACCACGATGATACCGATTCGGAAAAGAAATACGATTTTTGAGAGGGATCCTCGTTTCTTGTGTTTGTATAGCAAATGACTCATTGAGCTATATGAGTGGAACATTTCTGTCGTTGAGATCCAATTTTGATCTAACAACCTTTTTTCCGTTAGCATGGGATTGCCAACCAGAGTTTCCAGATTAGAACCTATATTGTTTAATATAATCTCACAGTCATTTTTAAATTTCAATAAGAACACAGAGCAGCTTATATTGCTACCTACCAACTCATATAGTGTCTCTGTGGTAAGCGCCATGATTTTAGCATATATGGTAAGCATCCTCCACTGTACACGCACGCAGAGAGAAGTATATCCCAACTCATATCAGATGGGAGCTAAGGGCACTACATTAGGGATACTGAGGATCTGTCTCCAAATACTACCTTCTATTTCATTCAGCTTTTTCAGTGTTGTACCAGAGCCGAGTTCCAGACCACATGCAAGCTTAGGAACTATCTTCCATTCATAGAACATAAGAGCAGGTTTTATCGAGATTGTAGCATATTTACAGTAGATTTTCAAGATGTGGCTTTCCAAGAGGTTAGCTGTATGCAGGAGGATCTCCAACTGAGTTTTAATGACCCTATGTGCACCAACATGGTAGCCCAGTTATGTATCACTGGTGGAAAGACCCACTGTACTACCTTCTAATAACCAAGTTGGGTGCAAGTTCTTACGTTGGGCCTTTGTGAATGAGAGGATTTTAGTTTTACTTGGGTTAATAATGAGACTCTTTTCTTTAGCATATTTAGCAAATATGTCAAGGAGGCACTGCAAACCCACATTAGTGCAGTCAAAGAGCAAAAAATGGATGGCATAGTCCAACCATACGATTTTACACTTGCCTAGTCTTGGGGCTAGTAACCCTTCTTTCATCAGACGCTCCACCACATCTGACAAGTATTGGTTGAAGATCCAGGGCACTAGGACACACCCCTGTCTGACCCCACAGAATGATTGAACCCTTTCTGACATTTCACCTTTCAGACTTAATCACACCCATATACCTGTGTTCTTATAAACACCCTCAACCAGTCTCAGTAGGCCCATTGGCAGACCCCATGAAGCCACTTTGTTCCATCATTTGTTGCAGTCAACGCAATCAAATGCGGCAGAGAGGTCGACAGATGCCATAAATGTACAACCCTTCTCCTTCCTCCATGGCTCCTCTTGCATGCTTTTCATAGTAATCCCATTAATATTTGTAGAATGGCCCTTCTGAAAGCCCGCTTGAAATATCCTAAGTGGATGCAATTGTTTTCCAAGTCCTCCAAGTGCGTTAGCAGTAGCGCTGAAATGATTTTGCAATCAGCCTCTATCAGAGAGATAGGCTTGTAATTTTTAGGATCTGAACTGCTCCTGCACTTGTAGATTGGGATAACATGGGCTGTGCTCCATGATAATGGGGTAATGCTTGACCCAAAGAGGTATGTACATTTGTAATAGAGGAAATCTGCCCAAAGGTTAGGATCTGATTTGAATGTATTATTTATTAGGCCATTCAGACCTGTGGCACGTGACCTCTTACATTTCGATATTAGGGCTATGACAGTCTTAAGCTCTAATGGGGGATCCAATTTATCATTGTGCACATTGAGCAAATTAAGTTCAGTCTCTTCTATTAAACTTAGACCCAAATCTTTTACCAAAAAATACCATCTATTCTTGTTCTGAAATTGGATTCAGTTGTGAAATAGTATGGTTGATATCATGACCATTAACAAGTGATCAAAAAGCTCCCACCTTCACCTGAATAAAAATCCCCAGCATGGCTTCATCATCTTGTTGTAAGAGTCAGTTTTTTATACCTTTAGAGTAATTTCTAGATTTTTGCTTACTCAGCCTAATGCTGGTTTTCTGGATAGCCTCTTCAAGCTTTAAGTTCTTAATTCTGCATACCTCGCTCCTCATACTAGTTTTGGCCAGTGCTAATTCTTCGTTAAAGCAGTGGGTATGTCTTACATTAACCCTACTTTTATTTGATTTTAGACCAATGTCCAAGACCATGGAATTGATAAGGCACTTGATCTCATGTACGTTGAAATTGTTCAGTATCATTCAAGAGTAGTTTTGTTTAAAGCTTTAATATTTCTAGGTGTCCATCTGACTGTGTTCCCAGGGACACTTGTCACCAAGTGGGTCTGCGAACTGTAATATCTGGTAATTACAGTCATATCAAAGACTGCAGTTAGTATAGAATGATCACTCCAAAGATTAGGAGAGACTGTGAAAGAAGTGCATCGATTCCTCAGGTAGTCATCGAGGTAAATAAAGTCCAACAAAGAGGAGCTATTACCTCAATGCCATGTGTGCCAGGGGGATTCCCCACCGTATTCCTTCTGAGGGCCCATCAATGGTTAAAGGCCAGCATTTCCTAAAACCACCTACCAGATCTTGCCTATTTTTTTTTTGTGAAATGCCCCTTTGTTCCAAGTCCATCTTACAAATTTACCATGGAGGATATTGAAAATCACAGTCTGAATTTAAATCCCCAGCCACAAGGATTCGACTATTCTCATTCTCAAGTGCCCATTCGTGAATAACGCAACATACATTCAGTACAAATATCTCCACCAGAGAAATACCACTATGCCAGCATATGTTTATTACCAGTAGCCTTAGAGTCCCATTACTTGTGATGAGATTTACCCCAGGAACCCAAAGTGGAGGCCCACTAAAGTTGTTCCACTCAAGCCCAGGTCATTTCCGTAAGCAGACCCCCCGAAGGTCTGCCTCCTGTGCTCCTATTGGTCAATTGATTGTAAAAATTAGGCAACCATCCAATATAGGGGTAGTGGTCATCCATGTCTCCTGTTGACAGACAATATTAGCCTCTCTTAAATTGGTCAAGCAGCTGGGATTTATAAACAGATGTTCATTCCCTCTGGTATTCCATGACTTAATCAGAGACCAATATTTTTATATTCCCCTTTGGGGGAGAGAGCATGCTAATGGCACCAATTTCTGCGACAGGTTTGAGAATACTGCGACCCAATCAATATCTTTTTCCAATGCCTTCTCTGAGTTGGATTGCACTACACCCTTATCTTTACCCAACAGGTTGCGCACAGGGAGATCTTTATTTGGTTGATTATATTTAAATTCTGAATTGACCATCTCTATAGAAGTTCTAGATTCAATGTTTAAGCCCAAATTCGTCAGTGCTTCATATTGGGTAAGGATAAGTTCTTTAGCCAGTGCGGAGTCGAGGAATAGAAGGCTTATATCTCAGTGGTCTCTATCTGGAAAGGCAACTCGAGTTATATCTTTAGAACCAATTAGTGCTAGCGCTGGGATCTCTGCAAAAATTGTTAGGATGTTTGTTCTATTTAAACAGATGGATTCGTCTGGCCCCAGCAAGCTTCTTATTCTTATTAAATGAGATGGTTTACTTAAGCTGTTCTTATATTGCATGCTCCCATGTGTCCCTTTCAAATTGTTTCTCTCTGAGTCTCCAGACAGCGCATGGTGTTCACACTTTGTACCTATTCATCCAGTATTGTCGTTCGGTCTATGAAGCCTGTTTACCAGGTCCCTTATTCCAGTGGACAGTGTGGGATAGAGAGAAACTGGGGGAATATCCTCCACCCGGAATTTGCCCAAACCAACTCCACTCTCACGTAACTTGTTGACCACCTCTGAGAAAAGTAGATTGGTGGCTGCAGAGGATGAGCCCTCTACTGGACCCCACATCGATTCAAGAATAACTGTTAGGAACGATTTCATATTTGAATGTAATTTTCCCTCCATGTGTCAACCCCTAAACATTGTGCTGCTGTTTTATACCATTGACAAAACTTTGCCAGAGAAGCACAGCCCTCAGCTACACTCCTCTGGGCTTTCACTCACTTTTTATGGGGAAATTGACATGCCCTTAAGACAGTCAGTACTGGGAGACTTTGTTTCCCTTAGTCCTTTCCTCATGTTGCAGCTTTTGTGCAGCATGTATCCAGTGTGCAATGTAACTTACCTTACAGCACACTTGGGTCTCTAGTCTTTCCAAAGACCCTAGAAACTCTCGCTGGACTTTTTATGAACTGTGCAGATGTGTCATGGACAGGACTGGTGGCAGCTATCGCTTTCCTATGTTTTTAACCCTTTCTTGCCATGTTAACTGCGTTTACTGCGTTTGGCACAAATAGGTGGCCTGGCTCCAAAATGGTCATGCCACGAGATTCTTTGTCCTGTCCTTTGGCCGTCTTGTCCCTTCACCTTCCCCAGGTCGAGTCGACCCGGGTCAGTCCTTATTTGGGCAACCAAATGCTTTCACGGGCTTCTGCATGTCTTGTGTGTGTGCCTCCAGGATGTGGGCCTGGATGTCTTTCCCAATACACATCCTGGGTGCCAGAGAGTCTGGAGTGTCCTGAATGCCTGGGACCACCGTGGTCCATGATTGGTCCGCGTATGGAGTGAGTGTTTGTGAGCAGATCTCCCATTGGATCCTCTCCGTTTTGGCACAGAGGGAACTTTGGATAAGAGGAAGCTGAAAACCCCACAACCAGGTCGATCTCCTGAGTTCACATGAACAAAGGATAAGGAGCCAAGTATCCTGCAACAAGAAGCAGAGTCGAGGAACCGCTGGTGACCCGCTGGATGGTTTGGCACCCTGAGCCTGCTGTCGTCCTGTCGGACCCCTCTGCCTCTGATCGTCCTAGAAGGTCTGCGACAATGCTTCGACCCATTGGAATAGTGGGATCAACTATTCTCCCAACTTCAACAAACCCTGCAAGTAAGCCTCTTCGGAAGTGTCCCTGGGCCAACCAGTGGGCTGACCAGCTTGCACAGGACGCTTGCTCTGTTATCGTCGCTGTTTGGAGGATGCCCTCGAAACTTGGTATACTGCTTGCTCCCTGTCCACGGCACCCTCACACCAAATTTCGTACACTTGGCATTCCCAGGTCTGAAGTGAGACGAGTGCGCCTGGACCGGAGTAAACGCGGTTACAGTGTTGCCCTGCTGTGGCAACAACCTGTGTAAGTTTGCAGCATTTGTGACCCGATTGCCCCTGAAGCCTGCTGCAGTGGAATTGGGCTGATTCCTCCACATGAAGCGGAGAAATTGCTACTGTCCCATTTGGGAAACCCCACTGTATCTCGGAAACTACACAGTGTCGAGACGTCCTGATTGTCGCATTCAAACCTGCCAGCGAAGTGGACTGTACTGGCGAATTTTGGGTCTGCCTGTGTCGGGGACCGGTGAGTAGTCTTTACCCCAACCGGTGGCCCCTGGTGCAGGAGCCCACTTTTACGCCTGAAGTGGCCCCTGAGGGCCCCTCTCCTTTCCACAGCTATTGCCCGCACTCTCAAACTGCCTCTGCCCCCAAGTGGAGGTCCGGCTTGAATAGTGGGAACTTGTTCTTCATCGCCTTATCCACCTTCCTGAGCTGCTAGAGACCCTTGAAGAGACCCTATTTTGTCCATTGGCACAAGCGCGTGCATGTACTATTGAGCATAAGGCTCCTCTCTTTGTAGGGCTTGGACTGCCTCTTAGTTAGGTGTATTCTTGATGTGGAACTAGATCTAAAGATTACTTGCACTGCCTGTTTTCCTCCCCATCCTGGTGGTCTACATATTTTGTGCTTTTAACCCTTAGACCCCATTGGCCTTGTATATATATTTTGTTGATTGTGATGTATTGGTTTACTTTAGTGTTACTGTGATTCTTTGCTATGGTCTATGTTACAAAGGCCTTGTTATAAATGTGTCTATATTTTAAATATAACACCTGTCTGGAGTAATTTGTAAGTGTCCTTGCTTTGTGTGCTCATTGAGGTCGTTCAGTCACCTTCATCCCTCTCAAGACTTAGTCTTGACCACCTGCCATAGCTACCCTGATTGGTCTGGCTTGTCCAGAGGTTACCCTGTTCCAAGAAACTAGGTTGGCCTTCTGAACCTCTGCCCCTCTAGGTCAGAGTTCACAAATCCTTCTTAACAATAACCATACCACTTGTGATGTTATTTGCACATATCAAATTGTTTCTGGCCCCAGTAACGCCCTCAGTAGTTATTAAAACCGGTTCACTTAGTGTCTCGATGTGATCAGCAATTTTTGATTTCCCAGGGCCACAACCCCATCCTGGTCTCGGCTGCCCCAGATCCGTATTCCCAACAATTTTCTGGTTAGCTTGAGACCGTGCAGGGAATTCTTCACACCCTACCAAGAGACTCCCCTTGCCACAAGCCTGAGGCCGAATCAACAATGTTTTTTGTTGTACCTCTATCAAGCCATTCCCCATTTCTGGAATTGACAATAATTTGGATCTAAACAGGGTATTATGATCTGCTTTAGAAAATATGCCACGCAACCTTTTCATCATAGGTTTATGCTTGATCTGTCTCATTTTACAATCGGAGAGTACTTTGACAGGTGGGGGTATCACCCTGCACCTCCAAACCCCCTCCAACAATATGGGACAAACATCAACACATACTGGTTGATTACTCATTGCATTATTAGCAGGGTTAGATATCGGGGAGTTACTCAAAATTGAAGTCACACCCTGTATATCTACCCCCATAGTAGGCAAGTCATCCATAGGCCCACATACCAGCAATTAATTAGATTCAACCGAATACAAGATTTCAATTATCTCCTATGAGTTATCAATATTCACAGGTTTTAATTGGGCTCTCAACCCATCAGTTCTCTCCAAAATAGAACCTATAGCTAGTGGTCTAAGTCTCAGTTTGGCGCTGATACAGTCAAATTTGCAATTCATCTCGGCCATCAATTTGGCTCCAATACAATCAAGTTTTCCATTCACCTCTGCCATCAGCATCTGTGCAGTTTTTAATACTGCCCATTTATTGTCATGAAGTTCAACAAATGAGCTGAGCACTACATTCAAAGCAGACACAATTGGATGAGTCTATCTTATTCTTTCATCAATTTCTTGCAATGTATGGTGCATTTTTGGGGACCTACTTTCGTCCTGTGCTTCACCCAAACTAGCAATTGATTGAATTGATGCGTCGCAGGTCTGTTGTGTCACACTTTCCATAAATCCTTCAGTATTAATAACTTCCATTGCTTTTTCAGCACACTCAATAATGCTAATGTCTGTGATGTTGTTCTGCCTTCCAAAGAAGTCTTGAGTGGTCATGGCAGAGCAGTCCAACATATCATTCCCTCCAATTACTTTTGACATTTTAACTTCTGTGCTGGTTGCTGGTTGTGCTGGTATGCTTCTGTGCTGGTTGCCGCTGATTTTACAATATAGTGATCCATATACCTTTGACCCACTATTGGTTAAATAGTGTTATAGTGTTAGTTCTTCCAGGTAACATCAGCACTTTATTAATTGAATCTGAGTCCTGGGAAGGCATGGATGATTATTTTATGAGTGGGGGCCGGGTTGAATTGATCATCCAAATTGAGGATCAGCTGTGGTACTTGTTGAGCATCCTCAGTAAGTTCACCTATCCATCCCCTTAGAAGGTTTCCCTGTTAGAACTGTTAAGAAAAGTATAAGAGATAACCTACACAGTGAAGTTGAGACAGTCGGCTTGGTATATTGAGTTGTATTCTCCTTCTCATGACCACTCAGTACCTCAATATTAGGGGAAGTTTTAATAGCTGTGTTGCCCAGATGGGTATTCATCCCAGTTTGGCTTCGTAGACCAGAGCGCATTATTAGCCCAAAGTCCCTTTAGTAAAATAAAATGTGCACTCAGACTTCCCAGATCAAAGGATGAGCCACTCAGTGGCTACCCCGCAGTCTCTGGTGAGGCGTTAGACTAGCAGTAAGGCCAAAAGAGAGAAAATGTAAAAATGAAAACAATTTCTTTTTTAAAAAATGGCAACAAAAATAAAAATGACACCACAGGAACTCCACTTGCAGTCATAATAAAGGTTTCTAGGCAATTGTTTTAGATATTTTAATATTCCCTTCAATGTAGAGATTTCCAGAGCTACAGACAAAGAGGCTCAAAGGCCCATAGTCACCTCTTGTAAGAAAAAAGAAACTATAAGTAATGTCAATTAGATTCAATGAGGTTTATGACAATTAGCATGAATTAATATGAGCCAGACAGTAGCTTCCCCAGTTGACTTCTATGGTGACGCTCAAAGTCTCAAGACCCACAGTCGTCTCCCGTCATCAGAGTAAGATAGAGTTATCAAAGGCAAAGTATCTCACAGGGGAGCTGCAGTCAGTAAGCACTTCTTTTCGTCTAAGTTCTTAGAAGTACTTTCAGCTGCGCTACGGAAATCAGTACAAGCTGGTAAGCAGAGAAACAGAGAAGCTCAAGGGCTCCAAAAGGGCAAGCCAATAATTTTCTTTCATGCACATGCAGTAAATTATGCTGTTCACAAACAGGTAGGATCAACATGTCGGCATTTCCTTCATAGAGACATATAGTTAATAGCACGTTTCTCACTGGGCTCACCATAAAAAGGGAGGAAGCCGCTCTGAAA
The DNA here is from genome assembly GCF_040938575.1 of Ambystoma mexicanum. Taxonomy (NCBI): domain Eukaryota; kingdom Metazoa; phylum Chordata; class Amphibia; order Caudata; family Ambystomatidae; genus Ambystoma; species Ambystoma mexicanum. The sequence goes on from NC_090928.1 coordinate 560,141,216, forward strand.
GTCACTAGGGGCACTAGGGGCACTGTCGAACACTGTACGCATACCACGTACCGACAGTATCCAGACCCAGACCGGGTCAAAACTACATTTATTGTGAAGCTCCTCCTGGTTGTTTAGGCTCCTCCTTTGCAAGTAACACAGCAGAAAGACTGTAAAGTGCACAGACTACACAGACTGCCTTTCACTCGCTTCCACTCCGTAGGGGAGACTATTCAGCTTAGAGAGAAAACTAATTAAGCATTCGGCAGAAGTCAAATATCTTATTTTCAGCCAGAATTCACTGAAGGCCAAGGTACTGGCCTATGCACACAGGCCTTAAGCATGCATTTCATGCAGAACCTGTTTTTTCTCTGAACTGCATTCCCTGTATCTTCTGTGCCTTGTGTCAGGCTTTGGCTGGGGCTTTGCATTTTCTGTCACACAATCTCTCCACAGATACTTTGAGATTGGCTCCAATGAAGGGAGGAAATCTTTGATCTGCTTCCTCTGGCATCCCTGACTGACTTTGCTAGTAGGGGGATAAGTAAATTACTCCGGGTTCTACACTTATATTCCTAAACAGTGTATGTCTTCACTCACAAGTGGTATCCCAGAACACTTTCAATATATGTGAGAAAACCTTCCACCGTCATGATTATTATAATGTTCTATGACCCCAATTGATTAGGAAAAGGTCAGTGCATTCTACTATACAATTGTCACACTCCCCTTCTCTCCTCTACTGGATGCTACTCCGATATAGCTTGTGTGGGTGGTTACTTTGTCTTATTGCCTTTTTGTTTCCCTCCACTTTCATTTGGTGCAAAGCCAACTCTTGGCACAGCCTCTGACACCTCTGTCAGCGTGATCAACATTATCAGGTCTCTTCAATACGCTTCATAAGGGAACTCATTACAAATTCCTGGTTTATAAGACCAGGAACTCTTGAGCACATCTCAAGGCCATCATACATCCAAAACTCAACATTAAATAGTGCAGACTACGTATTGCACTGCATTGCATTGACAATTCTTGATTTTTTAAATCACATTTTCCCTATTTAAATCCATACTACTATACATGCATCCCACCAATCACTATCACTCAATCTTATGTTATTGCTCCTCTTTGTTGTGACCCATGTCTTTTTGTTTGGTTCTTCAACTTTCCACCTCATTGCCATTTACTGCTTACCTTTCTAATGTGTCTTTTTCACTCCACAGATCACAGTCTGGTTTACACCCTAAAGTACTTCACAGTTCACCCATATGGACAAGGATATTTGCACAGTACAAAAGCCAATTAACATAACATAACACATAACATAACATAACAGTGCAAGGCTTTGGTCTAAGTATATGTTTGCCCTGTCTACCATTTTTTATCCTAACAATTCAAATCTGACAAACCTTTCGTGGCTGATCTCCAACCCTGGGCTGCCTCTATTTCACTGGTCTTTTTGGTATTCTTAGAATCTGTTTTGTTGGCAGGTAACATACTGGTTAAGCTTGGTATCTAGTCATAGAATCGAATGCCAAAGCATCGAATGCCTTACCATATAAAAAAAGTGTCGAAAAAAAGCATCTAATGCAGTTTTTTTTTAAGGTAAAGGGTAATTGTATTGGGTCTTCAAAGGTTAAAAAAGAGGGGTTGGGGGGACCCACCATTAAAAGAAAAAAGAAAAAAAAATGCTTTAGATGCTTCTTTTTGATGTTTTCTTTTTAGATGGTAAGGCATTCGATGCTTTGGCATTCGATGCTATGACTATAAACTGTTAAGTTTAGGGAAAATTATGTATTATTGGGCATGTGGGGAATAAGTGATAGGGTGTTCACAGCAAACACTTTCTGCATCTGAGGATGTTTTTGTGAAACTTTAATTCTCATGCTGGTTAGTCAGGTTTTTAGTCACAAACTCGCAAGAACGTATCTGCAGTCCCACTTAGTTCATTGTGGTTCCCTCAAACTATCAGGCAATAGCTCTTTGATGTGACAGAAAAAGTGACAACGGTATTGAAAATCTCCTTGTTACTTATGCGTTTGAGGAAACATTCTCCCTTAAAGATTAAGCTTTGTTTATCAAAGATATATACACCTAACATGTTTGATGCTGTGTTCGTCCAGTTTTAAAAACTGTTCTGAACACCGGTGCTGGGAAGTGACATTCTTAAAGCCCGGCCAAGTAATTCATCCAATGTTTTTTTATGTAGTGTACAATATGCCCAAACACTTAAGTATCATGAGTCTAAGTAGTGGGACTCAGAACGAAAAAAATGTAAAGAAATTCAAAAGCTTAACAGTTGAAGACATACAGTTTCAAAACAAAATGGGTTGTTTGAGAGATTCCCCAAAGAATCTAACGTTTTTTCACATGTAGAATAAACTCTCATTTTTAATGCTTTAAACAGCCCCAATATATCCAATAGTATGTATATCTTCATGGCATCCACACCTAAACAATTGCTTGCAGGGATTGAAATGCCCAAAATGGCCTACCCCCTCCACGCCACACCAGTTTGTTAATACAGTCATACAATAGGTCAGTTCAGTGTCACTTACCCCTACTTGTCTGCATATGATGTAACCAACACATACATGTTATCCAATGTTATCCCATTGTCGATCATATTTATCAGTGCCTTTCTGGCCTGCTTAAAAAAACATATCACCACTGCGAGAATGGTGACATATCCACTGTTAGCTGAGTAATGGATACGAATACGCTAAGCTCAGACATTCAAAGTCGCAATTTTTGCTGCCTGTGTCCTTACTCATTTGAGGGTTCAGAATCATTGTGTCCAACAGCTGTGCATGAGAGGTAGTAATGGGATAACATTATCTGGCAATGTTGATGTGGTGACTGATAGTTCTAGGATCAAGGATGGGCATAGTGCATCATAAATAGTGTATCATAAATCCGGTGCCCATGTTTAGGCAGCCTATAAACAGTCACATACAAATAATCAGCAAACATGAACAAATAGTTGACAGCACAAACTTCTATTTAAAGCATACTCATGCATCTATTATTGACAGGCAGTACATCATGTACCAACATATATGCTTCAACAGTAAGATAAGGGACAATCAACTTGCTACGTCCTTCTTGCAAAAGGTCACTCAGCCAGACATATGAACACGAAATCTGATCAGATATTGAGAATGTTCAGAAGTGACCTGCTCCAATACAGATACAACAATACAGTTAAACTATGGAACAAATACCATTGGTTGTCAGGTGTCATTCAGCGCTAACGCAACTGAAGAGACTTGTTGAGAACCTACGGTTAATACTTATTAGGTATGAGGTGCAAAGGCCAATTTGGAACGAAATCTGTATAATAACACATTAGCAACTAGAAAATCTAGTAGAACATTTCAACCAGTTTAAGAGCAAATAAAATAGGAGACACACCCATGCAAGTTCAGGAGATCGAAAACACATCTGCACCAGACTGATAGCCTCACTCCGGCCCTTGCTGATTTCTGCAACCTCTCCTTTGCCTCTGGATCTTTCCCCTCCCCTCCGAAGCACTCCATTGTGCATCCTGTCCTCAAGAAACCCACAGCTGATCCTTATTGTCCGGCTAACTATCGCCCAATTTCCATTGCTCCCTTTTGGGGTAAACACCTGGCAGAGCTGGCCGTCTTGCAGCTTAACCTTAATTCCGATTCTGTTGGCTCTCTCCATGACCACCAACCCCACTTCGGAGCTGCCAGAAAACAGAAACTACTCTCTTGAACATCCGCAAAGACCTGCTCTCCAACCTTGACTCTAACATTCCCTCTGTCCTCATCCTACTTGATCTCTCCTCTGCTTTTGATGTAGTCAACCATACCACCCTGCTCTACCGTCTCTGTGATAATCTGGGCATTATCGATCAGGCTCTGGCCTGGCTGACCTCTTTCCTCTTTGATCGACCCTCCCAGGTTAAAACTTGAGTCCTTCCTATCTTATATTTCCCTCTCTACCTGTGGTGTTCCCAGGGGTCTAACCTTTCACCCTGGCTTTTCAACCAATATCTGACAACTCTCGCTTACTGCATTTCCATTTTCTGCTCAAATTACCAGTACTTTGCTGATGAAACCGAACTCATTTTCAGGCTTCCTTCAGCCACCTCCTCTCCTTCCCCCATCTCTGATTGCTTAACCCCCATTCAGAATTGGTGTGCTGCCACTGATCTTTGTCTAAGTGCCAACAAGACTGAGAAACTCCTTATTGATACTCCTTCACTATCCTTTCCCCTCACTCTCTGGCCGGCCTCCCTTGGTCCTCCTCCTACCTCTACCTGCAAGGTCAAGAACCTTGGGAGTCAGCTTTGACTCCACACTTTCCTTCTCCACACACATCTCTGACATCTCTAAAAAGTCAGACTTCTTACTGCACCTCATCAGAGGTACTCTGCCTTTCCTCTCCTTCCATCAGAAGTTCACTGTCTCCCAAGCTCAGGTTCTCTCTAGGCTAGACTACTGCAACAGCCACTTTCTAACTCTACCTGCCTCCACTCTCAACCCTTTACAACTTATCCAGAGCAGGACTGCAAGACATGTCCTTGGCCTCAAGCCTGGGATTGTATCTCCCCAGCTCTGAAATCCCTTCATTAGCTCCCAGTGGATGCAAGGATTAAATTTAAAACCCTCTGCATTGTCCACAAGGATCACTGGGGCCTAGGTCCAAAATACTTTCAACTGTCCCTTGATAAATACCTCCCCTCTCGAGCTCTTCGCTCCTCTACTTCTATCTCCCTCAGGGCCAGGCATTTTTCAAAGAAACGTGCTGGGGTAGATCTCTGTCTTCGGCTGGGGCCTCCCTTAGTAACAGCCTCCCTGTCATCTTGAAACTTGAGGAGAACCATCTCCGGTTCCGGAAGCACCTCAAGTCCTTCCTCTTAGTTTCTGCCTTTGCCCCTCTTCTCCACTGCTGATCTGCGTTCTCTCTTGGCACGGTGCACCTGGCCACCCTCTGTACTTCGGGCCCGGCTGCATGCTCACCATCCCACCCTCCTGCACTACCTCCTGGCCACCCCTTGCACTGGGTCTGCATCTGTACCCATACAGTCCCCCACCCACTTTCTTTCTGCAATTATCAGATTTACCCTGACTAACCTAGCACTTTGTTGGCTGCACTAACACTGTATATCGCCTTTTATTATTTATCTTATTATTTATTCTGCTCTCTCCCCTGTTCCGCACTCTCTTCTTCTCCCCTCTTCCATGCACTTCCCCATTACCCTTTTCCATGCACCTGCACGATCTCAATGTCACTGGGCCTAGTAAGATCGTTGTTTTTGTTTCACCTGTTCCCCTCCCTTTGCATGGGCGCGCTCTGAAATACTTGTGTATGAGCGCAATATAAATAAACTATCATTTAATTTCATTTAATTTCATCACAATCCCACATAACCAAACAGTACAGATACAAAGGACATACAAATGCAAATCATCCAAGTTGTTATACCTTAAGTAATTCAAGAAAATGGCTGCAGGGAAATAATGTAGGTCAGACTTGTGATGGACTTATCACAGTTCTGAATTTGCGTTTCCTACGGTAGAGCTTTGGGCCCTGATTCATGGATTATTTGCACCGAAAAACCGATATTTGTGCGCCATTCTGCCCGCAAATCCCAGTTTAACAAATGGGGATTTGCGGACAGAATGGCGCCCAAATCCCGTTTTTTTCAGCGCAAATAATCCATGAATCAGGGCCTTGGTCTTCTTAGAGTGTGGAGGGGGTACACAGAGTTTATTCTGCAGGATCTTCTACAGTCATGGGATGGGGTAGGCTGTTCAGGACTAAGTTGCCCTAATAAAGCAGGTTTTTGTTGTAAGCTTGCTTTCTCAAATCTGGCCTGAAACAAAATACTATACTATGTGATGATGACCAAGTTGTGGTACAATCCACAGGAATGAATGAACAGTTCAATTTACACTGTGTTGTGTGATCATACTTGACATATTATCTACTTGTAGCACTATATGGAGTCAGATACTAAATATCATCAATGGGGCATGTATTTGACAAAACACATTTTTTATCTGTGTTGTTTATTTTAATTTATTTTCCAGGAGTTTGATCCTTTGTTGTCTAGATTGGACACTGATGTCAAGATATGTTCTTAAATTGATCACATGTAATTATGGAATAAGGCAATGGATGCCCGTTACCATGTCTTCGGGTCATGTTTATATCTATATACATACATACTTTAAGTAGTAAATATCTATCTGATGTTTGGACATATAACACAGCAAATAGTTACGTATGGTCATTACCTGCTCTGACTAAATGTTTGAGCTATTATATACACTGTCATTCAATGTGACCTGAATGAAAAGCTTATCGCAAATGTGTTGGTGCCTATACTTGAATAATAATTGGAAGAAAGATGCCAGCAACCTGTTTAGAATTGGATATTTGTAGGACACATTATGGACACTCTCTAGGAACACATACACTTTGGTAAGACTATTATTATTCACTCAAGCATTGCTTGGAGATTGAAGATTGGTGTTTCCTGCATGGGTTATTCATTCATTCTTTCTCCTTTTTCTTTTACCAAGGCACTGGAGAAGCATCAGGAAGCAAAGGGACGTTATGGTTAAGTTGCGCTACTAAAAACCTATGAAATTCAGTAAAAAAACTTTGTTAATGGGACGTTATGGTTCCAAGTAAAACCGAAAAAACCCTGAAATTCGCCAGTTATGGTAAGCTAAGCAACCATAACTCATGCCACCACTGTGCACTGATAAGACTAACACCCAGGACATCAGCCCCTAGAATTTTGATATTATAGATCAAACAACTGTTTTAATTGTATACAAATAGATTTACTATTTGTACTTCTGCACACCACTATCTTACTTTTTACTGTCATCTGAAACCCAGTTTAGTAGCACATAAATTCAAGAATACCCATCCCAACTAGTTGTAGTTGCCCAATGCACAATCACACACCATCACATACATCTTTATCATCATACTCAGACACTCATGCACACAGCACATTGCAGAACACCCCAACCCATACCTTCTTTATTTTTTTCGACAGACCCTAAAGAATGGCTACCAAAATTCAAGTCCGTAGAAAGCAACGCAGAAGTAGAGCAAATGAAAATAGAAGTGTCCAAAATAAGCATCCATCTCTAGCAGAATTTGATTTGTAAAAAAAGTTCAAACAAAACAGCTAATACAGTCAATTAGTGAAACAAAACAAGCTTCAAGTACAGAAACTTTGCCTCTTCTATCAAAATGTAAAATGAAACAGAAAACAATTAACACGAATTCAGCTACCACTACTGATAAAACTGCTCCTCTAAATCTTGATATAGTGCCAAGTAAGCATACCAAAAAAAGTATTTTAGCAAAAACGTTCCGCCACAGAGTCCTTCAAAATCTTATAAAAACAGGAGAGAAATCAGGCACAACCCTTAAAACCTATCGTAGGAAATTAATCTTAGAAGCTTTGATAGACAGTGCAATCCTTCTCAAAAGAAAGTTATTTATTTTAGTGTTAGACAAAATGAAACCACTAACAAAACTAATGACTAAATTTAAAAAAGACTTCTCAATAAATGAAATATCAACAGAAATAACTTCTTAAATATCTGTGGAGGTGAGTGGAGTCAGACTACAAGCACAGAAAAAAAGAAACACTGAAATTTAAAAGTACATCTGCTGAAGTACCAAACCATGTGTGTGTATGTTGCCGCAGAACTTTTTATAAAAGTAGCACAAAAACTGTAGACCTAATATACAAAATAGAAGACAATGAAGATTCTAAATGGTTTGAATTAGCTCGCTACCTTATAGCAGAAAAGAAATACGAAATAACTGACCCCTTAATACTTTGCAGTTACTGCACTACAAAACTTGACAACAATCAAACTCCTTCACGTGCTATCACAAATAATTTGGAATTATTTCCACTACCAAAATCCCTACAACAACTCAATTTATATGAGAGCATCATAATTCAAACAGTGCACCCATTTCAAGCAATAATACGCCTTCAACCAAAAACAGCAAAATTACCTCCTTCTGAATTGGTGAAAGGCATTTGTGGAAAAGTAGTGTATTTAATATTAGATCTAAAACAAAATGTGCACACTCTGGGAGTGCAACGTCCAATAGAGCAATCTTTAATTATCGTAGTAAATGGTGTACCTACAAAAGACAAAACAAATTGGCAACAACTGGTAGATTTACATAAAGTTAGACAAGCCTTGCAATATCTAAAAGACAATAATGAATACTACAAAGAAATTAATATTGAAGAAACCACTGAAATAATTCAAGAGTCACCAGAAGCTGGTCAATTTGAGCTTCTAGATCCTGCTACAGTATCCACTACTTTAGACCATTATACAATTCATCTATTGCACTCTAATGACACCGTAGAAGATGCACTAGAAACGTACCACATGCGACAAACAAAGGATCATCAATCAGCATATGGGAAAAAAGTATAGAAGCACATGCTTTTCCTCTACTCTTTCCTACTGGCAAAGGAGGAAGTTACGATGATAGACCTATTCAAATAACAGCATCAGAATACCACTCGTTACGGATGTATTCTGAAGATCCCAGATTTAGACAAAATGTGGAATACATATTCTACCTACTCTTTGAAAGTGAACTAGCAACTCTATGCTACGGAGTTGCACACGCATTAAAATCAGGAGCTCACTTTTAAAATATGTCAGCTACACAATTATTACAAAAAGTGCAGCAAAAAATGAGGTTTTACAATCAAGTATTACAAATCTATTAGCAAACATGCATGGTATTAAAGAGTACTGGTTCCGACGCCATGGAGATGTACGTTGTATGATAAGAAACCTTGGCCCACCCACATGGCTTGTTACATTAAGTTGTGCAGAATATGCATGAGAAGATGTACATGATTTCCTACGCATATCAAACAAAAACAAAACAAACATAGATATACTAACACCTGGAGAACTTTGTTCTCTAGATCCTGTTAATGTTTCAAGATAGTTTCACCATCGCTTCATTGCTATGCTACACTTTATTTGTAATAAAACTGTTCCTCCCCTCGGAGAAGTGCAACACTTCTTTTGGAGAAAAGAATGCCAAGCCAGAGGAGCACCACATATCCATATGCTTTTATGGATTAAAGATGCTCCTAAATTTGGTCAAGACAATGATGCCACTGTGTTACAGTTTATTGAAAAATATGTCACTTGTGAAATTCAATCGGAAGCAACAAATAGTGATCTTCATGCACACATTTTACAATTTCAAAGACACAAATGTGGCAAATATTGTCGTTGCAAATGCAAAAACAAAGGGAAATACTACACCAAATGCCGCTTTGGTTTCCCTAGACCAGTTACAAAAACAGGTCAAGTAAACAACTTCATGTCTTCAGTTAGACATAGTGTTAAAGGTAAATCACCTAAAAGTACATATTACATAAAAAGAACAGACGAAGAAAAATATATCAATGATTACAATGCAATCATTGCCCACTTATGGAATGCAAACATAGATGTGAAGTACATTGCAGACAATTCCACTGCAGTTGTACGATATGTTACAGTATACTTAACCAAAGCAGAAAAAACAGAGCTCCAAGACCGCTGAAATTACCTGGCATCAGACAAAACATTGTCTCAGAAATTATACAGCTTGGGCATAAAAATGCTATCCCATAGAGAATGTGACTACTATGAAGCAGCAGATCATTTAACTGGTACTGCTTTTTATGGAAAATCTGAAAATATAGTATGGCTAAGTCTTGGTCCTACTAAATCTAGAAAAAGAATTCTGAAATCATACGACGATATAGAAACAATAGCCAAACATGATCCCAACAGCCAAGACATTTTAAAAAACAATTGGACACATACTACCCAAACAGAAGTACCACTTTGGAAAGCATGTGTCTATACCAGATAGCCCAACACTTCACATACAAAAATAATATAAAACCTGATGAAAAAAAGGATACAGAGTGTCAAATTGTGAAGGCAGCTTAGTAAAACTCACCAAACCAAATTTAATTAATCATATCAAATTGTCATTAAAGACTCCTCAACATAAAGAACTATATTACATGTCCCTGCTACAACTCTTTAAACCATGGAAAAAAGAAGAAGAGCTACTAGATAACTATGACTCCTATGAAGACACTTTCAACGTAAATGAAAGCACTATAACTGATGTAAACTTTACACAGTACAAAACAATGTTGCAAAATGAAAAGCAACATGAAGAAGAACTCCAGGCCCAACTAGATAAGGACACTCCTGACAGTAGTCAACATTCTGTAACAGGAAGCCAAGAACCACTGGGAGAGCCACTAATAGCAAATGAGGCAGAATTAGCTATGACGGAAGTAGAAAACACCATTTGTCAGTATGAAGATAAAGAAGACTTAAATATACTACAATCAAAACTAAACAATGAGCAACGTAGCATTTTTTAAGAAGTAACAAAAGAAATTGCACATGGTGTACAACATGAAAACAAAGAATGCACCTGCCAAACGTACAAACCTATACTACTGTACGTCAGTGGTGAAGCTGGTTCTGGCAAAACATTCTTAATCACAATCATCAGTAAATTCCTTCAACAATTGACAAACAACAAACTGTCAGCTGTTGTCACTGCCCCCACAGGTTTAGCTGCCTAAAACATAGGCGGTGTCACTTTACACCGATTACTACTCCTGCCAGTAGAACACCAAAACAAATTAGACTATTACAAACTTTCTACAGAAGCTGCAATGGAACTACGCATAGTATTAAAACAAATGAAAATTCTACTAATAGATGAAGTGAGCATGGTCTCCAACCTAATGTTGGCTTTGATTTACCTCAGATTACAAGAAGTACTCAAAACAATCTACGAAGAGCTCTTTGGAGGAAAACACATTATTGTTTTCGGAGATCTTCTTCAATTGACACCAGTGAAAGGTGAGCCTATTTTTAAAACCTTAGGACACAAACTCTGCCGTAAAACTGTTGGCAGCATAGGAAATGTCAACCTTTGGCAACATGCATTTCCAATACAGAGAATTAACAGAAAATGTGCGGCAATCTGCAGATCTCACTTATGCCAACATCTTAAAAAGTATTAGAGTTGGTATACTATCTCAAGAAGCACAAGCAATATTGAAAACCCGGCACATTCATGCACTTTATGGCAATAATGCCTGTGCTACGGATGTTATGGAACAATTAGCCCACAAAAATGTCAATTGTATGGCCTTAATGGCAACTCTTGCAAGGTGATTCAAATTCAATGAAACAATGTTAAAAAAAGAAATGCAACCAATAATTGAAATTAGCGCCACAGACAAACTAGACATACATGGTATGACACTACCTATGTGTGAACAAGCCGCAACAAGACTAAATAGTTTAGAAAATTCAATCTCCAACACAGTTGGATTGAAAAAAATATTAAAATTATCCTTAAATTGCAGAGTAAAGCTTAAACATAACCTTGGTGTGGCTCAAGGACTAGTTAATGGAGCACTGGGTACAGTTGTTGGCTTTCAAACATACCCACGTGACAACAACATTTAGTTTGTCAATATTCTCTTTGACAAACTTTCAGAAGTGAAAACGATAGGACGCTCAACAGCTTGATTCCTTCTCTTCAAAGACATGTATGTACCCAGAGAACAATTGTCTCTAACTCTTGCATACACAGTCACCATTCATAAATCCCAAGGTCTTACCCTAGACAAAGCATTGATAATCATTGGTAACACAGTCTTTAAAGAAGGTATGAGATATATAGCACTATTGCGCTTATGTACACTTGACGGTCTATATCTAATCAACTTTGATGCAAGTAAAGTAAACGCTGATATTCCTTGCATTTTAGAATACAATAGACTTCGATCACTATACACTCCCCATCTAAAAACATATCCTGTTCCACAAAAAGTAAAATGTTCTAAAAGAAAACTAAATCAAACAGAAATGCAACAGGATGTAACTGCATATCCTCCAAAGAGAATACAAAAAAAAACGAATACTTCATCAAGTATCACAAACAAAAAAGAAACTATTAGGGAAAGTAAACCAGGTACTTCTTCAAAAAAGGAAGACAAACTCAAAAAAAAGCACTCAGATACAGAACTATCTGGTCCATTTAAACTGTCAAATGTAATTGGTGTAAATTGCTACGCAAATGTAGCAATGAATATTCTATTTCAATTACCACCAATTGTTGACAACATTTACTTACACAGTACAGACCAATTGTGTTTGCAAATGTTACTATTTCATAGAAACGCAACAAACAATCCTGACAACACGTATAGTGTTTTTGGAATAAGACAACAATTGAACTACTGTGCTGGAATGGTGAAATTCCCTATAAACTCACAGGAAGATCCACAAGAATTTCTAATGTACTTACTACAAGTACTGGAAAGCAAAAACATACCTATAAATGAAATCTTCCAGATTTCATACATGTGGAAAAATACATGCACTCTCTGCAACAATGTGACACAAGAACACATCCCCAATGAGCGCTTCGTGTGTGTATCAATACCTAATTGTGAATCTGTTCCATTTCAGCAACTTGTACAAAATGCAAACCATGGTAGATTATGTAATACCTGCAATTCGGATAATCGCGCCACCTTACTAATACAAACACATAGTAAATACGTAATATTAATGCTTCTACGTTACAATGCAGATGGTACCAAAAACAACTGCAAGCTGACTGGATTCACACATGGTCAAGTATCACTTGGTAAGAAAACCTTCACAACAATTGGTATAATCTACCACATAGGAGACACAACCAATGCAGGTCACTATACTGCATATATAACAAAAAAAATGTGGATGGTTCGAATGTAATGATAGTACCTTTGCTCTAAAGCAGAGATTACATGCAAATCTTACAAATGCTTACTTAATCTTCTTAAAACCAAAATGTATTAACTAAACTGTACTTAAACAGTAACAAAACTTCTATTAAAAAACTATAAATTGTTAAAATATGCTAACAGCTATCTAACTGCCCCAAGATTCTACAACAACTAAACAGATATATGAATACCACTAAATTATATCATAAAATAGACAGTTAGAATACGCCAACTGGTATCTAACTGCCCCAAGATTTTTAATAACCAAACAGATAAATCAACACCACTTCATTATAAAATAAAATAAACAGTTAGAATATGCCAACTGGTATCTAACTACCCCAAGATTTTTTAATAACCAAACAGATAAATCAATACCACTACATTATAACAAAAAATAGACAGTTAGAATACGCCAACTGGTATATAACTGCCCCAAGATTTCACAATATCCAAACAGATAAATCAATACCACTTCATTCTAACAAAAAATAGACAGTTACAATATGTCAACAGATATCTAACTGCTCCAAAAATCTGCAATAAGCCAACATATAGAACATTAGCCAGAAACAACAAGTGAACACTGAAAACAGACAAACTAATAGACTGTAGCATAACAAAAAAAGTTTTTTTTTTTTATCCAACATGGATTTTTTTTTTCCACAGATCCAATGATTTTAGCAACAAACACAGAAACTGAGCAAATTGCACAGTACACTGGTTTGTAATGTACGAAATATGAGGATAACAAAAAAAAATGTTGATTATTCCATGTTATAAGTCGTTACAAAATACCAATACTAACATGATCTTTTTTTCATCGCAGAAATTAACAAGGAATACATGTACTCCAGGTACTAAACCAAACAGTAAGTATATTATAATAAGTATAACCATCGCAGCAAACAACACCGATAGTGACTTATAACTTCACAGTTTATAAATATGGTCTTGACCATGCACCCAAGGCTCTAGGCCCTGGCCACAACCACCGCAGCATACCACACCCATAATAGCTTATAACTTTGCTGCTTATAAATTTGATGTCCATGCACCCAAGACTGGATAAACCACTATGGGTGTGCTATGCTGCGGTGTTTGTGGCCAGGGCATAGAGTCTTGGGTGCATGGCCATACGGCCATGCCTCAAAGACTCTATGCCCTGGCCACAACCACCACAGCATATCACACCCATAGAGTCAAACATTTTAACTATGCCATATGGGCACTTTAATGTCCGCGAACATGACGCGTGTTCTTAGAACAGTTTCAGCTTGCTTGCGAACAATCGGACAGTTCTAGCGTCCTCAGAACACCCCCATTTTGTTTATTTATGAACATCCCAGTACACTTGATGTGTTTTTAGAACAGTTTCAACTTGCCTACGAACCATACGGACAGGGTTAGTGTCCTCAGGACATCCCACATTTCCTTTATTTACGAACATTTCAGGACACCCGTATTGTCCGCGGTCAGAACGAACACAAGAGGGGTGCCTGCCACCTAAATAAATACAACATTTAACCCATCTCCTACTCCCCCACCCTCCCCAAACAGTCTTACACACCAAAACACTTTACTAAATAGTAATTTTCTTCCAGGTTTCACCGCAATGTCCGCGGACGTCTGCAAATCCAAGATGGCGGACGTTTCCAAAAATCTGACGCACTTCACGCAAGCCGATTGGCCAATCAGGACACTGTCTGCGAAGCGAACAGGGAAGTGTGTCCGCGGACCAAACATAGATATCACACATTTTTTGTGACCTACTTTTTGGTCATTTTTAAAAAAAACTACTGGATGGATTTTCACCAAATTTGCAAAAACACGCTTTGAGGACCAAGCCGCTGCTCCTGGTCCAAATTTGGTGAAAATCCATCCAGCGGTTTGTCCTGTAGGCGTGAGCAAAGTTTTTTCACTATTCAGTCTATTGGAAAAAAAGAAGTTTTGGGACCCCCCCCCCTATAACTTTGCCCCCCTGGACCAAACCACACCAAACTTTACAAAAGAATTCAGAGTGGGCCATATACTTATTTTTGCAAAGTTTGGTGAGGATTCGTCCAGGGGAGCGAAGTTATAAGCTGCCAAAAAAGTGCTCTTCCTATGGAAACAGCAACTTAACCATAACTACACAGCCACTACTGTGGCTGTGTAATAAGTAGGAAACGTTATTGTAAGTTGCAGGGTAAGCTTGGTTAAATGAGAGAGGAGCTAGCTATAACACATCCTCTCAGTAAGCTCTCCCATCCTGAAGATCTCAACTGTAACAATTGAAACCTTGATGTCCCATCAGGTTCTAAGTGACATCACTACAATCTACTGTCTGCACAGTGTACATATATATATCCGTATACACACCATCCATCTATATCATGGTGGTGCTAAAAAATGATCATTCACATCATGACAGCATCTCATTGCTTAAGCCTTAATACATATGGAACCAGAATTGTAAACCACATTTAACAGATCATATTTAAAATCTAGTAAATAGAACTTTAAAATCAGCCACATCAAAGCCATCGGAGTATACTGAATATTGATATTGAAATGCATGCACTTAAATTATCAAAATCTTTTTTTTCCTCTGTCCATGAATTGCACGTAGATAAATACTGGCAAACAGAAGCGAACTCCAGAACAGTACCTTCTTTTCCATCAGGGCAAGGAAATCCATTGCCATCAATATAACAGTACCTCATATGAAGTATCATTTTCTATTCATTTCACTTTAATAGGTGGCGCGGTTAACAACACCCTTATATGTTGTGCTTTATTAAACTTTCTTGACAAAATGATGAAAACAAATGCACTGCACCCCAATGCAGCATGGAATGTTCAATAACAAATCCTCATGGAACGAAGGCTGCGACTTACTTCCTCTCCTTAAATGATTAATGCAGTCCTCCTAATTGTCATCACGTCGCAGTGCACCCTTACGTCCTTTACCCAAATGTCTTCCGACATGCAAAAAGCTTTGTGAACAAAACACAGCTCCATAACGAAATTTAATGCTTGCATCATGACGTTCTCAGTTTCATCATAACTAAGGAGCATTCCAAAACGTCATCATTGCAAAAGGATCACTGCGCAGTGCGGATCACGGCCGACACATTAACGGTAACAAGCAAACCGTGCCTGCGAACATAACAGACACTGCAAAATCCTGAAGTACTATCTTTGGGCAGTGCACAGAGCAGAATAACAAATCGCTCATTAACCAATGCTGCAAATGAACGTGAAACACACAGCAATTAGTTGTCCTCTGCTGCAACGCACATATAACCCAGTACTTAATTACTGGAAATGTAGCTCTTATTTTAACCCTTGTTGCAACGCCCCCAACTCAGTATGCACAGTAGCTTGTTATTGGGCAACCAATCATATTCTACAGCAAGACGCTGCGGTTTAGCTGCCTGCCAACATCATGACAGGACTTATACCTTGCACAGTAATTTATTGTAACCTTTCCATGGGCAGCTGGCTGGCTCTGAGTGAAGGGCCTGATTTCACCTGGGCTCATCATGTCAGGAATCAGCAGACCTTTGGATCAGCAGAATTTCTCCAGTTCCAACACATATTCAATATCATCATGGTTTCACCAATCGATACTTCTGGGACCAGCAGCATTCTCCAGTGGGTCCTTCATATTTTGGGATCAGCAGGCTCTCCCCATTTAATCTCCCTGGTGATGAGGATCTGCAAGCAACTTCTGATCCCATCCTTGTCTCCACTTGTAGTTTCCAAGGCAATGGAGATGCATCAGGAAGCAGGTAGGAGACTGGAGGCATATATATATATATAAAAGTATGAAGCTTTATTGTAAATTGCAGGGTAAGCTTGGTTAAATGAGAACACACCCTTTCAGTAAGCTCTCCCGACCTGAAGATCTCAATTGTAACAACTGGAACCTTGATGTCCCATCAGGTTCTAAGTGACATCACTACAATTTACTGTCTGCACAGTGTGCACCCAGTGCAGACCAATACTCCAGATACTACAGCTATTCATTCATTTTTTCGACTTTTTTCTTTTCCCATTCGCAACAGATTTTGGAAGTACATACTTCGTCAAGTTAACACTTTCATAACCTTATTTAGAGTCTCCCTTACACTTTATTTCTTACATTCTATTAGATCCTTTCACTTAGTGACTTTCTTATTTTTGTATGGTCTGCTAGCTGTGATCCAAACGAGATCCCATTTACCATCCTTCCATTTACTGTGTTGGACACAGTTAATGTTTCAGGTACTATCCTATACATCTCTTCATATTCTATTCTTAACACTAGATCACATGGTGTTCATTTCAATGTCTTGTTCTATTCCTGCATGTTCACATGGATACACAACTTTTCTCTATGAGTTATATTCAAGATCTTTCATTTATTTCTGATGATCGTTTCGACAATATTATTAGATTCGCCGTTAGTCTAAATTGTTTCAGCTATAATAAGCATTTTTGCTTATAATCACTTGTACTTCCTACACGGTTGTGAATAGCATTGTTGTTGATAAATTTGTTTCACTATCATATAATTTTTCTTTGTTTATACAGTGTACATGCTTTGAGTAATTCTGAATTGACATACTGTTTATTATATTTATTCCATTATAGAATTTTTGAGCTGCACCTGATGAAGGAAATTTTGCATCCCGAAATGTGTTGTGCTGCTAACTTATGATTATAAAAGAAGATTTGGGCAAAGAACGTACCATTGACTGGTGTCATTTCTAACTTTGAAAAATGTGTGACATATATGAATGCTACAATGACTAACTCTTCTGTACAAATTATTTAATAACTGTTTGACAACATATTGGCTGACCTTCAGCAAAAAAGTGTGCAGGGGATGGGAGTGTATGATACCTTTCGGAAACCATCTGCTTTGTTAGTATTTTTCCAACTCTGTTTCAGGGTTGTGTTACCTCCTCTACACCCAAGTCTATCATAACATTACCCATATACCTTCAATGTAACTACCAAGGTGTGCAACTATACAATTTGGATACTTAGGGGTGGCCATCCCCCGGATTCCCCACCTTGCTCTTCCGTAGAACCAGACAGCAGACGTTGTCTCAGGAGGATAGCTCAGGGGCAACGTGCTCGCCTTGGAAGCAAGACAACATGGAACTACACAGGTCAATGCTTAGAAACCTCTAGGTGTTAAGCACGTTATAAAAAAACAATTAGAGTTACACTTACAAAAGTTACTTACCTCCACCTTTCAGACTGATTCCCTTCTCTTTTAACTTTTCATTAAGGCTGAACTTTGGAGGTGCCCTCCCCCTAATAGGAATACCTAGAACCACTGCATTACCTTAGGTATTTTCCCCAACCAACAAACTGAGTCCTTCTGTAGACCAGACATCTTCTCCACCCAGCAAATCTAGAGCCATCAGTTGAAGTGTGGTAGGACAGTCCCTAGGATGAGTTTCTTGGGTAGGCCAGGTAGGATCATCATTTTGGCTACACATTTCTCCTAACCCACGTTGAATGTCAAATATGCTTTTGGGTAGACATTTTAATCTCCATTGATGCAGGTGACTGGTGCCAGACCAAATGAATTCAACCTGTTCTGCCAGTATCAGTCCATGTGCATGTCATTTCGCTGAATTACGAGCTCCAACGTGAGATATTTTGTCAGTGCCTTCATACTGCTGAGGATATAGTATTTATGCCCTCATCTCTGTTGGGCAAGAATTGCAGTCTCCCCCAGCTTTCTTGGATGTTTACAATGTGTGCGTCAGCCACCATTCAGCCTTTGCATCTCTAGGATCTTCTCCACCTCCTCAAATGTACCTTGGAACAGTTACTGGGACATTTTTTGAGGTTTGCTGGAATCACTGTCACAGTAATATATATTTGTGTTATAACATCCCAGTATGGTCACAGTGCCCCAACCAATGCATTGTCTCTCCTGGGGGTATAGGATCTCGTCTTCAGGATGTCTTGTCACTTCCAGTGGGCCTCCAGTGTTGTGCCTAGTAGACAGTTTTAAATGCTAGATGAATGGTTGATTTGTTAACCTGCATTACCTTCAGTAGGGTTAAAGATTGGTGAGGCCACAAAATGATGTAGGACCAGCTCTTGTATAATGTCCTCAGTTGCCTTCTTCCCCTTGCAAATTGGGATGAGAAACTTGTTCCAATAGGAAATCATTGCAGTTGTCTGAGTTGTATGCAGCTTGGAACTGTCTGGTCATTAGTTGACAATGGATTAGGGCCATCTGACCTTCTCCTATTGGGTGTTTTTTTTAAAAAGTGCTTCCAAACCCTTGCCCGACACATAATTTTGTGAAATTGACACATTTGTGACAGATATTCTGCTTTGAATGTGTGGCAAGAGAGACAGTTGCCCCGTTACCATCTTGTTTTAGAGCAGGGCTAGCATTTGGGTTTCATCATCACTTACTGTGGCTTCTAAAGATGATGCTCCTGTGCCACATTGTGCATTGTGTCTGTGTCTTGTAGTCATTTTCTTAATAAATTAGTCACCGGCAAGGCATTTAGTTCTATCTGATGTTTCTCCTGAATAGCAATGTGCACATTAGCAGACCAGATGAGGGGGAATTGAGGACTCTGCTTTGCCAGAATAACCATGAAATCATCTGATAAAGTAGAGGATCTGGTTTACAAAAGCTTCCACTATAAAATGCTGTTTGAATATTCAGAGTCCTGAAGGACATCATCAGAACATTCGTCATTGGTTGGTCGGTTGGAGTAGGGTCTCCACCATTCAACCCTAAATGGGACTTAAGAATATTCTGGAAGGGTGTTTGTTTGGTGTTGACCTATGGGTGGAGCTGACTTAAGGGTTAATGGGAGGGCTACCACCCAGATTAGTGGCCTATAAAAGCTTTGAAGTCTCTATCATTGGGGAAAATAGGATTTATTTTTCTGAGGGAGGGCAGGAGAATGTTCCTGCCCTGAGGATATGGTCTTGGCATTCTTGTAATGGCTGAGCTTGTCTGCCTACGTCTTCATGATTGCAATTCTAATTCCATCTGTTATAGAATTGCACCAGGGATAAAGAAGAATGTAAAGACTGGGAGAATACTAATTTTGTTAAAAGTTGTATTACACATTTGGGCAACTCTAAATAAGAAGGTATATTTCCACTATGGAAAACTATGTGTCAGGATTGTCTTCTCCTTCACAAGGCTGGATTCCTCGCTCCTCTGGTTATTGGCCTTTCTTATTGTCTCTTCCAATGCATGACGATAACTAGGTGCCTCACAATTAGAAGCAACAGTACCAATGAATTGCCTTATTTCTTGTCTGATCTTGATGCATGTTTTTCAGGGGTCCATTCCCCACTGCTCCCACTGTTGTAGATTCTTATCATCAGGGATGTTTGTGGTTGTAGCCAGGAAGAAGATCAAGAGTCTTGTCTCTGAGATCTACCTGGACATTGTTCTAGAATATTCTTTTTGACTTTTCTAAACTTATGGTGCACTTCCTGGTCCCATCATGTACCGTCTCTCACTATTTGGACCTGCGTAGGGACAAGTGGGTAGCAGAACCTGAAAACTCTTAATAGCTAGGTTTTCACCCTCAATCTCTTTTTGGATGCTTTTCTGGCCATAAGGTATTCGTGTCTTGACTGTCCATTTGTTATTTTCTGCCTGTTGAAAAATATTGCTGACTGAAGGGAACCAAAACATAAAGGGTGTAATGCTTGACATTTGTAGCGCAGTTGCACTGCTGTAAAGTGACTTTGCACTGCAAAAATACACTTTGCACTGCTCCATGAATCAGGGTGTTTGCTGGCAGTGCACAGTCACTTTGCAGAAGTGCAAAGTCATTTTGCACCGCGCTAGAAAATCCATGAATCAGGCACACAGTTTCATGTAGTTGTTTTTGTAATCAGCAGAAATGCAATGTGAGGATACAGCGAAAAGCCTTTAGGGGAGTTGGAGAATCAAATGCTGGTTTCAACTTAACAGAACATTCATTTAGAAATATATTCAGGTATCCCTTCAGATTGTAAAACATACCATAATTTTCAATGAGGCAATGATAACCCAGTCGACAGTCTAAAAATTCTGGTAACACTGCCCCTTCAAGTTAAGGACCTTTGATGTTGTCACGTGATGTGCAACGACAGCGCTGACCTGTCACACACAGTTGTACTAAAGTGGGCGGTCCCACGCAAAATTAGTGCGCGCGAGGAGCCTGAGGAAGCATGACCTGGGCCTGTGCGTCCTTTCCACGATGGGGGTGGGTAAGGCCTGCATATCGGGGCCCTTGGGCTATGCAACATTCAACACTGGTGACGAGGATGCACCTGGGTGGGGGAAGAAGTTCTGATGTGTGCTGTCATAACATGGGTCAGCAGTGATTCTTTCTGACACCTGTCAGATGCGAAAAGCATGTGGCTTCACACATGTAGTGCTCATGGACTGTGTGGATAATTTCTGGACCTTCCACACCGTGCCCACAGGGCAAATAACTTCTGGAAAGACCACACATGCTCATTATACACAAATCTAAAAAAAAGGCAGAGGGAAAAATTGTCCTTTTTCTTTTTCAATGCTGGGAGGTGTTCCCATTCCACAGCACTGGGAGAAGTGAGTGAGATTAGTGTGCCACTGTGGCCTGTTGTTACCCGCTAGGCACAGAGTGGGTAGACACGTGTGAGTCACAGCCTCCAAGCCCATGGGAAGTACCTGTGCACTCAGTCATACATGGCAACACACAATCACAACCATGAGTGACAAGGAAGGCGATCATCAAGCAGGAGGACAAGTTACTGCGGCAAGAGCCCCTTGGATGAGATGATCCCAGGGTCAACAAGGTACTCTGGCCCCAATGCTATAATTTGATACTTCTGGGAACCCATCCAGTCTGGGGCCTAAGTGGATTATATGGATAGAAAAGCTGGACATGTGTTTTAAAGCCACCAGAGAATCTGATGATGAGGCGAAGGTAGCCACTCTTATCTGTTCCGCAGGATCCGAAGTACACAAAATTCTCTCACTTGAGTGGACAACTCATATCAGGCTGCAAATAATTGCCTGAAAGAGCATTTACTACCGCTGGCGAACCAGGACTATGAGAGGTTTGTCATGTGTGCTGCCAAATAGAATGAGGAGGAATCCCTAGACAAGTTCTATGGCAGGCTCAGGCACTTGGCGGCCATGTGTGCTTGGGAGAATGAAGAGGGCATGGTCAGGAATTAGCTGATACAAGGGTGTGCCTCAGGAAAGCGGCGATGCCAGGTACTGAACAGCCAGGACTCATACTTGCACGCATATTACAGATGGGCAGATCATATGAACTAGCAGAAACCTGCAGCACCAAAATGGATGCTGCAGTCCGGTCGCTCAAACTGGATGACGTCCGTGCATCGGGACGACAACAAGCCATCGGGTTAGGAAAGCCTCGATGGAATGCAAGAAGAGGGGAGACCCTGACACCCTGCCCTAAATGAGACTATGATCTCCCAAATGGGGGGAGTGCCCAGCAAAAGGGAGGATATGTGGCCGATGTGGGGTGATGGGTCACTTCGCAAGAATGTGCAAAGCCCCCACCCCAGTGACCATTTCCTGAGGACCGAGTAGGATGCCAAAAGATACTCTGAGGCGACAGAGGCAAGTAGCAGTGGTGGAACAGGACACAGCAGGACAGGAGCTGGTAGAAGAGGAAGAGGAAGAAGTATTCTTCATCTCCAGTATTGACTATCTCTAAACCAAAAAGAAGAGACAACCCATGTGCACAGTGAGCGGGGGGGTGCAAGGACACCTGTATTGGTAGACATGGGGCGTCAGTATGTGTGATGGCAACTCGTCACTATGAAGCTCTCCCAGGACCCCCTACACTGTCCAAAGCACAGGTGAAGATCTTCATGTTTGGTGGCACCCAACCCATACCTCTCAAAGGTGTTTTCATCACCAGGATGGCTCACGAAGGCAAGGAAATCAAAGCTAAGTTCTTTGTCACAAACATTAGCAGTCACTCACTACTGAGCTGTGCAGTGGCGGAAGCCCAAGGAATAGTTCATTTTGCCTATGGGGTATACGTTGAAGACGTTAGAGTTCACCAACTGGAGCTCCACCCAGACTCACGTTTCATCTCTACCTTCACGACACACCAGGGCCTCTATCAGTACAAATGCCTCCGTTTTGGGATATCTTCCACGGCAAAGATATTTCAAAATGTGATATGAGAGGATCTGGCCGGACTGGAAGGGGTCATAAATCTGAGTGATGACATTTTGGTGTATGGCGCGTTAGAAGCAAAACATATGAGATGACTTGAGAAGAAACTGGAGAGGATTCAAATCCTTGGTCTCACACTGTACAGTGAGAAGGGGGAATTTTTTAAAAAACGCATTGAATTCTTTGGGTTAGTGTTTCATGAAAACGGCATATCACCCGGGGAAGTTTCAAGACATTCAGGAAGCAAGCCCACCAGGGAGTGTGTCGGAAATTGGAAGCTTTCTAGGGATGATGACATACTGCGGATGCTTCATCCCGAATCTAGCAACTATCTCTGAGCCCCTCAGGGTTTTCACGAGGAAAGACAAGGTGTGGGAGTGGACTACAAAACAGCAGGACGCCTTCAAAACCATCCAACAGGCACTTACTGGGGAGGAAACCATGGCTTTCTTTGACTCAAAGAAGGAGTTTGATATCAGTAGACACTAGCCCCATTGGACTGTGGGTGGTCCTGTCACAACAAGACGTGCAAGGACAGATGAGACCCGTAGCTAATGCAAGCAAAGTACTAACAAATACAGAACAACGCTACACCCAAATTGAAAGGGAAGCACTCGCAGTGTTATGAAGATGCTGGCATTTTCCCGTCTACAAATCTACATTCTAGGCAAGTCAGTAATTGTGGTGACTGACCACAAGCCGCTGCTGCAAATCATGGCGGGATCATCGTCCAAGCCACCCCAGAGGAATGAGAGTTGGATGCTCGCACTGATGGAGTATGGCATACGTCCGACATACAGGCATGGGTCTCAATCACGCAGACTACCTCTTACGACATCCAAGGGGCAACTTGGATGGGGAAGAAAAAGCAACTCGTAGTCAATGAACATGTGCGGGTAGCTGTGGCAGCCGGCAAACCAGTGGCACTATCCATCGAACAGGTGACAGACGCGTCGAAATGTGACAGATGTTTTGAGGTGGTGAAAGGAGCCATGGCCGATGGGGACTGGAAAACAGTTCTGTCTAACCCACACTGAAGAAGCCAAGGAGCACAGCAGGACCTGGAACTGCTGTGGCGGGGGCAACGCAAACTGTTGTCAACTAAAGAAGGACTCCTCACATGAGGAATCAAGCTGGTGATTGCACAGACACTAAAAGAGAGAGCAATTGAACTAGCACACTGTGGTCACCAAGGAGCGGCCAAAACAAAATGAAGGCTACACTTGAAAGTATGGTTGCCCAACCTCGAAACAAAAGTGGATGAATTTGTGGCAAATTGCATCTGGTGTCAGTCGACAGCCCCAGCCAACAAAGAAAGCCAAATAGAATCAATGCCTCCCAGTGACCGGCCTTGGGACATTGTGCATGCAGATTTTGTTTCCACTGGCCGGGGGATGCACTTTCTAGTAATGGTAGACCAATGGTCACAATGCCTTGAGGTCGAGCTAGTGGAATCCACAGACTTTGAACAAGTAGCACAGGTTATGGAAAAAGTTTTGCAACCCATGGTTTCTCCAGAGTCATATGCTCAGACAATGGGCCCCCATTTCAAGGAGAGTGTTTCATAGAAACATAGAAACTCTTCTTGGAAGAGTGCAGAATCAACCACTGAAAGTCACACCGGTCAGGCCACGTGCCAATGGAGAGGCTGAATGATTTATGCAAACATTGAATAAAGTGTTCTGAATTGCCTAAGGCCAGGGTGGCTCAATTGAGATAACATTATATCAGTTCCTGCAAGTGTATCGGTCCACTCCCCACCGTTCAATGGGAGTGGCACCAGCGGAAGCACTATTCCGGTGATGCATGACGGGCCTCATTCCAGAAATGGATGGCCGGCCCCCGAGGACCATCAATGACAAAAGCAATGTAAGGTCAGAGAATTCACAATGAAACGGAGAACCTACGAAGACCCCTCAAACCACCAACGAGAAGTAGGAGACACTGCACTGGTCTGAAATAGACGTCCAAAAGGGAAATTGGCTCTCACCTATGAACCCTGCCCCATGGATGTTGTCAAGGTGAAAGGATTGATGGTGACTGCAGCTGATCAAAGAGGGACGGTGACCAGAAACTCCAGCTTCTTCCAAAAGGTGGGTGAAAAGGAGGGAACAGGAGACAGGGACAATGGGACACCCCTGAGCAGAAGCCCCAGAGGGCGATGAAGAACCAGGGGACACGTCGGAGAGTGAGCTGCCAAACCCAACCTGGGTAAGTGACCAAGAAACAGGAGGGGGCGGTGAAAGCAGATATGCCAGCCGGGAGAATCGGAGGTACCTGTCATGATTTAAGGACTACATGATGGGAGAGTAGCGTTGTGGACAGGGGTCTGGGACAGAAAGTGATAAACCTTTCAGGACATGTGTGGGGTGTGGATGGTAGAGACATCCGCCAAAGCGCTGATTCAGGCCAGACCAGCATACATTGCCCACGTTGGGCCTGGACTAGTCACTCTGTTTACAAATGTTATACTATTCATGTTAATCTGTTTTCTTTCGGGGAAAGATATTTGAATGTTTCCCTATGAAAAAGGAGGAATGTGATGTTGTCACGTGGAGTGTGACGGTAGCGTTGAGCCGTCACATGGAGTTGTAATAAAGTGGGCGGTCCTGCACGGAGTTAGTGCACCCAAGGAGCCCAACGAAGCATCACCGGTGCCTGTGCGTTCTTTCCAGGACTGGGGTCAGCAAGGCCTGCATACCGGGCCCCTTGGGCTATGCAACATTCAACAGGACCCAGGCAAAGAAAGGACACCCTACCCGGGCAGACAACTGGGAGCCATTACCGGCAGATTCGGCCTGCCGGCTGGATAACTGTTGCTATTAAAATCCATCCAATGGGCATTGAGGGCATTAGCTAATAATGCCCACATTTGGTGCCGTTCACTTGATTAAGTGACCATTTGATGGAGCTAACCTCTCAAATAACAGCATTGGACGACGTCTACCAACAGATATGACGAGAAACCATTTCAAAATTCTATGGCTGAAAGCTGACACATCTTGTTTGATTAAGGGTACCTAACACACAGACCATATTTACTGCTATCACATGTGAAATCATCACATTTCTTTTTTTAAATGCACCCAATTCGATTAACTAGTACACATGTGTCACTGCAATATATATCAATGTACACATTGTTCATTCAACCACAGTCAGTGCCCACAATTTTGCATGCACCTTGCCTACATACATCCATTATCGTGCAACTTTGTCTTACACGCTCCTCTGAGAAAATGTAATGACAAACATGTTTCCATAAGTCAAAATATCAGTGTTATCACTTTTCTATGCAACCGCACTGCAAGCTTTCACATCGAATGGGCAAATCTGGGAACAAGAAACAAACAAAGCAGAACAGCTTGTTCACACACCATCAATGCATCGTAACACCGCTCTATCCTAACCCTGTGAATACCTCGTGAACTGCCTTATTCTCAGATCATTCAGACTGGCCTGCCACTAGCCCTAATAACGCAACATCAGTGATGGTCTTTCTACTACGAAAGAGAACGGTTCGAAAACACAAGAAGACACTAAACTATATGAGGGCGGAGACCTAAAAATGACACCGGCTGAAGGGTTTGTGTTTGTGAGATGGGAAAGTGCTCGTTTCTGCACACCGAAAGATTGACTGAAGTATTCTGAACATGATTGCGTTTAGAAATGCATGTACAAGCTATTCACCTACATCTGCGTGACACAACAATCAAAACTGTACCCTTGCACAATCAGTGCCTCCAATGAGCCTTGAGGTCGTAAACTCTGATTTTATGAATAGGCAGCACACGCGCTTGCCCTGCGAAGTCAGTCTCAGCGCGTGCATTGCTTGCACGGAAAAGCGGTTGCTTGTCGGCCTTATTATCAAACGTTTTATGCTCTCCCTTATAAGCTGGAAAAGCTTCATTTTCCAGTTGGAAATCTAAAACTGTTTCACGAAATAATAAGTGTATTATTGTAATGTAAGTCATCCACACTATCAACTTCCCCAGGATATGATGACTCTGCATGAACAAAAAATAAATCTGCAGCCGTGGCAGTTTTACGACAGCACCGTTTTTATGATTATCTAGCGAAACTTGCTGTATTTAATTCACTGTGCAAGTAAAGTATTGCCTTTGAGATTAGGTTTTTATTCGCGTGAAGGACCTTATTCAAAAGTCTGTCGTATAATGTGAAGTGCACAAACTATTTCATATTCTAAAGGAGAGGTTTTTTTGGGGCCAAAAGACCCGTTTAATATTGTAGTAGTAAATATGGTGATTGAAGAATTATGAATAGGACACATTATCATAAAGCAAATGTAGCACATTGGGGTAAATACACTTTTAACAATCTGCAATGCTCTTATATTAACGGGGAGATACAAGACACATTGGGCCTCATCACGACTTGGGCGGTAACGGTAACGGTATTAGCGCGGGCGGTATTAGCCCTACCACCGAACTCCCCGACGCTAATAGCGCCGGATCACGAGTTTGGCGGTAATGTAAGCCCCCATTCCCCACTGAGCCCATTCGGGAATGCCCCATTCCCCATTGGGCTCAATGGGGAACCTTCGCGCTAATACCGCCGGTGGATTTCCCGCCGGCGGTAATAGCGCACATTTTCAGCGGATTTCCCCCCAGCTCAGAGCTGGGGCGAAATCCGCCGAAGCCCTAATTCGGCGGACCCTTAAATCCGGCGGTAATAGCGCTACCGCCGGATTTAAGGGTTTCCGCCGAAGTCGTGATGAGGCCCACTGTCACGGACGTCATTTGCAGGTCACCAGGGGTCTCCCTTGCTACCCATTGGTCCCCCCTGCTACCATGTAAGCTCATGGGCTGCCTGTGGCCAGTTGCCATGTGGCTTTGTTTTTGGAGTGGTTGGCTTTCTTTTTCAGGCCCCTTAAAAAAAAGGGGGGATTGCACTGGTGTGACACTTTGAACAGTGACCCTAAATAAGAAAGAATGGATTAACAAATAATTTGTCTTTCTGGAATTCTATACAATCATTGCTAAACTCATTAAAGGTTTATTTCAGGCACACTTCACAGCGTGAGTCCCTGATTTAGTCTTTTCTTAAACACCTCAACACAGCCTTTCATCTTTCAGAGGTCGATAAATAAGTACCCACACAGGTTGGCTGATATTGTATGTATATTTGTTCTATATAAAGCACTTAAGCATAAGCGTAAGTGCTTTATAATAACACATCATTATCATTATCATTTGGCCTTGGATGTATGCTTGCATTCACAGTAATTTGGTAATATGGGCCTGTACACACTGATAGGTCATTGTTGAAATGTGTTCCATTGTCGGAACGTATGACATCACATATTCCCCAGTGGGAAAAACCTCCTGCACTAGAAATTTAGCTATGCATTTTCGCGTCTGGTAGGGCGCAGGGACCTGCTTCGACCCACCATGAAAAGGGGCAGACCACCACTACCAAGTACCGTGATCCATTACACCTTTCTCCCATATTTGCGTAATCTATGTGCAGTTCTCGAAAGGGTCCACTTGGCCTAGGCATTGTTCCTCGTAATGTTCTCAATGTCATTCCCAAATTATATGTTTGACATGTGGTGCACTCTCTCACCATTTTCGATATCTGCTCTTGTAGCCCTGGCACAAACCAATTTTCCTGAATTTCTGCTGTGATATGTTGTTTAGCATTGTGGGCTGGGAAGTGAAGCTGCTGGAATGCTATCTCTATTAGTTTCCTTGTCATAACTACTTTACTTTACCTGTATTGCTTATTTATTTATTTATTTATTTATTTATTTATTTATTTATTTATTGCATTGGTTTCACGCCCAGACCCTCGGGTATCACGGCGAGGTTACAGACATCTTGAAAAAGCATACAATACAATAGCCATTATAGCAACATTACATTGAGGAGATAAACAGGGTAGTACAGTAAGATAACAGTTATTTGCAAGATAAAAACACCATGTAGGCTATGTGTTTACAACATAAGGGTATATAGAGGAACAGCATTGATTACAGGTGTTCAGCAATATTGTATTTAAAATAGATTGAATAGGCTCATTTTTAGCAGTTTTTTTTTTTAATCCTGAGAGTGTTTCCTCATTGTTTATGGCTATTGTTAGATTGGTCCAATGTTTGGGAGCTAGGTATTTGAAACTACTGCCACCTTCTCAAGTGTTTTTGTATCAGGGAATTGTAAGAAGTGCTTGGGTGTTCGATCTGTGTGCTCTAGTGGCTTCTTTTTTGGTAATAGCATGGTTAAGGTAGATGGGGGCCTTTTTGTTGAGGCATTTGAAGGTGATGCATAGAGTATTAAAAATTATTCTGGACTTAATGGGTAGCCAATGCTGTTCTCTTCTAATATTAGAGATGTGATCCGTTTTTCTGAGTCTGAGAGCTGCTATCAAAGATTTGTTTTGTATGAGTTGTAGTTTTTTGAGGTTTGAGATGGAGGTGCCCAGTAGTAGAACATTACAGTGGTCGAGCCGTGATAGGATCAGAGCCCTGGCTAGTGTGATGCAGTTAGCTGGAGTCAAGAATTGGCGACTAAGGGAGATGAGTTTGGAAGTATAGGAAGTGGAAGAAGATAGGGCATTGATGTGTTTTGACATAGTTAGGATATACTCCTAGGGTTTTCACATGTTTCAGCACAGGTATTGAGGTGCCGTCAATATTGATGGCAGTGTAATCTGGGGTCAAGGCACTTAGTTTGGATTGGGGGCCCACAATGAGAATCTCTGTTTTCTCATTGTTGAGACAAAGACTGTTTAAGGCCATCCAAGGTACTAGGTTAAGGTACTACTGTGTTTTCCCTTTGTGCTTCTTTTAGTGCATGCAGAAGAGGTTTTGTGTATTCTGATATCCAGGCATGGCAGTAGTTGCACATGGTGAGAAATGCCTGCATCTCTTTCACTGTTCCGGGCTCACTTAGAGCTCGCACAGCTGCTGCTCTGTTGGGTATTATTCGTTTACCATCTTTGCATATCAACTGTCCTAAATACAATACTTCTGTCAAAAAATATTGCAACTTTTGTCTGTCCACCTTGTAGCCCTTGTATACTAGTAGTGTCAATAGTGTTACTGAATCCTGTCTGCATTCATTTTAATTTTTCCCACAAATCAAGAGATCATCCAAGTACTGAATGATCGTACTCTTTGTGTCAATATTTCCAAGATCCTCATGCAATAGTCTGTAAAATATACTTGGACTTTCACAATATCCCTGGGGCAGTCTGCAATGCTTGTATCTCTTCCCCCTAGGGTAGAGGCTGTCAGATACTGTGAGTCAGGATCCAGTGGTACCAAGAAAAATGCATTTTCACCACGGTAAAGTATATCGCTTCTTTGGGTATAATGCATGAGATCAATGCAGGGTTCGGGACAAGTGGGAATTCTTTTTGTATGAAGTCATTGAGGGCGTGTAGATCCTGTATCATCCTCCAAGCCCCTCCCTTTGCTTTTTTGATCAGATAGATGCAAGTATTACAAGGAGAATTTGACGGTACTATGATCCCTTGCTGTAGTAGGGCGTGTATTGTTTCTTTTATCCCTTCTTCTGCCTCTCGTGACAGGGGGTACTGTTTTACCCGGAGCAACAACGCCCTTGGCTTGATTTTAATTTTTACAAGTGTTACCTCGCACAACAGACCTATATCATGTGGACCAGTAGTCCACAGTCGTCCACAATTCTGGTGGTACATGTTGCATGTCTTCATTGAAAAATGTTGGTGGCGCACTCACTATGGCCATGAGGGGGAGTGGCACTTGTCTGTTCTGAATCAATATGTCACAGGGAATTGCTATCTCCATTATTATCTCCCCATTACTGTCTGAATCAAAAAAAAGGTCCTCGCCAGACAAATCTCACAAGGCTGTGGTGGCATTTATACACAACACAGTTCGCCATTCGCATCCATGCATGTCTAGTCCGATCACTGTTATCCTTTGTGATGACACCTGCACCCCATGTAAATCTAGGGACACCACTGACCTTGTTACTATTTTTGGACATGCTATGGGTCAAAACACAAATTCTGATGGCACTCTCTATTCTTGGCATTTTAACTCAGGCACAACTCGAGCCAGGGACTATAACCCTTGGATGAACATGTCTGGGACTACAGATACCCCACACACCTGCTGGGCCGTGGCTTGTGTGTGTATTACTAGCATGGCGCGCATTGCACATATCCCAGGAGTTGAACACTCTATTCCTCTGTCTGTGAACGAGATGGTCATGTTAAGATTGCTAAGGAGGTCCCTCCCCAGTAAATTTATGGGTGAGTCTTCATAATACAATAGGGGTGTTTGCATTGTTTTTCCTCCCACTGTTACCTCCAATTCTTCTGTCTATGGAACCTCGACCACCGCTCCTGAAAACCCCTGCGTCTCCATTTTATGATTGGACAATGGAAAACTGCCTTCTCTTAGGCATGATTTTTCTGCACCCGAGTCTACCATAAAAATGAACTGTTTGTTCCCTATCTCCGCCCCCACCAGTGGTTCCTCGGCTGCGTTTAGGGTCATTGATAGTACTGGAAACGCACGTGCTCTATGTGAGCTGTCCTATGCTGGATTTCTTGTGTTTTTCCCATTGTCAAAAACATTACCCAACACTACTGATGTTCCTCTGAAAGGTGCGGGGCACCATTTGCTGTGGTAACAAAGGGATTTCCGCGAACCGGGGCCATGTGTTTTTGCGACTGTTTGTGTTGTGCGTTTTGTGGAAGTGCTCTGTGTTTGTCTATGTACCTGGGATCGGGTTGCTCTTCCCTCCTACCACCACCCATAGGCAACCCATGTGGGCTTCCTGGGTGGGGGTGGCAATACTGTTGTTCATTTTGGTAGAGGTTCATGGGGCAGCTTCAATACTGTCTTGAAAAATGTCCCCACATCCCCCAGTTCCAGCATATCCCTTGTCCTCCTCCTCTAGGGCCTTGTCCTCCATACCCTCCATAACCGTACCCACCCCCTCTGGATCCCCGTACCCACCTCTTCCTCCACGGGCCCTCCTCGCCTGTCATTGTGGCCCTCCATACTGTTCCTCGCCATTCCACTGTTCCTGTCCATTTCCTGGCCAATTTGTGGCCATCCTTGCTTGTATTGCTGGTGGCCCTTTCTCCACCTCTGGTTCTCTTTCTGCCGGGAGGGCGGCTACTGCTGCTGTGACCTCCACTAGTTTCATCTGAATTAATTTAGCCTTGTCTGCCAGTCTCTTTTGGGCTATCTCCCTTTCTCTTTCTTTGATTCTTTTGCAATTGTGCACTATAATGCTCTATATCTCTGGCCAGCCCTTGGCTTCTATTCCAGCTATTTTATCAAGAGCCTTCTGCACTTCTTTTGGGAGCTCTCTTTTGATTATAAAATAGAACAGGGAGGTTGATTGATCCCAAGCCGTGCCTGTCTCCACTCTCCACATCTCCTGCACCCAAAGAATGTAAGCCATCGCATCTTCCTCCTCCCCCATTGTGCACTGCATTACAGACTGTAAATCTGGTGTATCTGGGAAAGTCGCCCTTAGTGTGTACCATACTCTTGCTATTACTGTGTTAAAAGATGGCCCATCATGGCGATCGCAGTCTAGTGTTATTCCGGGGAACCCTTCCTTTACCCACACCCTGTTAGCTTGGCCACCTACTGCGGATACTAGTAGACTTTTAACATCACCTAATGCTAAGGGAGCCCTGGCAGTGTATTTCTCAAATGCATAGATCCATTTACTTGACCCTCCCGAGAGTGGGGGTATAGTTTTTAGCAAGTTTGCTTTATCCATATGGGACCAGGGTATATAATTTGGTCTTCCTCCCCCTCTGTGTATCAATGGTTGTTGTCATTTGTTTCTTGTTGATTTCCCTGTACTTACCTTCGCTCCCTTTTCCCCTAATACTGCCATTCATCCCATCCTGTTCCTTAACCTTCAATGCCATTCTTCTTCCATCACCCTCCATAAGGGAGACTGTTCTGTTGCTTCCGACCCCCCACCTTTCGCACACCCCAACCTCCTTTCTTCTTCTTCTTGCCCTTCTATATCACACCAATATTCTTTGTCTCTTTCTGATGCCATGTCCCCTCCTTCTGCACCCATCTCCCTCACTGCTTGATCTATTTCTATTATTCTTGTGGGTGCATCATTAATTCAGAACAATGTTTCTCCCTTTTGCCACCCCTCCTCTGTTGACCTCTCAGGTGGTTGGGACATCTGCATCTGTTCTGCTCTGGGGGTGGGGGAGCCCCCTTGCTCACACATATGTCTCTTAACCGTGATAATTCTGTCCGGGCCATTGTGAATCGTGAGTCTAACTCTTGGATGAACTTTTTGATGTCTATTGCAGGGGTGCTCACCTGTCCACTTGCTCCTTGATACTCATATGGGGGTGGTGCTGGGGCTGTTGGCTGGGGAGCAGAGGGTGGTGTGGGCTTTGACACATACACTGGGTCGCAATACCCTTCTACTAGTACTGGATTTGGCAGGAGTGGATACAACTGTGCGACCTCTACCTTGCCCTCCTTCTCTTCCCCCTCCCTTTCGCTGCTACTTACTGCCAGTGGAGATGTGCCCTGTCATTTTGCCTTGCTAGGAGGTACTTCCTCGAAAAGTCTCCATAAAGATAACGTTTCTCATCTGTTCTGGAATTGTTTGCCCTTGTATTTTACAAACAAACAGGTTGCTACCATGCCTAGGACATTTTTATCAAACAACCCTCCTTTGGGCCACACCTGGGGTAACCCTTCCCCTTTCAATTCGGTGATCCACTGATTTTGATATTTTGTGATCCTGTCTGCTTACCCTGGCAAACTTTGGCAAATAGGTGACAATGGTGTCTCTGCACCCATCCTGTTATGGCAATACCTTCTCACCCAATGAGTCAATATAACAATTCAATTCACTGTATTTCAATAAGTCACCCCTTTGTGTGTCACCTCTGTGACAATGTATTTGCCAGACCACAGTCTTTCACACTTACTATGACAGTGTGGCAACAAAACAATTATACAATATTGCTTCTATCATTACCTATTCATTAAAATGATGCACAACAGACATAAACAATACAATTACACAACAATGAACTTGAAACATACTACATTTAACACTCAACATAAATCCTCCCTACTTGTCCCCCTTTATCCTCAAAATATTCTACCTTGATGTTCCAACCCATTCCCTATCTTAGTCCCTTATGCACTCCCCGTCTATGAGTGTCCCCTTACTAAAGAAAAAAATAAAAAGATAAAGCGTTTCTAAATTCTATTTCGAGCCTTCCCCTTATATAAGACTCCTACTGTTTCCACTTATTTTCCTCGTTATATCCTGTACTAGTCGAGATAGCACTCTGCGGCGCCGCCTTCCACCCCCTTGCGGAGCTAGGTTCCTGTATCCCTTTTCACCCCGTAATCTCCTTAACTTTCCTAACGGCCATATGCAGAAAGAAAAGAATAGATTAAGCCCAAGAATTCTCCCTCTATTATAGAAATATTTCTCCCCTCTAGTTTCCCTCTGTTCAGTCCCCAATATCCCTCTATCTGACTCCTTACACTACTTTTCCTTTTCCTCCCACCTGTGGCCTTTTAATGTCGCTCGCACTTGATACTTATGTGTCCGTCTTGATCCGAGACCCTCCAGACCTGGTTTGTCAAGGTGCCGACCCGCACTCAATGGCTGGGCCCGGCTTCGGCGAGCGGTACGGTGGGTTTTTGCAAAGCCGTGACCCATAGACCCTCTCGCCCTACTGCGTGCGCACATCTATGTTTACCGGTTGACGCAGGTGGGCAGCTCCTGAGAGGCCGCGCAATGGGTCTCTGCTGTGGCCGGGGACATCTCATGCCAGAAGGAATGGAAGGACGGAATCATGTCCAGGAGTCACCAAATGAAAGTGAGTAGTCTGCCAACAATGCAATTCAAACTCCCCAATGAGAGTAAATAATGAAGACACTGCAGGAGGGAATGAGACCAAGACCAAGTGCGGGTGAAAGTAAAAGTAAAATTTACCTAAGACAAAAAATAGGGCAAGCAAATAACTCTGCAAATTCTGAGAGCACTCTGCCCAACATCACTCTGACAGTACCTTAAAAAGGGTTACAGCACCACGAATGATGACATTCTATAAGTTACAGAAGTTACATTTTCATTGGTAGAGTCACAGATCTAGTATAGCTGTGTAGGCGCCACCTCCAGACATTTGGATGGTTGCTTGGCGAGAAGGGGGTCATCACGTGCATAAACCAAGCTGGTCAGTGTGAGGTTAAGGTTATGTGGCTCCGGATAAGGTGATTGATACTAACTCTCCTCTAATCTAAACACCACTTCAAAGTATGAAATAAAAAACACTCATAAAAAATAACCATTGAAATCATGACAGTTGGGGGAAGAACCATATATTTTACATGTTACTCATACATACATTTGTCTTGCGTCCCTGAGAGGGGGAAAGGTAAGGGGGGTCATCTTGTGTCAGGGGGTAAAGGGGTGAACATTCTATGTGGGCCTACTGGAGGTAGGGGCGGAAACATTTGTTGCATTAAGGCATTCAGTGAGACATGGGCCTTTGGCCGCAGCACTATCATAAGGATGAAGAAAGGTGGGGCTGTGCGCTCTTCGTGCACGGCGCTGCTGGAGAGGGGAGAGAGGGCCCTTTGGCTCTTCAAGTTTGGCCCAGTTCGATAAGTGGAATTATAAGTAAACCATTGGAATGGGATCGAACGTATTTACTGTCACTTCATTTACAACAATTAGAAAGCATGTTCTGACTATATTGTGTGCTCTGTCTTCCCATATACCATGGTCACTTGTGCTACAGAATTGCTTTTATTTGCATTAGTCTTGTGGCTGCACCTTTTATATTGTACACATGAACCTTATAACATCTCAATACATTTGCGAACATGCACAGTAGTGAAAAACAAGTGAGCATGCAAATCATACATTTTACATCATAACATATGAGCCACCTAGAATCTAATACATTTGCAAGAGCATTTGGTACTGAAAGACATGTAACCCATATTATAGAACACCAACATGTGGATCATGATATCACATTAATTGTAATCAAGTTAGATGGATTGAGTATTGATCATTCTGTTACATCTCATAGGGACAGCTCCCTTACACGTTAACACAGGAGAGAATTTATAGCCTCAGGTGGGATTAGCGTTGTGGGTGAAACTGGGTGGCACACAGTCATGGGGCGTACATCTTCCACATCAAAACGGGTGCGAGGTTGGGGGTTATGCACATTATATATCTTAGGGGTAGTATCTGTAAATAATGAGACATGTTTATGGAGATTAATGTTTTTTTTCCAGGCCCAGGCTCTTGCCCAGTCATTCAGAAGGGCAGTGATGTAAGGAGGAAGGCGTGAGATACAGTGTTAAATTTGTAGCTGTTCGTGCCCAGTCTTCTGTGAGAACAGGACAGCTGCAGAGACACCAGAGGGGAGGAGGTGGGGGGAGCAGCTGGCTTACTATGTGCAGCACCAGGGGAGAGCTGCATGCCTGCAGGCTTGCTTTGCTGTGAGGTCAGCTTTGGCATGCACAAAATGGAGTCGGGGTTCAGTAGAAAATGGAGTCGGTAATCAGCCCTCTTCAGCCCTCTTATAGACGTTGGACCCATATGTGTTGTCCCGAGGCTGTCTGGTACCTCTGGCAACAGGCGCATGGGCAGCCGTGGGACAAGCATAGTGTGCACGCGTGAGGGGAATGGAGGGGAGGGGGCCTAAACGTTGTTTCCTCCCATACACTGAATAGGAGGGCGGATGTTGATCATCCAGCATGCCATCATCCCTTTTCAGAGAAAAAAAGTAGATAGTGAGTATACAGAAACACACACATGAATTGGATGAACATCAAGTGTTCCCAAAACTGATTCTAGCCACCCATCGAACTGTGTGACAGTCCCATCATAAATAACAATATTACTTTCAAAAATCAAAGCCAATGCAATCCCCAAACCTCACCATCTGAACATCAGAAAATCCTCAAACAAACCCTCAGTATTCTTTTGACAAAACAGATACTGATCCATTTAACCCATCATTAAGTGCAGATGTTATTGTTAGATCAAGAGTCCATGTGCCACTGGATTAGAAGCTGAACATATTGAACTAACCAATCATTTATAGTTAATATATGGTTCAATGTGGAAAACCGCCCTTGTGTTGTTGCCCATATATTTCAGTGGTTTCCGTATCTCAAATATCTCAAAATTGTGTTTTTTCCCCTACATTTTGGACTTTGCTTGGCCTTCTGTGTAATACATCGTCATAAAGTGAGTCCTCTTTGGATTCCCACGGATATCTTCTTTCCAGAAATGCATGGTGCTCCCTTTTTTCCTTGGTGGTTGAGAATCCCCAGGCCCAAATTAGTGGCTCATTAATGCAAAAAATCGTGTCCCAACCAGAAAGTTATTTTTGTATGGATTTTAAACACTTATTCAATAATAGAGGTGTGATAGTTCTGGGCGGTTTGTAGATTCACCGCCTATCTTGTAGAACCCGAGAGTATCTCAAAATGAATTCGCAAGTGCTGGTATATTTTGTACCTTGTTTCCCATCAGACAATTTGGTTATTTAATCAAATTCATTTTTATTGTGTGTAGAGTATAAATTATTAACCAAACCAATTTGTCAATAATGCAAACATAATCAATTCATACATTCAAGGGCAATACAATGGCAAGGGTGCAACATTATTTAACAAAGACATAAAGAACAAATAACAAAAAACATATTAAGCATATTGTCATGACAGATCATTAAGAAAATATTTTTCTATCTAACTAATGAATATTGTTAGAAAAAACTCCTGCACATAAAAATAAATAGTGGGCTCAGGGGTCTACGTGGGTCCCAGGCTGTGCATGAAAGATACCATGCGCCCAGTAAGGTGTGATTATTTTGTATCATGTAGGGCTTCATACGTTTTGGCAGGAATCGACCATTGGTCCAACTTTCCTCAGGTCCAATAAACAAAAGATGTACAAGCAATCCATGAGGAATAACAATATTGTATGTGTTGTCAGGCCAATCGAGAAGGTTTCCTCAAAGTCAATCCTATGAGATCTACTGTGTATTAGTGGATAGTTCAAACATATAATCTGCTTTAGAACCATCTCACACCTATAGTGCTATTACAAGACGAACATTCCAGCAAGGCTGTGTGAGGGAGTGACTACAGCATGCACTGAAATGTAGTGTACTGTTCTAATGTAACCCCTTGAAAAAATTGAGATTAAGACTTCCAAAGTGAAAGTTCACCGATCCAAGTGAAAGTGCTGTGAGTGTACTTAAAAAAACTCTACTTACCCACTTTACAGAAACGCCTGAGCAGCAGCTTCTGAACGGATTTGTGTT
The DNA here is from genome assembly GCF_040938575.1 of Ambystoma mexicanum. NCBI lineage: Eukaryota > Metazoa > Chordata > Amphibia > Caudata > Ambystomatidae > Ambystoma > Ambystoma mexicanum. The sequence continues at coordinate 560,179,555 of NC_090928.1, forward strand.
GAGAAGGTTTCTCAAGAGTTACAGGCTGAAGGAGACAGTAAAGCACATAGCCTGTCTTACTACCATATCCTATTGTGCAGCATAGAGCAGGTGTATAAATGGGTAGAGTTGTTTAAACATACAATCAATTTGTATGAATAGTATTACCTGTTGTGTTCCTCACGTCCATATAGGGTACAAGAATGCTTTTTGCAGTATGAGCATGAATGGCTCTGTTGTAAATTAGGGATCGGCATGTATGAAGATATGTTCAAGAAAAGATAAACATTGGGTACGTGAGATTAGGATTAACAGCCTGAATAAGAAGGCATGTGTGTTGATGTGAAAGGTGTGACTGACTTTAATCCTTTGCTTTAAGGGATTGTTCTACAGGCGTCTATGGCAGAGCTGCATTTCAGAGTTACATGAGTGCTTAATACGGCGGGCAGCGTTCACACTTAATCAATGACATTTGTGATGTCATCTTTGATGCCCTGGGTGTTAGTCTTAGCAGTGCACGGTGGTGGCGTGAGTTATGGTTGCTTAGCTTACCAAAAATCATGAATTTCTGAGGTTTTTCGGTTTTACCTGTAACCATAACGTTCCTTTACAAAGTTTTTCAATTGAATTTCATAGGTTTTTATTAGTGCAACTTAACCATAACGCCCCTTTAACAAAGTTCTTTCATTGAATTTCATAGGTTTTTATTAGTGCAATTTAAACATAACGTTCCATAACAAAGATGTTTCATTAAATTGTATAGGTTTTTATCAGTGCAACTTAACCATAACGTCCATTTAACAACGTTTTGTTCACTGAATTCATGGGTTTTTACCACTGCATGCTATTTTCCTACAACTTACTAATATCAAACTTACCCCAATATCACAATACTTCTGTCCAATTTACAATGTTTCACCTTAAAACTCTGCCATTTCCCACCTTCTAGCATCATTTTTAACTCTTCTATAAACTTTTTGCAACTTTCTCCACTGTTTTTGCATTTGTCGACATCCGCAAATGTCTGATATCATCACAGACCTTCCGGACAGTGCCACGTGACCATGCACACGCACGCAGCAGCATGATGGCATGTCTGAAAAGGCGTCCGCACTTCAGAATTGGGTCCATGCTCGGAAGACTGTTTGGAATTGCAGTTTTCGACTGATCTAGGAACGTTCAAGCTCAAAATGTACCCTTGCACAGCTCCTAAACCTACACTTACTCATTATCCATTAACAATCTAGTGCAAAGCACATACTTGGAAGAATATTAGTAAAACTGCTATTTCTCTTAAAAATGGCATCAGATATTGCCCTCCCTCTTCCCCAAGAGCCAGCACCACCAGCTGGAGGACCAACACAACAGGAAAAGTGCAGTATGTCCAAAAACAATGAAGAGGACCAAGAAGATGAGGTAGAGGACGTGCCTACCTCTAGCACCTAGAGAGAATCATGGGTGTGGCAGTTATTTACCACTGTTGGGAGTGTACCAAAGGCTTAAGATACCAAAGTGAAATGCACAAAACGGGAACCCGGGGTGCTAAAAATATTCTTACTACAGCAAGACGCCTGCAGCATCCCGCTTTAGGAAGGAAGGACAATCCATTTCCAAGATTTCCACCATGGAAGGAGAAGGTGGTGCTCTGTACAGAGCCTTATCACATAGTCGGTCGCAGGTGGACATGGCCACTTTAACACCATTTTTCATCCGCAACAGGGGATAATAGAACAGCAGCCCAAGTTATCGGCACAAGCGAAGTGTGTCTGTGTGCGCCCTGATGTCTGCTGGCTTTAGCGTGTTATAAATAAATAAATAAATAAATAAATAAATAGGACTATGGACCATTATCTTCCATTGCAGCCACTGGGGGGTAAAGGCCATTAGCAACCCTGGTTCCCAAAACGGAAAGCCGGGGTGCTAAAAAAGGAATTTCAAAGATTGCCACCATGGAAAGAGAAGGCAAGGCTCTGTACAGAGCCCCTCTTCCCTTTCTATCGCAGCCTGCAGAACCATATGACCATATTACCACAATCACATTTTTGTTTCCCTTTCATACCTATCCTACTTTCGAATAACTTTACCACCCAGCCGGTCCCAGGTGGACATGGCCACTTTAACACTATTTGACATCCCTCGCAGTCATGGCCAGTAGCCAGATTGTCCACATCATGACCTTATGCCATGACACAGACAATATGGCTACTGCCCACGGCCACAGGCTATACCTCAGTCACCAAAGGTATATGTCAATTTTTTGTACGTACATTATGACACTTGTCAAAAAATAAAACACAGGCACATTTGCAAAACTATGCTTTAATGTCCTTGCCAATGCTCCTCACGAGTTTGCTCGAAATCTGCCCATGTTTTATTTTTTCAAAAGTGTCCTACAATACAATACAATAGTCATATAACTTAGCCCCCACTTGACAAAATCCATTCAGTCTTTACACAAACATTGAAGGTTGGATCTATAATCGTTCTCAAAACATTTGTCCACATTCATCAAATAGCAACAAAGTTATAAGCCATCTAAAAATGTTGAGACCCCCTCTAATTTTGCCCCGTCTTGAGAAAATCCCACCAAACTTTAGAAAACCATTTATATCTAGATCCAAAATCGTTCTTGCCAAATGTTGTGTAGATTCCTCAAATGACGCCACATGTACATGCCTTTACAATATTTTTGGACCCTCTCTCTAATTTTGCCCCCTCTTGACAGAATCCCACAAAACTTGCAAAACCATTAGGATTATGTCTAGAATAAAACTGCAAAATTACATGCCGTTTCATTGAGTCTCGCTAAAGGTATAAGCCATCCAAAACTGCTTTTCCCCAACCCTGTAATGCAGAAATAGGTACAGATGTCCTAGGACTTCTGAAGTGTCTGTGGACACCACAGGACTGCCCCATGACATCTGGAGTGTTCGCGGACTGTTGGGGTGAAACAACCCATTTTTCTGGCTTCTTATGGCCATTTTCCATTCCCAACCCCCCACCTCCCCAGAGATTGTTTGTTGAGTTTGACAAGTGCAATGTTGTTTTTTTTAATGTATTCTCTGCGGTGTCCACGGACCCCAAAAAAGTCTGCAAATCAAACATGGCAGGTGTTTCGTGGAAACCAACGCATTTCACGTTTTCTCACCACCCAATCAGTGGCTGCGTCCCGAACAGGGAAGTGTGTCTGCAGACAGGACATAGATATCACAAATTGTTTTGCCTTACATTGTTGTCATTTAAAACAAAACTTCTGGACGGATTTACAACAAAATAACAAAATAACGCCTTCGGGACGAAGCCGGCGCTCCTGCTGCAAATTTGGTTAAAATCCGTACAGCGGTTTGGGCTGTAGGCATGAGCAAATGCTTTTCCTATTATGTCTATGGGAAAAAAAAGAAATTTTGGGACCCCCACTATAAATTTGCCCCCCCTTGACCAAATCTCACCAAACTTTGCAAAACAATTCAGTGTGGGCCAAAGTTTGGCGAGGATTCGTCCAGGGGACGTGAAGTTATAAGCTGCCCGAAAAAGTGCTCTTCCTATGGGTTTAGCAACGTAACTATAACTACATGGCTGCTACCGCAGGTATACTCTCCTGCAGGGGCTTTTCTCTTTTTCTCTTGTGACTTGAATCTGCCTGGTATGCTTTCTTGCCAGGGCTTTTCTCTTGTGACCCGAGTCTGCCTGGTATATTCTCCTACCAGTGCCATCCTTATATAAATATACTCTTGCAGATTTAGCCTCCCTGATACATTCACCTGCCAGGGATTTGCTCAAGGATATAGTCTTGTGACTGAAGTCGGCCTGGTATACCTTACTGCCAGGTCTTTCCTTATATGTGCACTGCACACACTTGCAAACATGGCACACACTTGCAACACAGTTTCTCATACTTATTATGTCTGCCTCTTTAAGAAATGTTCTTTTGTTTGTTCTTTCTCATATACTTAATTCACAATTATTTGGTTTTGGCAGGGTTGCAAATATGCCCCGGTGTCCAGTCTTCCCTTGGATTTAGATACCAGCTTGGTTCTCCCACAGCAAGCCTGTGGCAGTCATTTGGCATACCGCTCCCTCTCGCTGCTTCTGTTTCTTCACTTCTCTAACTCTTGTGGCTCCTGCTGATCTGTTCTGCATCTTTCTGGGTTTCTGTGGTGATGAGGCTGCCTTCCAGTACCTACAAATGCCCAAAAGCCTTTTGTTTGCTTATGGCATTCTCACAGAATACTCTGGCTTGCAGTCCGCTCCCACCTTCCTTGTAGGCGAACCGGTGGGCTCCACAAACACTGCACCAGTACCACCGTCCCTCAGGCAGCACCAAGAGAAGTAGTGTTCTCCAGCCATTAACTGTTTGTCAGCTGGTCTGCTGGTTTTAATCACCCGGCACTAGACTTGTTATTGCAACAACTAAAGTGCAGTGTGGGCACATGACTTCCAGTGATCTTTATTACTCGGCTCATCTTCTTAGTAACAGTATTTTCATTTTTATGGCAAGGTAGTCTGTTTCTGATAGCTTGCATGTAAAGTCTGAAAAGGGGTTTTCAGTGATCTTAAAATGCAAGTCATATTTTAAGGGCTTGTATAAAGATCACGTGAAAGTGTTTTGAGTACCTTTCCTAGGTGTGTGAGGCGAGGCATGATAATATGACATTAAGGCATCGGGAATGGTGGTGGTATCCTCAAAAGAAAAAGGGCGATACCATTTCTTGTCTGATAATGTCATGACACTCTGCTGAGGGCTGCCACGCTCCATTTGATCCTCCCTCATATAGCCACCCCCAGGGTCAGGATCAGGTAGCGGTTGCCATCCCCTGGCCACATGGTAGAGGTGACTGCTGGGAAAGACGTGATGATACCATCAGATTCATCACAGAAACCACAACAATAAAGCAGAATATAATTGTTTTAAATTCTATATAAAAATGATAAAAACAAATAAAAAGAAAAAGATTCATTTAATAAAAATCTCCTATTAATAATTCATCTTGAGATCATCAATAAATGATACACCTTGTGCAACGTAAATCCCACTAAATCCTGGTGCGTGCCTTAAACATGACCCCAAGTTAAGATGGTCGACCATGACATCCTCTGCCAGCATCTCACTTCCAAATACAGTCTCTCAAGAGAAGCCACCAGCTGGGTCAAATCCTGCCTTAGCAAGCACACCTCCAGGGTATTCATAGGTTCTGAGACAGCAGACCACATCCCTTTGTCCTATTAAGTCCCTCAGGGCTCTTGCATCTCCTTGACACTCTACAACATGTACAGTCTGCCATTGCCAACTACTACTGTTTTTTGCAATCTTGTGGATATTCGAATCTAGGTTGCTTAATTCTTGACAGTCTGCCACTGCTAACTACTACTGTTTTTTGCAATATTGTGGATATTCAAATCAAGGTTACTTAATTCTTAGAAGTCTGCCACTGTTCTTGCCATTTCGCAGAATTTCTAATCTAGGGTGTACTACCTGTTGCTAACCAATGCGCCCCACCACGACTGCCACCACTAGCCTGCCCACTGCTGTACTACAATTTAATGTGCTTTAGCTGTCTACCTGATTCTGATCCTAGGTAAGGCAAACCCTAACAACTCAGGAACCAGCTGATATTAAACACATGCCCACTGTTCGCACCTCCTGTTCGCACCTCCTCCCACTAAAATGTACCTACCAGGTATATACTCAGCACTGCTGAGAGTCATCTTCCACCTCATCCACACAACTAGTCTTCTCAGCCCCCCCTTACCAGGCCTGACCAGTATCGTTACCACCCCGCCACCCACCATGTACCTCTCTACACCGTGCAACCTCTCTGCCAGAAACTCCAAACTACGCACCAGACTCCCCAAAATATACGAGCCCAGAGCTAGGGATTCCACCCACACCAAACCATCTAATTGGCTGCAGCCTTACATCCGGACCATCCCGTCCAACAAAGGCACCAACCTGCCTAAGCCTACCTAAACTAAGACAACTACCAAACATAAGTCTCGATCATCAACCTCTACACCTACCACGAGCAAACATACCGCTACTCCCATAAGAGGGGCTTTAATAAATGCGAGATCTTTAGTAGCCCACGCAACAGACATAGCAGACCTCATCCTAATGGAAGAACTAGACTTATTAGCCATCTCTGAGACCTGGCTTCATGCAGCAGCTGGCCCAGCCCTTGCGCTAGCCATCCCTGAGAACTTCTCCATCCTCCGAGCAGACAGAATTGATTCTAGAGGCGGTGGCCTCGCTATAATCGCCAAAACCCACCTCAACCTTAAACCTGACAATACCGATCACTACTCATTTTATGAGCTGCTCACAGTCAAACTCCCCACCACCAACTCCCAAACCATCACCATCCACCTACTATACAGACCCCCAGGACCTCTAGGCTCCTTTGAGGAAGACCTTAACTCCATCCTCTCTAACAACTTAAACAATACCTCTCAATGCCTCCTCCTGGGAGACTTTAACCTTGCCCACAATGACCTTAAAGACGCCCAAGCATCAGCCATCAATCACTCACTATCAAAACTAGGCTTCACCCAAAGAGTCTCCACCCCCACTCATAACAAAGGGAGAACTCTTGACTGGATAGCAGACCACAACTGTGCGATCTCCATCACTGCCATCACCCCGCAACCTTGGTCTGACCACCACCTCCTCTCCTTCTCACTCGTAGCGGCCAGCCCTATGGCTAACATCTCCCTAGCCTCAGCCATCCCGACTAGAAGCAAGAAAAACATAACTGCGGAAAAACTCATCCCTCTCATTCTATCTACACTGAACCAACTCCCTGCTAACTCCAACCCCCCCATCTGGTTGAAAGTTACAACAACAGCATCTGCCTAGCCCTAGATGCCATCGCACCATTAAAGCTGAGAAAACCCAAGCCAATAAAACACCTGAATTCTTGGTTCACGGCCCAACTAAAATCCCTCAGACTAGAGAAACGTAAAAAGGAACACATTTGGAGACAAAATCCCACTGACAGCAACAAGCTGATCCTCAACAAAATAGTCTCTACCTACAAAAAAGAAATCCACCTCGCCAAACAAGAATCCTACAATCTGAGAATACTGCATGCCAAATCCAGCACTAAAGAATTGTTCACCATCCTTAAAGAGCTGTAAACTCCCATCCCGGTCCCAGTCACCTGCAAGAAAGACAAACAATGGTGCACCAGCATCCAAAATGCCCTTTCCAATAAAGTCACAGGCCTCCAAATTAAAATTAACAACAAGAAAGAGACCCTATCCAAGGCCAAACCTAACACCCACACACGCACCATCCCTCAACACCCTCCCCCCAATCCTCCCACTCGCTTCAGTTTCTCCAAAGTCTCCACGCTAGAAGTGGAAAAAATCATACTCGGCCTCAAACCCTCCAACTGCCAAGGTGACCTATGCCCACCTCAAATCATCAAAGACGCAGATAGAGACCTATCTCCATTTATCACCAAACTCTTCAACGCCTCCTTCTCTTCTGGTACCATCCCCAACAACCTCAAAGAATCCTGGGTCCTCCCCCTACTAAAAAAAAACCACACTTGACCCAGCCATACCCACTAACTACAGACCCATCACCACCGTCCCCTTCCTACTAAAAATTCTCGACAAGACAGCCTACCTTCAAATTCAGAAATTCCTTGAACAAAACCACCTCCTAGGAGTCCGGCAATCAGGATTTAGACCCCTACACGGCACAGAAACCGAGCTCATCGACCTCAAGGCCCAAATGACACTCTGAGAGATAATGGGAAAACTGCCTCATTGCTCCTCTTAGACCTCTCGGCAGCCTTTGATCTTGTTGATCACAAAATCCTATGTAGCCACTTAGACTCGGCTGCCCACTTTTCCCAAGAAGCTATAGGCTGGATCACATCATTCCTAAGCAACAGATCCATGCGCGTCTTCTCCACCACGGCCTCCGCTGACCCCATTCCCATCACATGCGGGGTCCCTCAGGGGTCTTGTGTCTCCCCCACACTGTACAACGTGTTCACTAAGCCCCTGTTTGATGATCTCAACCGTTTGGGTATCACCTACACTAACTATGCTGATGATACCCAAATCCTCATCCCGTTGACGGGAGATTATAACATGGATTTGGCCTTGGTGAACAAGGTGTACCTCATCATCTAGGCATGGATGGCCTCCCATAGTCTATGCCTGAACGATGACAAGACCAAACTCATCATCCTGGGTTCAGCCACGAACCTAAACAAACTGAACCTCAACTACTCCAGCTTCACCATTGACGGCAACCATATAAAGGTAGCTAAGGAAGTAAAAACCCTTGGCATCTATCTCGATTCCACCCTCTCCTTCCATACACAGGTCAGCTCCATGGCATCCACTACAGCCTACACATGCAAGCTTATACACTCTGCCAAACCCTTCCTCTCCACCCAAAGTTGCATTACTCTAGCCAGAGCTCTCATACTATCTAAACTGGACTATTGTAACTCCCTCTATGTAGGCGCCAACAAACAGATCACCAATAAAATCCAGATCCTACAGAACAATGCCCTTAGAGCAGCGCTTAGCTTCCCTAAAAGAGAACACATCTCGAATACTAGGAGAACCCACAACTGGCTCACTACCTCAGACAAAATTCTGCTTAAGGTAGCCTCCCTCACCCACAAATGCCTTAACAACGCAGCTCCCCGTTATCTCTCAGACAGAATAACCAGATACACGCCCAACAGACACACCAGAAATAGTAACGCTAACCTGCTCGCTGTTCCCAGATTCAAGCGCACGAAAATGGGCGGCAACAGCTTCCAGGTAAAAGCAGCCCAACACTGGAACACACTACCACCCTCCGTCAGAGCACCTCAAACCTACCACCAATATAGGCGTAACTACCTCCAGTGGTTTAAGAACAAAGACCAATAATGTCAGCCAATAATGACACCCCACAACTACCACACACTTGATCAACTTGTAACTATTTCGCAATGTCACTTTGTATCCTTGTAACTGTTTCTACTCACTGCAACTGCATCTACTCACTATGTATAATAATGTAAATAATGTACAGTATTGTAACTAAGTTGAGAATATTCTTGTATTGCTTGTGCCCTCATACCTTCTGGTCCGGTGCGCCATATAAATAAATAAACAAACAAACAAACAAACATAAAACCTCTGTTTGACCACCTCAACAATCTAGACATTCCATACACCAAGTTCGCTGATGACACTCAAACTCTCCTGGAAATCATTGGGAGCCATGCCCTAGACTCAGCCAATATCAACTGTGTCTACAATCTCATTCAGAACTGGATGGCCGAATATCACCTTTGTCTGCATGATGACAAAACAGAGCTTCTCTTTGTGGGACCCCCTCATCCGCTTAAACTACTGGATGTTGTCTTCATATCCGTCACCGTCGACGGCAACACTACCCGCATCTCCAGCCATGTGAAAACACTGGGCATTTACCTTGACACAGAACATTCTATGCAAAAGCATGTCAATGCCCGAGCCCTATCTGCAGCTTACCCCATAAAATGTATCAACCTTAGCAGACTATTTCCTACATCTGACAATTGCCTTACCCTAGCCATGGCCATTATTGGTAGTAATCTGGACAACTATAACACCCTCCTCTCTGGCACCTCCACCAAAAATCTTTCTAAACTACAACTGATCCAAAACAATGCCTTCCGTGCTGTCTTAGGTATGGAATGTACCAATCACATTTCTCAAGCAAGGCGAGAAGCCCGCTGGCTACCAGTCAAAGCATGTATTGACTTAATTATACTCTCCATTACACAGTGATACATCCAAAACATTGCACACTCCTTCCTTAACCAGTGAAGATCCCAAAAAAACTAGACCCTGCTATCTTTGCTTGTCATCCTCATGGATATATATATCCATATTTAAGAGAAAGTGAGCAGAGGGAGTGAGCTTTCCTGTCACTTCCCCTACACTGTGGAAATCCCTACTGCTATCCATTCAAGAAGGACCATTGCATATCCTTTATGGGAAATGACTGAAAACCTGACTGTTTGACAAGTATGATTAAGTCTCTATTGAGCTATGACAGTACAATCTCTTACCTACGCTTGCCTATGATACAAATTGTCTTCTGTTCTACTACCTATGTACTAGCGTTGTGATACCTACGGGTCTAGGTTCTGTAAACAAATGTAATAAATAAATAAGATCATTCACTGCTCACACCCATTTACATCATAACCAAATCTGTACTCATTCACATTAGTCCAAAAGGTTGACAACAACTTGTATAGATTGACATATATTCATATCTGCATACTACATTGTATGCAAACATGCCCAACATTAACAGGCCGATTCATGGAATAAATGTGCGCCGAAAATCCCGGCGCAGAGGGGCCAATACGTGCGCTGCGCCGAAAATTAGCGAAAAGCGCAGGGAAACCAGCACACGTCGATTCATGGAAGTCCGTGCGCAAGAAAAGCAGAGGACGTGCGCTGAAAAAGCGCGCGGCGCAGGCCGGCGCACAGGTCAACCAACGTCGTGCGCCACGGCCACTGCGCTATCACTCCGAGCGCAGCGCACAGCTCTAAAGTAGGCGGAACACAGGGCGGGACACTCGGAATGGGGAATAAAATGGGGCACAACACTCGGAATGGGGAAGAATGTGGGCGGCACGGGGAAAGTTTAGGAGGCAAGTGCGCGGAACCCCAACACGCTCGCATACAACACATATTCATGGAATAGAATAGGGCAAAAAAGCGCACGCTCAAAGCAGCGCACAGGCACAAACAGGCACAAACACGACCGCCACAAGAAAGCAGGCGGTAGCGTCTCTGCGCCTGCAAGAAATGTGCGCTAAAAGGTGCGCCAACAAATAGCACCTATATACAGACATGATCAATGTCCAATACTGTGGCCCTCCAGGACAAATGACGTACAAAGGGGTACCCACAAACACAGACACGCGCTGAGAGAAAAAATAAACGTGTGCGTGTATACCGGGGTGCGCGGGAAGTTGCACACGCGATATGGCCGGGTACGTGGATTTCAGGGGTGCGCGGGAAGTTCCACACGCGATTAGTCAGGGTACGTGGATTGCAGGGGTGCGCGGGAAGTTGCACACGCGATATGGCCGGGTACGTGGATTTCAGGGGTGCGCGGGAAGTTCCACACGCGATTAGTCAGGGTACGTGGATTGCAGGGGTGCGCGGGAAGTTGCACACGCGATATGGCCGGGTACGTGGATTTCAGGGGGGCGCGGGAAGTTCCACACGCGATTAGTCAGGGTACGTGGATTGCAGGGGTGCGCGGGAAGTTGCACACGCGATATGGCCGGGTACGTGGATTTCAGGGGTGCGCGGGAAGTTCCACACGCGATTAGTCAGGGTACGTGGATTGCAGGGGTGCGCGGGAAGTTGCACACGCGATATGGCCGGGTACGTGGATTTCAGGGGGGCGCGGGAAGTTCCACACGCTATTAGTCAGGGTACGTGGATTGCAGGGGTGCGCGGGAAGTTGCACACGCGATATGGCCGGGTACGTGGATTTCAGGGGGGCGCGGGAAGTTCCACACGCGATTAGTCAGGGTACGTGGATTGCAGGGGTGCGCGGGAAGTTGCACACGCGATATGGCCGGGTACGTGGATTTCAGGGGTGCGCGGGAAGTTCCACACGCGATTAGTCAGGGTACGTGGATTGCAGGGGTGCGCGGGAAGTTGCACACGCGATATGGCCGGGTACGTGAATTTCAGGGGGGCGCGGGAAGTTCCACACGCGATTAGTCAGGGTACGTGGATTGCAGGGGTGCGCGGGAAGTTCCACACGCGATATGGCCGGGTACGTGGATTTCAGGGGTGCGCGGGAAGTTCCACACGCGATTAGTCAGGGTACGTGGATTGCAGGGGTGCGCGGGAAGTTGCACACGCGATATGGCCAGGTACGTGGATTTCAGGGGTGCGCGGGAAGTTCCACACGCGATATGGCCGGGTACGTGGATTTCAGGGGTGCGCGGGAAGTTCCACACGCGAATAGTCAGGGTACGTGGATTTCATGGGTGCGCGGGAAGTTCCACACGCGATATGGCCGGGTACGTGGATTTCAGGGGGGCGCGGGAAGTTCCACACGCGAATAGTCAGGGTACGTGGATTTCATGGGTGCGCGGGAAGTTCCACACGCGATATGGCCGGGTACGTGGATTTCAGGGGTGCGCGGGAAGTTCCACACGCGAATTGGCTGTGTGCTCCCAGGCATTACCTGTACACCCTCCACGGCCCCTGCAGGCAGCACACACCACAGGGAACTACCCTGCACACCTGCTCATGTCTCCCACCACCCCCACCCCCCATCCACCAGGGACACCCTCCACCAGGCCCCCACCCATGTCTCCCACCCCCCCCACCCCCAGCACTGTGGGGAACCTGCCAGCAGGCCCCCACCCATGTCCAACCCATGTCTCCCACCACCCCCACCCCCCATCCACCAGGGACACCCTCCACCAGGCCCCCACCCATGTCTCCCACCCCCCCCCCACCCCCAGCACTGTGGGGAACCTGCCAGCAGGCCCCCACCCATGTCCAACCCATGTCTCCCACCACCCCCACCCCCCATCCACCAGGGACACCCTCCACCAGGCCCCCACCCATGTCTCCCACCACCCCCACCCCCCATCCACCAGGGACACCCTCCACCAGGCCCCCACCCATGTCTCCCACTCCACCCACCCCCAGCACTGTGGGGAACCTGCCAGCAGGCCCCCACCCATGTCCAACCCATGTCTCCCACCACCCCCACCCCCCATCCACCAGGGGCACCCTCCACCAGGCCCCCACCCATGTCTCCCACCACCCCCACCCCCCATCCACCAGGGACACCCTCCACCAGGCCCCCACCCATGTCTCCCACCACCCCCACCCCCAGCACTGTGGGGAACCTGCCAGCAGGCCCCCACCCATGTCCAACCCATGTCTCCCACCACCCCCACCCCCCATCCACCAGGGACACCCTCCACCAGGCCCCCACCCATGTCTCCCACCACCCCCACCCCCCATCCACCAGGGGCACCCTCCACCAGGCCCCCACCCATGTCTCCCACCACCCCCACCCCCCATCCACCAGGGGCACCCTCCACCAGGCCCCCACCCATGTCTCCCACCACCCCCACCCCCCATCCACCAGGGACACCCTCCACCAGGCCCCCACCCATGTCTCCCACCACCCCCACCCCCAGCACTGTGGGGAACCTGCCAGCAGGCCCCCACCCATGTCCAACCCATGTCTCCCACCACCCCCACCCCCCATCCACCAGGGACACCCTCCACCAGGCCCCCACCCATGTCTCCCACCACCCCCACCCCCCATCCACTAGGGGCACCCTCCACCAGGCCCCCACCCATGTCTCCCACCACCCCCACCCCCCATCCACCAGGGGCACCCTCCACCAGGCCCCCACCCATGTCTCCCACCACCCCCACCCGCCATCCACCAGGGACACCCTCCACCAGGCCCCCACCCATGTCTCCCACCACCCCCACCCCCAGCACTGTGGGGAACCTGCCAGCAGGCCCCCACCCATGTCCAACCCATGTCTCCCACCACCCCCACCCCCCATCCACCAGGGACACCCTCCACCAGGCCCCCACCCATGTCTCCCACCACCCCCACCCCCCATCCACCAGGGGCACCCTCCACCAGGCCCCCACCCATGTCTCCCACCACCCCCACCCCCCATCCACCAGGGGCACCCTCCACCAGGCCCCCACCCATGTCTCCCACCACCCCCACCCCCCATCCACCAGGGACACCCTCCACCAGGCCCCCACCCATGTCTCCCACCACCCCCACCCCCCATCCACCAGGGACACCCTCCACCAGGCCCCCACCCATGTCTCCCACCACCCCCACCCCCCATCCACCAGGGACACCCTCCACCAGGCCCCCACCCATGTCTCCCACCACCCCCACCCCCAGCACTGTGGGGAACCTGCCAGCAGGCCCCCACCCATGTCCAACCCATGTCTCCCACCACCCCCACCCCCCATCCACCAGGGACACCCTCCACCAGGCCCCCACCCATGTCCCCCTGGCCCCAGGTCCTGACGATACACAATCATGGCAGTAATGGCCAGCATACCCAGCACAAACACCCAGGCAAGGATTGCATGCACCAACATAGTGAATGCAATCACATGACACAACCCCAAAGGCAAGTATGCAAAAGAACACATGTCCGTCACACACACATACACAATGGGTGCAAGTGAATGTCAAAACCCATATCATGACATGTAAGAAACCAAAGAGAAAATGACACAAGTGTAAGATAATATAAAAATGTATTAAAAACAAAAAATAAGTAAACTAATAAAACATACAACTATGTGGCAAAGTAAATAAAAGGTCCATGTCCGAGAACAAAAATGATAAACCAAAAAACAAAGGATTAAAAAATCAATAGAATTTGTCCAAAGCAAAACCATGTAGTAGGAAATCAAAGAAAAACCATTACGTCATGGTGTAAACAATAAGAAAATAAAAAAATGTATCTCCCAAAAAATAACAATATATACAGGAATGTTCCAGGGTCCATGAGCCCAACACCACAAATGAAACCTAATACTAACTAATTATAAAAATATGTACAAAAAAGTGGCCATTGTCCGAGCGGTCCAAAATAATAAAAATAAATAAAGGAAACCTAGCACTAACTAACTAAAAAACTATATACAAAGGCAGCGGGCTAGTCCTGCGGCTCACTTGGTGATGCTGGCCAGGGCATCCTCGAACTCCATGTCAATGTCCTGGAGGCGGGACTCAGTCCTGGCCCCGAGGTCTCGCAGGGACAACCCCATGTGCTCACCAAAATCCCTGCGAGCCTCCTCGAGGCACTCAGCCCGCCTCAATGCCCGACGCATGGAGATCTCCGCCCTGGCCATGGCGAGCCGCTCCTCTTCCGCCCGCTGCCGCTCCGCACCTATCCGCTGGCCAAACTCCTCCCACACGGAACACACCGCCATGCCAGGGTTGCCCTGCCCTCCGGCCGATGCCTGCCCCTCTGATCTTGATGGCCCTGAGCCATGATGCCTCCCACGTCGAGCCCGCTGCTGCCTCCGACGCCACTGCCTCTGCCAGCACGACGGCATCCAGGCTGATGGTAACCACCGACGCCGTCGTGCACGTGCCCTGCCCGATGATGCCGGCACATCTTCCATCTGCTGGGGTCCACTTGCTGTGTTGTCCACCCCTGCTGGACCTCCGACTCCCAACTGTGGCAGGGATGGGATCCCCACCGAGCTGGCTGCATTGGTCGGGGCAGGTCCACAGGGGGCCATGGTGGCATCTGGGCCGGAAGACGGCAAGGAGAACGACCGGTGGATAGCCTGCACAGAGGAGGAGAGGGCCGTCAGATTGGCCAACACATGCAGGAACCCCCCGAACATGGCCGATCCCAATTGGGCCACGTCGGCACGGTGCACTTCGTGATGACGTGCGTGCTCCTCCCGGGAAGCACGCACGTCATCACGAATCACAGCCGTGCGCATCGCGACCCCAATCAGGACCTGCTCCACGCGGCCAGGGGTTCCCACGGCCGCAGGTGGAGGGGAGTCAGTTGACATGGACATCCCCTCTACCTGCGGACGGGCCTGGGACGGGGCATCCCTGCTGGTGCATGGTGGTGCACTCACAGGGTCAGGGACAGCGACATGCACAGGCACCTCCACGGTGACCTGTGCTGCCTCCTGCCCCTGGCCCTGGACTGCACCACTTGCACCAGCAGGGATGCTCCCACCAGGCCCCATGTGTGCACCAGTGTCGGCCTCCTCCTCCTCTGTGCAAACCACCAACCTGGATGGCTCCTCACCGTCTCCCGCCATAGCAGGCCCCTGTGGGGGCTCACCCACCCCTTCCGCTGCAGCCGTGGGGGCATCCCCGCCGCCTTGCTCCACAGCGCCGTCTCCGCCCTCTTCTTCACTAGCCGCTGCGTAGAGGGAGACAAAGGACACAAGCATCAGGCTACTGTACAATGGTCCCCTAGACAGGAAGCAATAGCAGATGAGCACCCCTGTCAAAGTACACTTCCATCATGTCCCTCCACAACACATGGGTCAGTCCAGGCAAAACACACACAGTAACAGGCATGGTGCATGCCATGCACATTTCCATGCATGTCCAATTGACTCTTGAAACATTCAATGATATGTAACTCACATGCATCATGGCTCATGCATATCACATGCACACACTTCACCTCAGTCACATCCATCTGGCCCCAAACACAACGAACACAGGCGAAACAAGGGTAAGTTGGGTGCGTCACTGAATCTGTGCATTGTCACACACATGTGTCATGCATCCATGGCATGCACAAGTCACAGACACGCAGGTCAGGCACACAGACATGGCTACCATATATGTACCTGGCATCAGCACCCATCCTTCACCCCCATCCATGTCCAGGTACAGAGACTGGCATGCTCTCATGTCCTAAATCTGCATAGGGCTCCCCATGCCGCATTTCAACACATGCAACAACCATGTGGGTCACACATCACTGGTCGCACATGCATTACCATGATGTCCCTGCACACATACATGCATACATGGCCCATGGCACACATACAGGCAAGTATCATAGAACCAGCACACCGCAACATGCCCTGTCTCACACAGTAATGCTTGCACACTTACCGCTCAACTCCAGACGGGCCTCCCTCTCAAGGACCTGGGCGTGGAGCGCTGGGCGTACGCGTTCCAGGACCCTCTTCTGGATGGAACTCATGCGGCCCCGGCCCCCCTCCACGAGGCGCCGGGCCTTCACAAGGGTCCTGGGCCTCAAGTCCTCCCAGCGCTTCTTGATCTTCTGGACGTTGCGGGTTGCCACCCCCTCCGCGTTGATGGCAACCACACAGTCGGCCCAGATCCTCTCCCGTCCTTCCTTGCTGGCGCGGGACGATCCAAAGAGGGCATCATACTGCCCCAGGACATGCTCCACCAGGACACCAACTTCGGTGGCAGTGAAGCTGGTGCCCCTCTGCCCCTCTGGCCTGGGGTTGCCACTGGTGCCAGATGTGGAAGTGCCCGACATGGCAACCCCAGAGGCAGGTGTGGGTGGGCAACTGGGTCCTGGGGCTGGGCTGTGGAGCGATGTAATCCCAGTTGGGAGTCTTCAGTTCCAGCAGGGGTGGACACAGCAACTGGACCCCTGCAGATGGCTGATGTGCAGGCACCAAATGGCAGGGCACGGTGGCAGCAGGCAGGCAGGCAGGCAGGCAGCAGCAGATAGCACGTGGGAGGCTGCTCAGGGCACTGGGGGGGCAGTAACTCGGCCTTCTGGGCAGGAGCGTGGTGTTCCGTGTATTTTCGGGTGGCCAGCTTGATACGGAGTGATTTGGCACGTGAAATTCCTGCACGTCAGCGTGAAATCCGAGGAAAGGCCCTTAGCGCGTAAGTGCGTCAGCACGCATACGCGATTCTATTGGACCAGAGTCCCTCACCGCGTAAGCGCGTCTGACGTGATCCGCACGGGCGTACCCCACTCAGCACGTGATGACGGAGCACACGTGGAAATACTGCACGTCAGAGTGTCATCGTGTGTAATTGGCCAAAAGTGCGCGTCCACGCCATTGGCCTATGTACGTGTATTTCATCGCGTGTAATTGGCCAAAAGTGCGCGTACACGCCATTGGCCTATGTACGTGTATTTCAGGGGTGCGCGGCCACTTACACACGCAAGTACGTCAGCGCACCTGTATGCCTGCTGCGTGGGAATTTCCACACGCTATTGGAGTGGGAACTAGATTCCAGGGTTGCGAGGGTCACACGCTCGCCTAGAACACGCGCAAGGCATTAATTTGCGCACTTTTCAATAAACAAGCCAGATGCCAGGATGAACATACCGTTCCTAGCAGCAGTGGCAGTGGGCTACCAAAGGAGGAGGAGGAGGAGAGTCAGGGCCAGAATATTCACACCCAGAACCAGCCTATTCGGGATGCCTGATGACCAGGTGTATGGGAGGTACAGGTTTCCAGCACACATCATACTGGACCTGGTCAGTGAGTGGGAGGATGACCTCACATCACCCACCCTGTGCTCCCAAGCACTCAGCCCCCTGCAGAAGGTCCTGAATGTACTGCACTTCTTGGCCACTGGATCCTTTCAGCGGACAAGTGCCATAGTGGGTGGTGTGTCACAGGCCACGCAGTCACGCTGCCTACACCAGGTCTTGCACATCATCACTGCACGGCCATCAGTCCGCAGGCACATATATCTCCCCAGGACTCATGCAGAAAGGCGGACGTGCATCCAGGAATTCTATGGTGTGGCTCAATTCCCCAAAGTGCTTGGTGCAATTGACTGCACACATGTGGCTCTACGTCCACCCAGGGCAACAGAGCACATCTATAGAAACCGCAAGCACTGGCATTCCATCAACGTGCAAGTTGTATGCAATGCCAAGGGAATAATCACATCAGTATATGCCAACTATCCCGGGTCCACCCACGACAGCTTCATCTACAGAATGTCTACCCTATGCCGGGACCTAGAGGCTGGCCAGCATGGAGATACATGGCTGCTTGGTGAGCATGAATGCCACTGCACATGCATGCATGTCAGATACTGGGTCATGACACAACACCACTAATGATACCCATCACCACCTCCGCAGGGGACAGTGCCTACCCTATCAGCCCCCACATGATGACCCCAATCCGGAACCCCACCACGACACCCGAGGTAAGGTACAACACAGCCCACATTGCAACACGGGGCATAGTGGAGCGCACATTCGGAGTGCTGAAGTCACGCTTTCGCTCCCTTGACCGTTCTGGCGGGCAGCTGTTATATGCTCCCCGAATAGTGTGCAGGATCATAGTGGCAGCATGTGTCCTGCACAACGTTGCAACACGCCGGGGCCTGCCCGTGGACATGGTGGTGCCCCCACATCCACAACCACATGCACGCCCGCTGCGCATGGGAGGGGAAAGGGCACGGGGGGTGGCAGCCCGTACGCAACTGGTGGCCAACTTCTTCACCTAGGAATCACAGTGCTGGCTAGTGCACACTGCTCTGGCACATACCATCTGACAATCAATGATGACACTACCTGACAATGTCACAAAATTACTTGACAATAAACTGTCAGATACACATCAGCCTGAGATTGTTAACATGGAAGTGTCACTATGTGTGCACCCCTACCTACACATACACCAGCAATGCATCACAACGAAAAGACACAACTCCATCAATCAAATATGCATTGCCACAGGCGATTCACTACATGACAACATTGCCATGTCACCCATTCCCTTCGCAGTCCCGCCACTGAGGACACCATGTCATGGTATGTGAGAGCAAACAAACTGGCCATCACAACATGACACCGGTGTCACAAATAGCAGTGCCCCAAATGGAACATAGCCGCACTTGAACAGCTAACCGCGCTGGAGGCACTACTACACACCTGTGTAAGAGTAATTTCAATCAAATTACACACCAACCCACCCTGAAGCCCACCCAAACAAGACACAATGCATGTAATCAATGGTAGTCTCATTACCTGATTCTGCTGGTATGTCCTCACCGTCCAGATGTACAGTGATGGCGCCACGCAAAAGTGTCAGTGCACATCTACCGACATGTAGTCTGACTCCAGAGAGTATGCCCGTGTGAAGAACTGTGTGAAATACCTGCAAAACATGAGCAACATATGTAAGTAGAGGCACATATCAAACCATCATGCATAGTTAGGTGCAACAACAATGTACACTATGAATGTCTACACAGTATTGACTATGGACTGGCCAACAGCTCATGGGAGTCCAATGTCACCGTGTAATTTGCTGTCACTTGGGCACACCCTTTGCAAGCCCATGGAAACGGAAGCAGGAGGGGTGTGGATGTCTGGTACCCAAGCATCGAAACCAAACTCAGGACAAGCCTGCATGTGCCCAGCCACAATACAGTGTATGCCCAGGTACCCACACAAGGCAACACTCTTGGAAAAGAAAAAATAAATTGAGAAAAAATGGCCATGTAAGGGCCGGCGGGGGGGGGGGGCCACCTATGAGGTCCGAGGACAGGATGCACGCCACAATCCACCTGTGTGGATCATGGGAAACTAAAACACCCCATAGGCTCGTGGCCCACACGGCTACTCTGTTGTGGGAGATGAGTCGCTATCGCTCTGGCCAGACCCTGCAGCTGACTCAGGAGGTGGGGGAGCTGCCTCAGAAGATGGTGTGACAATGGGAGGCAGCCCACGCAAAGCACGAGTTTGCTCCTCCATGGCTGCAAGCAGGCGGGTCTGGTAGTTCTGGTTCTGGGTTATAATCATGCGGAGGTCCCCATGCAGTAACTTCCGGGATGACCTGACCTCCGCACGAGTTGCCTGCATCTCGGCCGAGAGCGTCCGTGTCAGACGCTCCAGCTGCTCCTCTGTCCTTCTATGGGATGAAGCCTCAAGCTCTAACAGGGTCGACCTGAGGTGATGGAATTCTTCCCTCAGGCCTTCCCTGTGGCGCTGGGACCCCATGGAAAGTGATTCCCGCAGAGTCGCCAGTGCCGCCCGCCTGTCCTTGTTGGACGCCAACATATCCTCCCTGTGTGCCTGGCAGATGGACTCTGTAGCCTGCTCCAGTCGCTCCATCAGCCTTTCTGGGGGGACAATGGAAGTGGCCACCCTATCCATGGCCTGTGCAATCATCTCGGATGATGCTGCCTGTTGGTTGGCCATACCGTAGATGGATTGCTCCCAAGCGGTATTGCCAGGTGGCATACGGCCACCACGTTGACGGGCACCACACCTGCCTGGGGCAAGGCGGACTGCGCCTTGCTGTGCCGGCAAGGCCTCAGGCTGCAGGACTGCATTCCCTCTCTGATCTGCAGCCCCAGGAACAGGATCAGAGATTGTGTGGTGTGGCCCTGCATCCGTAACCACCGGAGGCTGAGCTGCCGACACTGACATCCCCATTGAGGGCAATGGCCCGGCTGCAGGTGGGTCGGACAGAGGAGATTCTCTCCCAAGAACACTCACCTGCGACTGCACATAGGTGTCATCCTCCGAGTCTACACCTGAATACTGCTCGGGGGAGGAACCCCCAGAGACACCCCTCGACAGCACGACCTGCAGCACTTGTGGGTTTTCACCCACAAACACACCACGTCCCTCACTTGTGGAAGGTCGGCCCGGGTTGCCCTCCTGGGACGGCTCAACCACCACATCCCCAGCATCAACAAGTGCTTCGTCCCCTGCAAAGACATGAAAGAGAAAAATGGAAACAGGCATTAGCACCATGGCATGCAACAAGGGCTGATGAACAACAGAGGCAGTAGTTCTACGACACATGTCCCACATGACTGGGAGACCTCCTATGCATTCACCATCACTGGGTCTGTAGGGGAGGCTCAGGGCATACAATGTACAGATTGGAGAGCAACGCCTGCTCACCATGCTGCCTAGCACTGCCATCACACATTGGCCGGTGATTGCCATGTCAAAGGCACATGCCATCACACACATGGCATGTGCCATAGCCACCAAGTGAAGAGGGAGAGGAGGGCAACTTTTTTGGATTTCAACCACTCTGGTCCTGACATTGCATCATCACATCAATAAGTTAACATGTTGTACATGGATCTGCTAGTCCAAATTGGCCACGATGCACAGTGCCTTGTCTACATCAACAAAATGCAGTAAACAATGAGATTCCACCTCCCCATCACCTGTAAAGGAATCATATAGCATTCGTGAAGCACCGGTCCAGAAATGTATGAAGGTACAGCGGAGCACTGAGGGGTGGTGGGGCAGTAGGGGATGCCAGTCAACAATCCTACTGGTGCTGGTGTCATTCATGTCACGCAAGTGCAGGGGTGGGTGGCACAATGAAGTGCAAGGGGAAGTGGCGGCTGGAAGTGCTGTACAAGGTAAGTAGGACTTAACGTCAAGGGCAGATGGTGTTAGGCGCAGACAAGTGCTTGGGGGGTGGCCTATAGGGGTACAGAGACAATCATGCAGTGCTGTGGGCTCGGAGGGGACAGGGGAGGTACACACTGCATCTGGCTCGGCAAGGTCCTTGCAGTTTCTATGTGTCCTGCAGAGTTGTCACATGCCGCAGATATGTGCCCTTGGATTGGGGATCTCATCTTGGTGAAAAGGGTGAGGCGCTATTGCCTTTGGAGCATGTGGCAGGCCAGTTTGCCAGAGGATGAGCATGATGCAGGACATTCCCTCTCTGCCACCCGGCACCTGTGGTCTGGGTTCACAAGATCCGAGTCATGCCAGGACTCTGCATTGGCATGGGGCTTCAGACAGGTGGTCATGACCGTGGCAAAGACATCCAGTGTACCTGACATAGAGTGGAGCATGGAGTGGGCCCTGTCAGGATGGGAGTGAGCCTAAGGGGGAGCTGGATGGGGGGGAGATTTTGGCAGCATGAGCCTCGACTGACACACACTTCATGGGTTGGAATACCAAGAAGGTGTGTGACAGTGGTGAGGGTGGCTTTGCCTGTGGGGTGGTGAGGGTGAGCTGGGAGGAGAGGAGAATGTGATCACTCCAGGAGAGAGGAGTGCAGAGATGGACGGAGAGGGGAAAGTCAGATGAGATCAGAGCATCAAGAGTGTGCCCTGCAGAATGAGTAGGGACAGACGGGAGTCTAGAGGGTGAGAGGGAGTTGCTGAGGTCACAGAAAGGTCACGTGGGGGGGTCAACAAGCATGCAGGTGGATGCGTACAGCACCAAGGAAGAGGATTTCTGTGTCTGGGGACATGAGTGAGGAGGAGAGGTGAGGACACTCAGAAAGGAAGTAGTACATTTGACCAGTTTTCCCAGACACAGTACGCACAGTTTGTGAATGTCAAGGTGTGGTAGAGAGAGACGTCACACAAGCCATTCCAGAGTGGAGTAGGTCTAAGTAGGAGTGACAGTGGCAGGAATACCCTCAGGGAAGCCAAGGGCACACCCCCCCTGCACAGTAGTGGCGGGCCAAGGAGAGGGTCTCCTGAACATCAGGTAGGAGTGTGTGAAGGATGCAGACAGAGCTGGCCGTCAGACATGTTTCCATGAGACCAAGGATGTCAAGTAAGTGACAGATATCGGAGGAATGCCTGATGCAGCCGCAGTGAAAGGAGTGTAATTGTGGAGGAGGTTGACAGCCTTGGAGGACTTACGGGGAGTGCTAGAGATCAGAGGTGCAGCATGTGTAGGAGTTGGAGTGGGAGGCGGAGAAGGATCATGGGAGGGTGCAGGGAGGCAGTGCAGGATTGATGAGGAGAGAGGAGGGGGGACAGCAGGAGAGGAAAGGAAGTTGATGAGATGTGGGTAGCATTTCTCAAGGAGAATGAGGTTGGCCTAAGGGCCTTGGACTGAGATGCTCCCATTACCATGCACATCAATTGTGGCCTCTGAGGATTGGAAGGAGGCCAGGAGTACACCCCAACGGGTCCCACCATTGATGGTGGAAGAGGAGCAAGGAGAGAGGACAGGGACCATGTGAAGGGTCTATGGGACAGGCAAAGGCATGTATGAGCAGATGTCAGTGAGAGTTGGCTTTGAGTAGGCTCAGATGCACTTGTCAGCAATAGGGTGGGTCGCATTGGAGGGCAGGGTGCCCTCATTTGACTGTTAGCAAGCAGGTGTCGTGAGTAGGGCACGATGGTCTGAACTGTAGAAGTCAGGGAAGATAGACCATGAAGAGCAGCATGGAGTGTGAGGGAATGGGGCTCGAAACCAGACGGTACCAAAGCACACAGGTAGGAGGTGGATGTCAAGGCAACATCCACAGTATGACAGCATGTTGGTTGGCATTTATATACAGAGGACGCATTAGCATGTGGTATCATTGCATGTCAGGCATGTGAAGATGAAACTTGATTGGCTGGGGGAAAGTATAGGAATGGTATGTAAGACATCAGATGAATAGACAGGGGAGTATGAGCAACAATGTAGTGACAAAATGACAATTCAAGGGCAACTTCCATGGTGTAGGGCCATATGTGCACTGTTGCCAGTTGGGATAGTGCTGTGGGCAGATGGTGTTGCACTGAACATACTGGATGAGGCACATGGGTGCCACTATCAACTCTGCCACACACCCCCTTGACAGGCACCCAACATGAATGCTTCACACACACACCATGCACATGGATAATACACACATGCATGTGCACTCACCGGATGATGCCTCGTAATCAGGGAGATCTCCCACACCTTGGAGTTGTCCCTCGGTGACGTAGGATCCAGCTACGGACTCGTGTGGTGTGAGTTCTATTTCCTGTGCTGGGGACCCACCTCCAGTCACCAAGGTTGCGGCATGACTTGAGGCCAGCTTATCCTTTGCCCTGCGCTTAAGGTCATTCCAGCGCTTCTGGCAATCACTAGCTGTGCGCCTCACTACTCCAAGGGCACTTATTCTGTCAGCAATGGTCTGCCAGTGTGCCTGGCGTCTGGCATGTGTGGTCTTGGACCCTGCAACGATGACCATTTCCCTATCATGATCTGACACATACTGAACAAGTGCATTCAGTTCGGCGTCTGTGAAGCTTGGCTTCCTTGATGGGCCGGACTGTGCAGCCGTGCCTGGGGCATCAGCCTGTGCCGGACGTGCACTCTTCCTCTTGCGCTTGGAAGGGGGTGGGGATCCAGAGTGTCCTACGCCGCTGTGGACACTAGGGGCAGGAGCCGTGGTGGACTCAGTACTGGGTGTGTGGGATTGCACACTCAGCATGGGAGTAGGTGCAGGCATTGGGGGTAGTGGGATGGGGTCAGGCCTGATCTGAGGTGCATGAACTAGGACCGACACAGTCTTGGCAGGGTGTATGAGAGGTGGGGTGGATGGAGCCACACCCTGGCTACGGGGGCCAGCAGATGACCTATCTGGCATAGATGCGCGTGCCCTGATGACACCAATGTGCACCGGTGCACGTACAGTGGACCTGCTGACCTGGATGTCAGCGATGGGATCACCCTCGGACAGGTCTGGTGCCACAATGGGCTGGTCCGACAAGGGCTGATCAGGGTTGGTATCAGCCACATGACCCTCAACTGGGGGGGGGGGGGCATGGATGTCCCTGACTGGTCCTCCAGACTGGGGGGGACAGGGGCACCCTGCAAGTCACAACCACGTCCCCTAGTGGATCCTCCACGGCCACCACGTGTGGCTCGGCCACCTTTGCCACCCTTACGGCTTGCACGCCTCCCAACCATGGCACTGATGTTATTGTGCGTATGGGAGTCGGTGTGCACAATTGTCCTGGGCAATTGGGTGTCAAAGGGGTTGGGTACCAGATGGTATTCGTACCCTAGTGCAGTGGCAAGGCTATATGACACCCCTGGGGAAAGATGACGGGTCACGCAACGCACAGGCACCCCAGAAAAGTTAAGGAACGTGCACAATACCCCTCCTAGACCACGTGTGCTGATGGAAAACCCTGCACTACGCTGTGGCATCCAGTAACACAATGAACGTATGCGTGTCACACGCAGCCTAGAATGACCTCTGAAGGGGTAGGCTACACACGGGGCAAGCACAGAAGTTAGATACGTGCGTGACTCACCGTCTGCCAGGTAAAAGAGCGTGAAAAATGAGCGCGTTTGGTTGGCAACACCCCCGCCAAAAGAAGATGTGTACGCTGTCTGAGGAGACAGGACAACAGTAGAAGGGGACACTGTTTGAGGGAACAGGCCCAGGTAAACCAGTACAAGAGGAAAAAGAGAAAAAGCTGTCAGAGGTAACAGGGAGTACGAACTGGAAACGCCGTGAAGTAAATCGCGTGTGAAACGACAAGAAGTACAGAATTCACCCACTCGCTCTCCACGAAAAGCACGTACAAGGAAATGGTGTACTACACTACCTTATATACAGGCCCACACGTACAGCGTCACTTACGGCGTGTACGTGCTTGGCCCATGTTCACCAATCACACGCTTTGTCACTTCT
Source organism: Ambystoma mexicanum (assembly GCF_040938575.1). Classification (NCBI taxonomy): domain Eukaryota; kingdom Metazoa; phylum Chordata; class Amphibia; order Caudata; family Ambystomatidae; genus Ambystoma; species Ambystoma mexicanum. The sequence goes on from NC_090928.1 coordinate 560,205,445, forward strand.
GCGTGTGGATCCTTTTTCACCAATCACACGCTTTGACACTCCTGCGTGTAGCTCACTTTTCACCAATCACACGCTTTGTCACTCCTGCGTGTAGATCCATTTTCACCAATCACACGCTTTGTCACTCCTGCGTGTAGATCCATTTTCACCAATCACACGCTTTGACACTGCACGTACAGGTAACTATAGACGCACATATGCTGGTGACGGGTTTTCGCGCGATTCGCTGAGTGTGGGGTTTTCACGTGCAAAATCACTCCCTATCAGGCTGTCCACGCGTTCAAACACGAAAGACCACGCTCCTGGCCAGGAGGCCAAATTACAGTCCCCCAGAGCCCTGAGCACGCTCCCACCTGCCATCTGCTGCTGCCTGACTGCCTGCTGGCCACGTGCCCCACAGTGCTGGTGGGTGGGGGTGGTGGGAGACATGGGTGGGGGCCTGGTGGAGGGTGCCCCTGGTGGATGGGGGGTGGGGGTGGTGGGAGACATGGGTGGGGGCCTGCTGGCAGGTGCCCCTGCACTGCTGGGGGGTGCGGGTGGTGGGAGACATGGGTGGGGGCCTGGTGGAGGGTGCCCCTGGTGGATGGGGGTGCAGGGGGACATGATCAGGTGTGCAGGGTAGTCCCTGTTTTGTGGGCTGCCTGCAGGGGCCGTGGAGGGTGTACAGGGTACACCTGTGAGGGCCCACCCAGCCTATTCGTGTGTGATAATTCCCACGCACCCCTGTAATACACGTACCCTGGCCAATCGCGTGTTGAACTTCCCGCTACCCCTGTAATACACGCACCCTGGCTGTTCGCGTGTGATAATTCCCGCGTACCCCTGTGATACACGTTCCCTGGCCTATCGCGTGTTCTACTTCACGCGTACCCCTGTAATACACGTTCCCTGGCCAATCGCGTGTTGAACTTCCCGCTACCCCTGTAATACACGCACCCTGGCTGTTCGCGTGTGATAATTCCCGCGTACCCCTGTAATACACGTTCCCTGGCCTATCGCGTGTTCTACTTCACGCGTACCCCTGTAATACACGTACCCTGGCCAATCGCGTGTTGAACTTCCCGCTACCCCTGTAATACACGCACCCTGGCTGTTCGCGTGTGATAATTCCCGCGTACCCCTGTAATACACGTTCCCTGGCCTATCGTGTGTTCTACTTCACGCGTACCCCTGTAATACACGTTCCCTGGCCTATCGCGTGTTCTACTTCACGCGTACCCCTGTAATACGCGTACCCTGGCTGTTCGCGTGTGATAATTCCCGCGTACCCCTGTAATTCACGTTCCCTGCCTAGTCGCGTGTAGAACTTCCCGCGTACTCCTGATTTGAAGATTGCCCGCTTTGCTTTCCTTGTTTGCCTGCCCTGTGAAGTGGTCCAGGGTTAGCGCAGCCCTTAGCGATGATTTAGCGATTTTGATGGCTTTTCCTTGCGCGAGGGCGTTCTTGGGGGCGTTACTGGCGTTGCTGCAGGCTCGCTGCGATTCTCTGCGCCACGGCTGGTTTGGGAGCATGAAATCCATGAATACGCTGTGCGCGGAAATCAGTTTTAGCGCACGTGCCTGGCGCAGACTATCGCAGGCGCACGCTGTGCGCCAGCCGCGTGCGCTACTTGTGTGCTGGATTCTATGAATTACCCTCCTTATGTCATGTTTCTGTTCTTGATGTCAAAAATACTGAACATTCATCATGGGCTAATTAAAATTCTTTTGTAAAGCAATGGGGTCAAAAGAACACTGAATTGTCTCTGAGAAGAAACTGAAGAGTCATGAGTTAAACAATCTTATTATTACGGGAGGGACGCTGCCACCCAATAGATGGGCCAGAGATGCAATTGTCAATACTGCATCTCTACTGGGCCCAGCCAAAGTAGTACCTGAATCTTCAAAAGTGCATCTCAATTGTAGCACCCCCTTCCCCTCAAATGCAAACATTAAACAAGGTTTCAAGGTCTCCTAACTGGAAGATGTTAAGTGCAATTTTAAATATTGCCTCTCCCAAACAAGACATGTGGGCGTGGCATGAAAGTTCAGATGCATTTTCAGTTATTCCATGCGTCCAACTGGTTTGGAGGATCCAATGCTTTTCCAAAGTGCTTCTCTCTAGTAGTAGAGGGTAATTTTGCAGTATTGAAAATTGTTCCAGTATGCCGATGACTTAAAACAGAAATTATTATTGGTCTAGGAGATCTTTTATTGTTTGATAACGTGGACGAAATTGATGACCTCACTGAATCGCAAAGTGATTGGTAAATTATATACCCAAGAGCTTAGGGGCAAATATGTCCATGAAAGAGACTGGTTTGTTTTGTTTGTCTTTCTCTGGAATACCAAAGAAACGGATGTAGTCAACATGATAGTGATGTACCCAGTCTACATTTGATGATTCAAGCTGGAGTACACGCTTTTGTAAGTGTTTCATACCTTTCACACGACCTTCCACAGTTGGGAAATGGTGCTCTGCTTTTCCAAGATAGTCATGAAACTGGGCCCTACCATTATGGATGCCTCCCAATTCCAACTGAAGAGATAATATTGTATGCGCCACACTAGAGACTGAGGTGTGAATGCTAAATAGTTATTGTAGAGTATGGTATATCTCATGGTAAATTCAATTCTTCACATGTGTCAAGGGGAACCTCTGAAGCCATATTGATGCTATCAAATCAGAAATATAATTACAGCTATATGACAAAGATCTGATAGCCTCCTCAGACTTGATCAGGACAAAACATACAATATGTCATACAAAGACACACAATACATTGTAAAGGCTGAAGTAGTGTAAATGCAGAGAAAAAGAGCTGCATGAATAATATTCCTGAGGTATTAATCAGATCAAAAGGCACAATTAATTAATCAGAGATGACAACAGATTATAACCAATCAAAAGAGCTGCCATTCAGCCCCAAATAATGTTAAACCGATATATAGATGCAGCTCAGTGCGAGAGTAGAAACAAATATAAAATTAGGTTATTGTTCTCTTTTACATGTATTTTATAGATGATAGTTGAGGATTGGCGTCGGAAAGAGCATAAGCATCACATCATGTAATCAGAAGCGGACAGAAGATTCCTAAATAAAGAATCCTGTTGCGACCTGTTAAAATTAATTTATTTGTTTCACCAGCAATGTGTATTGCATTAAAAGCTGTGGTGCACCAGTAGGTGTGTGGAGCAATCAGCAGCAACAGCTGTGCACAGCCACTATGAGCCATCAGAGACTGTGATTTAATGACCTTCATATTTTGAAAGAAAATTAGCAGCACCTTAAATTTAACGTTCATTGTTATGGAGTGAAAGCCAATCCCCGACTTCAATCTGTCATATTATACCGTAATAACCTTCCACAGAGAATTGTTGAAAGGAAGGGGGCCCAAAGAGTGAGAGCTTTATCCAGTGGTAACCGTCTTGTGAGCTGTTAGCCATGCCCTACTTTATTCATATTCTATGTTTATCAATGTAAACATTTTGTTTTTTATGAAACTCAAATAATCATCTTGAAGGAAATGAATGTTTCTGTGTTTAAATATTATTTTTGCCATTCATTATTCCAATTCTATTTGTTATCATCAGTTTATTTAAATCAGATTAATAATAATTTATGTGGCACAAATATATATTTATTTGCATTAATAGTTAGTGGGGACTGGAGTAGGTGTAATACAAGGAGTCACAAGGAGGGATGGCAGTGGAGATTGGCAATAGATTATGGAAACTTGAATCAAACATGAAAAAGAAGAACAATTTGAGACTTTGTAGTTTTCTAAAATTAAAAGCAGTGCACCCTTTAATAAACATGGCACAAAAAGTAATGGCCTCTTTTTGGCTTTAGCACTTTTACTACATCAGCTTCCCAACTTCAATCAAAAGTACATAACCCATTTTGGAGACGTTCAACCACATTTGGAGTCAATCCAATGCAAATAGAACAAATGCCCATACTAAAAAGGACGTCAGAGGGAATGTGCAGTAGACTATATAGGATGATCATTTACTTCACAGGCACAGCTAAATGGATCAGCTGGCAATGAAACATCTTACCACCATCATCAAGAGCAGCAGGACCCGATGGGATTAACAACTATATGCTAAAACAGTATCCCAAACACTGGGCAGTCATCCTGAATAACATCTTTCAACGTATCCTTCTCACAAAGAAAATCCCGGATTCTTGGCGCACATGGCTTATAGTACCAATTTTCAAAAATGGGGATCGGGGTACACCATCGAATTATCGACCGATCGCCCTTTTGGATTGCCCGGGCAAAATTTTTAACCGTCTAGTTCTAAGAGATTTTAATAATTGGTCGCAATTGTGTAATCTACACGATCGAAATCAAACAGGTTTTGTGCCAGGCCTTGGGACATCAGTCAACTTAATGATAATCAATGCCCTAAAAGAGCAAGCAAAGAATACAAATACTTCACTGTTCTTTGCGTTTATCGATCTAAATGCAGCTTTTGACTCTGTCTCAAGAGTTAAACTAATTGAGAAATTGACTAAAGCTTGTTGCCCTCAGGATCTGATAGACATCATCTACTCGTTACACTTCTCGACCTCCATACAAGTTCGGTTAACCTTCACGGGTCTACTGTCAGCTGTTATAAAAACTGCGAGAGGTCTGAAACAGAGCTGTATTTTGGCCGCGGCTCTATTTAACTTTTTTATTCATGATGCTAGAGACATTTTCAATGATATTTGTTCAGATTCACCAAAGTTAAACACCACCCCAATTCAGGCACTATGGTATGCAGATGATTTGGTCCTCATTTCTAAGACCCCTATAGGCTTACAAAAACTTTTATCGGCCATAACTCCATATTTTGATGAAAATGAACTAACAATGAATGTCAAGAAATCACAAATTGTAGTATGTTCTAAAAGTCTGACTTGTAGAAATCGATTTGTTTGGAGAGTAAAGGACATTATTTTAGATGTTGTACCTTACTATAGATACTTAGGTCTACCTCTAGAAAAAAATAATTCTGCACTAGTTCATACACAGATACTACAAGAGAAATTAACATCAGCTATATCGCAAACCAAACTAATATTATATAAGTATGGTAAATTTACTATCACTCCAGCAATTCTCTTCTGGCAACAAAAAGTGTCCCCTGTTCTATTGTATGGGTTAGAATCAAGATCATTAATGTCAACTAATGCCCTAGACAAACTAGAAGCCAAGTTTTGGAGAAAGATTCTTGGGGTACCTCAGTCAACGCCTGGGGCTTGTTTGCGTTATGAGCTGGGCCTGATATCCTTGGGTGCTAAATACCATTGGCAACTATGTGCCCTATTTCGCAAATGCCTTGTCAACACTAATGCATTATCAATCCTTGCAATATTAGCATCCTATGTATTTACGTCAAATCATGCTTTTATTCAGAAATGGACTAAAGGTGTGTATCAAGTATTGGCAATGGCAGATGTGGACCTGGAAACGCTCATAATGAATCCAGATAGAGCTAAACAGAAAATCTATCTTCACGATTGGACTCTCACGCGTTCACTATGCCTACAGTATAAACACTTTTAAGGTTATGTTGACAAGAGTATGGGAGTTGTTGCCCCGTATCTGATTAAATCTCCTTCACCACATATACGTATGGCTATGGTAAGAACGCGATTCAATTTGTGGCCTACTCGCGTTGTTTTGGCCCAACGAAAACAAATCCCTGAGTCAGAAAGCTTTTGTAGATTCTGTGTTGATCGAATACAAAAGGAAACATTAGAACATCTAATCATTGAATGCTCAGGGCTGATTTCCCTGAGAAACAAAATGTTTATGAAATATATGCTCCTTGTCGCTAATGTGCAGCCTGAACATAGATGGGCTTTTCTTCTCAATTCTAACAATATGAGTCTGATTATAGCCTTGGCAAATTTCTTCAATGCACTATTTCAAGAAAATGATAGAGTAATATGTGCATTGTAAGGTCTTGCTAAAACAACTTTGCTGATGATCTGATTTATAAGTGAGTTGACTTGCCCTTGGTTCTCTTTTATTTTTTTTTTATTTTTTTAACATAGTAGGTCTTTGTCATGATGTGTAAATATAGTAAGAATGTTCTTTTATTTTACTGCTGTAAACTATAAGGATTTGTAAAAGTTTTGTAAATTCTGTTAAAAAACTAAAATTTTGAAAAAAGTAGATTTATTTCTGCTAAATTTAAAAAAAAAAAAAAAATCTTACCACCAGTGTCATCTCTGAACATGTGTTTAGTCCAGCAGTGTAATCATCAGAGACAGAAGTATAAGTCTGTCAGACAAATATATACCATTGTAGCCATGCTTTAAATTAATCAGGCCTTTTTTACCCCACTCACATACTGCTGGAGATAATGATGATTTAGAGTAAACACATCTGGTAGATTTGGAAATTCGTCCTGCTGCTCCAGCTGTTTCAGATGATGGTGCAGAGGAGGGCATCATCATCCACTGGCACTGCTTGGTCTGATAGACCATAGTACAGATATAGTAATAATGTTTACATCTATTCAACTGCATCACATTCAGGGAGACAATGAATTTTACTTTATAGTTTGACCCGAAGTGTTATTTAAAGGAATATTTTTAACACACATGAACACTTCTTGGGGTCCACTTTTTCAGCGTGGAGACTGATTGTTGTTATGGTACCATTTAATGGGTGGCCTCAAAAAACACTTTTCACAAAAGACTCCTCATAATATATGTGAGCTTCTGTCCTTGGGGGGCGTGGGGTGTATGGATCTGCTACCCATTTAGGGGTTAGGGGTTTTGTGTTTCAGAGGCGCTTGGGGCCACATTTCAGAGAGGAACTGTTTGCATGGGTCATTGGACCTTTTTTCTTTTATTGACCTTCGTAAGAAGTGTGTGGTCCCCGAGTCATAAGTCACTAGGTGATTGTTAAAAAAGCAGAATTTTTTTAAAAAACAAGGAACTTCTTCCACAACACAATGTTGTATGGTCTAGTTCACGGGATATCCCTGGTTGGTTTCTTTGGATATCCTTGGTTAAATGGTGGTCGACCGGTTTCGATGATTGTTAGTTATCATCTTCGTCAGGACCGTGATTTTTGTGCTTGTCTCAGTGAGATAAAGGGTTGAGGGGGATCGGGGAGGCCATCATCCCATCTACCTAAGAGAAAGAAAACCATAATAGGTTTTAAATCTGGAGATCACTGTAAGTCATTTTCTCTATCTAATTCAAGAGTGCTTTCTGATTATTTACAGAACAGACTAAGTTAGGTAACTTTAAGAATATCTGAACAGTCTAATTATGGCCACTAGAGACTATTTTGGCATTCACTGCTTGTTATTACCTTATTACAGCTCTGACGTTTGGATGCTGTCAGCCGAGTTTCTGCTATTGAGGCTGTAGTGGTGCGTCTCTAAGATCCTGTAAGACACCAAAGGGGAATGTGTCAGGACATGCCCACTTAGAGCTCTGTTATATAGTATTCAAATGCTGCTCGGAATATTTCTGCTATATGGCGTGCGCATGCCGAGGAGAATCTAGGTTTGCCACCATACTCGGTCTTGCGCACCCTCTTTTGTTAAGAGTAGCAGCCCTGCAGCGGGTCGCCGACAGTCGGAGGACTGGTGTGTGCCCGACTGCCCATCCTGTAACTGATTGGTGACTACGAGTTGGCCCGGTAAAACATGTGGCAGTGGCGATCGCATGCGCGGCAGCCGGAGTGGCTTGCCGCAGCTCACGATCGTGCGCAGGGTTGGGGAGATAAGGCACATCGTTATGGGTGCATGATTGTTTGTAAATGCAGGGACGCCACTCACTGTGTATCTTTAGTGGCCTCTGCTTGCATCTAGCTGTGGGACGCCAAGGCTGTTGCTCTGTGTTTAGCAACGGTTGACAGGCAACGATGATGCTTTTAAGTGGTCCGTCGTTGCTGTTGGAGGCCCTCGTTTTTGAAGGCCATTTTGAAGTGTGTAGAGTCCCATACAATTGATATGGGTGCTAAATAGTATGGTGTCATTTTGGGGCTACTGAATTCAATGCACGAGAATTACTGAAGGGATAAATATGCATGGGTCCAAGTCTAGTCATTCTGTTTGTTCCAGTTATTCAGTACGGCGAAAATTCATACGTGCAGTTTGGTATTCTTTTAACACTGTGTACAGGCCTTGTTGCCGTATCATAGAGTCATATCAACAAGTTAATTATATACAATACACTTGTATGTGCCTTCTTCCATCGTAATTGGTGCTGTGTTCATTTCCATAGATTCTAATTTGTTTAAACTGCTAATAATTTTGATGGAGATGAAAGCGCCAGATTGTGCCTATGTGGGGGTCGTGTTTCACAGCACTTGTACCAATTGACTTCGGGGAGGAGGTTCCACATGTGTAAGACATATACATTGTCCTTCTTAAGATGTTCCATCAGGCTTCATCTCTGGTGAACAGTGTTGTGGTGTATTGGATGGTCTTCATGCACTGTCTCTTAGCATCATGGTTATGTGTTCATTTCATTAAGGCCAGGTTATTCCATTGAATTTCCTCATTCAGTCGATTTTTTACTGTGTTGAGTCTAAACATCCACAGTTGTTCTCATTTGAGGAGCATTTGTCCAAAATCCCTGCCTCTTCTTGGAATTAATTTTTCAAGAATAGTCCACATAAAGTTGTCCTGTGTATGTCCTTTTTTGACAAAATGATTCACAAGAGGGGCCGTCAATTTTCTAGCTCGGATGCATGATTTATGTTCAATGAGTCTTTTTTTCACCTCCCTCATTGTCATGCCCGCATACCGGAGGGTACATGGGCATGTGTTGAGGTAGACTACCCCTTTGGATTTGCAATTGGTGAAGCTTCTTTGTTGCCATCCTATCTCGATGGTCTTACTTCTGGAGGTTTGTGCACACATGGAGCATCCCCCACACGGAGTATGTCCCATTGGTTTATTTGCTCCGCAAATGGTGTTCTGCGCCTCATTGTCACCTTGTTCTTTCATGGTATGTACCAAGCCGTCTCTTAAGTTTCTACGTCTTTTGATGGCAAAAGATGGTAAGGCCAAGGAGCTGGAGCCTGTGTTCAGGATGGGCCAAAGTTTTTTTATTTCTCTTTTGATGGCGTTTAACATGGGGGAGTAGCTCATTACTGCCATTATTTCTTCTCTTTTTAGGTCTTTTGTGTGTTGTTGGAACGTGAGTTCCTTTGGTATATTTCTTGCCCCTTTACATGTATCGTTGATGATTCTTTTTGGGTAACCTCTTTTTTTCAGTTGTTTCTTGAGTGCCCCGGATTGGTCTTTAAAGTCTTCTAATCTCTTGCATGTTCTACGGTACCGAAGAAATTGGCCGAAAAGGGAAGTTGTCCATCAGGGCTTTTGGGTGATAACTATTGTATTGCAATAGTGAGTTTCTGTCAGTGTCTTTTTTATAGACCCGCGCCAGTAGTTCATTTCCTTGATTGGTAATCTGGAGGTCTAGGAAGTGTATCTCTGTCCTATTGGCCTCAATGGTGAATTTAAGATGGCCATTCATCTATTCAAACCAGTTGTGTGAGAATTGTAGTTAAGAATGCCCTCCTGTAATATATTAGCACATGTATTTTTAAGGAATTGGTTGATTGGTAGATGTGACAACTTAGGTCCTTATTTACAAAGCATTTTCCAATGTGGTTTTCCCATTGAAAAGCGTTTTTGTAAATCAGGCACTTAGGGCCCCATCACAATTTGGGCGGTATCCCGGCAATAAATCCGCGGGATACTGGCCAACGCAAATAGCGTTACCTCAACTTGGTCCGGCGCTATTAGCGCTGGATCCCTGAATTGCGGTAAGGCTGTAAATCCACAGGACTCTATGGGGCATGTTGGGCGTTATTACCAGTGGCACTAATAGCGCCACGGTAATTCCGCCACAAATGGGCAGAAAGTGACAAAATGTATCGCCAGCTCAACGCTGGAGGTAAATCTGCAACTTTCCGCCCAAACTCGTGATTGGCCAGAGTGGTAATGCAGCGGTAATAGCATTAACGCTGCATTTGTACAGCAACCCGTGATGAGTCCCTGGGAGTATTACCCCCCTAAGAATTACACACATAACATGCATTTTTTTCTTGGCTCTTGTGCTCCTCTTAAAACAGCAAACAGTATATATTTGCCTCAATATTATGCATTATTAATTGATTAGTGAAAGCACACTGCCCTTACGCATACATCGTTACTGTAAGCACTTCATGTACAGTGAGGGTGTGTCAAAATGAAAAATGGAACTCACCATAGCAATACAAAATTAGCCTTTTAGAGCTGTAGAAGTTGAAACCAACACACACTACTGCAGTCCATGTGACCTAGACCTTGTGTCACCTGTACTTCCCATAATAACTCACCTGGGCAGTGTAAGACTCTTGTACCAACTCCAGATAGCTGAAAATGACAAAGTATGACAAATGTCTTGACGGCTTACGAAATGTTTTAAATTTGAAAATAAATAAATATAAACTGTTACCTCATGGGAACACAAAAGTAAAAGAAAAAAAAGTGACCAGAGAAAAAAACAGATACAAAAATAAGCACAAAAAAGAAAAGAAATGGACCAAGGGAACTCTACAATTCCAACATTGTAGAAGGCCTGATGTAGTATTTGTTCTAACCAATCTACTGCAAATACTTGCTTCAGTATTATTTGCAAGCAAAACCTTTCTAATTTCAGTCTGTTCACAATCGCATGTTGACTGTTTTATATCACCCCATACTGTTGGTGAATAGTTAAAATGTGTACTACAGAATACATTTTGCCTTTGTTTTTCATGTCAATTTACAGCATCACATTTATTTTCAAATGTTTCATGTGAAATGTTTGGTATAGAACACCTCTTCTGAGTTTTACTCAAAAGTAAATCATATTTCTTATTAGGCCTTTTGGAGCAAATCAGAATGAATTCCAACCCTGCTATATTTACAAGTTAAACAGTTTAACTCAGCTAGAAATATTTGTGGGCCATTATCAACACAATCACTCTTTCAGATGGAGTAAAATTGTAAGATTTATGAAGCTCCGATAGAAGAGCTCCTTCATTTCTTTATTTTTTGTCCAATTAATCAGAGAACCAGACAAAGTACATCAAAGTGGGTTCTGCATGAAACAAACATTCACCAATGCCGCCGGCAATTTGCTACTTATCAAGAGCGGATTCAGTCCATACCGGCTTGGCATTGCTATCCTGCCTGAGAACTGCTCCTAGTATTAAGAGTAAGTTGATTAAACAAATGACACCTTGTGAAATAATATGTATGTAATAATCCAATTGTAGGATAGCAATATTTTATAATAATGTTTTTTTATATATTTATGTATTATTGTGTTTTTGTTCTTATAGAACAATGATTTCCGAATAAAGAGAGATAATTATGACATCTAATGTTGATATCAAACTTGCACTGTTTTGAAAAATGAAATATTATTCTCACTTAAACGCTAGATTAGGTCACATAAAACATTATAGAAGCCCGGGGTTGACAAAGTACAGAGTGTGGAGCAGCAGTGCTTTCAGTGCACCAGGCAGGAACAAAATACTGGTATGCATCAAGAGTATGCGTGCCAGCCATTCAGACACAAAAGTAAATAATTATACAAGAAGATGACAATGGAGATGCAGCTTCTTCCATCTCAAACATGGTGATTCATTTCTGTGCCTTAATCTCTCGCCAGAAATATCGAGCAACAGTGGTAGGGGCAGATGGCTAAAGGAGGAGCACAGGCCATGGCGATGTGCAGGGCCTTCACAAAAATGTTTGCCATACATCTTCCCATCACTCAGCAGTTGATGTTTGCCAAGGACAGTCTTCCCACCTAATTTTTCACTCCCGGAGTAATTTTGGAATAGTACTAGCAAAACAGTGAACCATGGGCTACGTGTTATGCTTAAGAAGGAATCTCAATATCAACTCTGTAATCTTACCCCCACCAACAACCTCCCAGGCATTCATCGCTGAGGGCAGCGCCCATCTGCTAGAACGCTACATGTCCAACTCTCTGAAAACCCACTATGAAAAAGGCAAAACAGACTTGTCAAGCAAGATATCACATGTCTATCCCCATGAAGGTATTGGAATTAAATAGGGATAGGATTAAACTTTATGGAGAAGCATAGGTGTCTGTTGAGATTGTCAGGAGTTGAATCGCCCTTCATTCCAGGGCATGGACGTATTGGTGTAGGCAAGGTGGGTGGGTCAGAAGTTTGATTGGTGATTAAGGTGTGATGGGATCAGGGAGGATCAGGATTTATATTTATGTTTCAATGTGGTGAAAGTTAAGGATTGTAGTGCAAGAAGGCTTAGCACATTTATGGCAACATATGTGTCTGTGTGTGTATGTGTGCGTGAGAGAGAGAGGAGAGAGAGAGAGAGAGAGAAAGATTAGGGAACACAATTGGTACATCATGATTTTTATTTGGTCGCTATAATGTATCACTGTCATGATCAAACTATTTTTTATAGTACATTTCTGTGCCAGTGCCCATCCACTAAAACAGGCTGTCCTTCTATCCGCAAATGTAATTGAGTGTTGTTATTTCTCCTTTTAACTTAATCCGTACTTGGTGTTTCTATTGCCCGTTGCCATAATGCAAAGGTGTGTAACATGTAGCAAAGCTTGACCATTGTCCCTGCTTTCCATGAGTGTACTTTATGGCATAACTGGCACAGTGTAGGTACATGTTACCCAAAGAAACCCAAGCACGTGCTTCACATTGTTCTGAATTCCAATGTATACATTGTACTGCCACACCTCGTAGCTGGAAACAAGATGCATACGTGCTTGTATTGAACAATTATATTTTGAAGTTGGGAGATCATTTTAGGGGAGTAAAAATTAAATAATTTTTCATACAGCAGAATTTATTCAATGTGAATTAAAATGTATTATGACTAAAATAAGCTTTCTTTCGAATGCATAGTTATTTGCACCTATTAACTCATGAAAATGTAACGTTCCTTCAGAGCTCCATCTTGTGTCTCTGCTCTGCTGATACCCCTGATGAAAGCATATCTTGAGGCGTGTAGGTGATTGCAGGTTGACAGGTCTTAAGTTTCTGGTGGTTTCTATTTTTGGTTGCAGTATTTTTAGTTCCTATTGTCTTTTGTTGGGAGAATATACCTGTTTTAGTAAATAAAAGTGTCTGATTTGCTGCTTAACTGTTGAGTTGCCTCGCTCCTGCTTGGTAGCTGTCTGTCACCAAGGCAAAAATGGTACCATGCCTCAGTAGTAAAAGGCAAATGGTACTGACACATTGTGATACATATATGAATGACAATAATAGAAATGACACAATCATATCATGTGAGCAGAACCTTTAGCTTGACTGAGATTAGAGGTTCATTGGTTCATTCACACTTGGGGAAGGGCACTCAGCCAATCAGGTAGCTGGAACAGCAGGCGAGAATACACAATCCCCGCCCGCTGTTCCAGCCATCTGAGGCCCTTCCCTGGGTGGTGTTTTTTTTCCCCCTTTATTTTTTTTCTAACGTGGGGAGGCAACAGGGAGGCTGTTCCTATTGCCTCCCCATGTCAGAAAACCCAATTCCCCTTCCCCTGCACCCTGTCTTACCTGCGCGAGGAGTGTCACTGATGCCCCTCTCGTCTGGCTGATGCCATCGAAATAAAAAAGGGACTAGTTCTCTTTTCGGATGATAGCGCCCTTTTTTCAACATGTTTTCTATGGCCGCATTCATCCGACTGGAGAAGTGCTCGTGCTCCCATCAGAATACAAAAAAAGTTAAATTATCCACACCCTGGGAAATTTCCCTCTGGCCTACCAAAGCTAGGGCTGGCGGGCCGTTAAACGCCAATGTCGGCCCTGGTGGTGGGCGTGAAAGCCATATTGTTTCCATTCAGGCAATTTTAGTTGGCTTTTTATAATTGTAAATGAGGGGCTTTACGTTCAAGAATGTTAATCAGCCTGAATGGGCTATAGGCACCAATTTATATGGGAGTTAAGAGATGGTTTTGTTTGACATCAAATGTATTTTTTTATTTATTGTCATGGTTCAACTCACAGCTTCTTCAATGCTCTGAATAGCTGACGAACGCACATCAGTACATTGAACCTGGTAGGCCAGAAGGAACATAGAATAAACAGAAGTACTTAGGTGCTTGTCTACTCATGAAATGCTACTTTTTTTGCTGATGTCATTAATACTCAAAAGAAGGGCTGGTGTGTTCACCATGTTTAAATCATAAGTTAAACATTACTATGATTCCCTTGGTATCTCAAAACAGAAAAACTACCTCAGACGTGATTTAAATATCACAGGCTAGTGCAAAATGTATATTTTCAATAATAAAGTATTAGCACAGGTGCACCTTAGTGTTAACTGATACCTCACAGTTACAACGTAAAATAATTACCTTCGTGCAGTGGGAAACAAGCAGTTATGCAAGATCATCAATCATGAGAGCGCCAACTGAACAACAGCAGAAAGTGAGATGCCAACCAGATGGCGGTGCATCTAGCAATTACATGATGCATATTAGCAAATTAAATGCTCACATTGCTGTATTTTCCGACTGCCTGCGTCCATGATAAATACATCGGATATGATAGCATCTGACCCTTTTCATTTGTCAAAAGGAAAATAATATGTGATATAGCAATTTGTGGAAGCTCCGCGGCCAGTCTGTTTGTCACGGCTTAAGATCGAACTTGTGTCTATGATATCGGAAAAAAGGATCACCCTACACCAAAGTCAAAAGGCGAGCTCATGTATTCTTACGTGCATCAATCAGGATGCATACTTGTTATTTTATTAGAGAGTAAACGAACCATTAATGTGTTGTGCCATATGAATGCATTGAGTGGTCTGCACCTTCACATTCACGAATTCTATACAGAAATAGATTGTGTTCTTAGGGTTAGTTGTCATGTGTGATGATTATCACCTCCTGGCCCCACGTCAGTCTCGGCGTTGGCGCCTCTGTGATGCATGGTAACTTCTGCCATATTCTGGACATAGGTGACTCCTCTCCCCTGGTTCATCTGGATCTCTATGTAGTCTTTGACATCATTGACCATGGGGCTCACGTTAACATCTTGGAGAATTGGTTGGGAATTGGTGGTACAGGCCTGTCTTGATTTTACTTCTCCCTGGCTGACTGTTCACAACAGGTCAGCATTTGGTGGGTTTCAAGGCAGAGCTTGTTCTTGTCCCCTTAAAGGTGCCCCAGAGTTCAATATTGCCACCCATGTTATTCAATCTTTAGATGTTGCGGCTGGGGGATCTTTTTTCTGGGTTGAACATTCATCTCTATCAGTAAGATTACAAAACCCAATTGTACCTTTGGTGGAGGATGTTATGTTATAACGGCCTGCATGACAGGGTTAATGAGTGAATGGTGAGCCATTGTCTTTTCCACTCAGCCAAATTCTTGGGTTTTATCTTTGACTTTTATATTTACTTTGCATAGATGGTCATGTGATGTGTGGTGCTAAATAAGGACGTTCTTCAAGGAGCTCTTCCAGAGCTGACCCTTTCATCTTAAATAATCCTTGTGTGGCAACTCAAGAAAGTCTATTATTGACAGGTTTGATCGATGAGGGCTCCTTTCCATAAGTTGGTGCCAGTCATTGGGGATAGCTCCAATTTTGTGGCAGCAACAGATCGCCCTCTGCCTGCTCTTAAGGAGTCTTACATGGGTGGTACCAGGATGGACTGGGTGCATGACCATTACCTTTAATGATTCGTAATGGCTGACATTGCTCGGTGACTGGCACCCTGTCGCATCTGTGGATTCCAATGACATAAAGTGCATGTGATATCCCCCCACCTGTTGTCTGTACAACGGATGGGATATGGCCCTCCCCATGAAGTATGGTTCCAGGGTGCTGTGGGTCTTGGTGGGAGAAACTTGTCAACGTGTTCCTTACCCTCTTGTGTGCTGCATATGGGGGCCCTTATATAGTCTACAGACTGCAAGATCACTAAGATCACTAAAGTGCATTTTCTGGCAACATATAGGTCCTGGTGGGGAGTCTTCTTGTTGACTTTTGAGGATCATTGAGTCCATCAGTATAATTAGTGCTGCATGCCCTCCACCATTAGTGTAGCAAAGTAGTGGCTTGGGATCGCTGCATATTAGTAATTGATCCTGAGTATTGAAAGTTGTAATGTCCAAGCACTTCAAGTCATAAAATCCATCTTTACAAAATGGTGTTAATTCACAATAGTTTGCTTTATGCAAGTTGTCAACAGAGAGTATTGGCTGACAGAATGCATTGCCTTTAAGAGAAAATGTCTGAAATCATGTCTCATGCAAGTGCTACAGAGCACAGGATTGATGCCACAGAAAACGAGGGAGATAAGTAGGTAAATCCGCTAAGCATTTCAAAACAGAGAAGGTTGAGGACTTGGAGAATGAAGGTGCCCACTCCCTGACACAATATCCCAAATCATAATAATGGACACACCCCAGTAGGCAATGTGTCCAGGAGAAAGATTGCAAGTTGAACAATGTTTATTTAAGAAAATTGTGCACGCAGAGAGCTCTGCAGCCCGGAGAGTGCTCTACCAACAGATACACAAGCAGCACATAAAAAAGGCAGTCAGCATCCTAATGACATCACATTACAATATACTGTCCTGCAGCTTGATTGGGTTAGGTACCAACACCGTATGGATCCATAGGGGTTGGCCTCATGTGATTGGTGGGAGCTCAGCCATCACTTCTGTGGCACGTGGGTCAGATGGGCTCATCTCTGCAAGGTGAAGGTCAGACCAGCAAAATTACACTTTCCCTGACTAACTGATCTTTGATAAAACACGTTTTAGAGCATGAGACAAATGACAACTGGAAGGTCAGGTGGAAATGTGGGTGTCTTTCAGAGGTCATACACAAGTTATGAGCAGCATCATATCCTCTGCACACCTGGTGCCCATAAACCGAAAATCACTGTCCTGAGTGCCCACCTTGGAGGTTTCGATGTATCTAATGCCTCATGGAACAAATAGACAAGCGTTATGGTTAGAAGAAATATGTGTCGATCTGGAGTTGGAGCTCTCGAGAGTATCATCATTAGGTCACTACAGGTGGCCAGATGTGTATCTGTATCAAGAACAGTGGGGCATGGTTCTGGTAGTTTACAGCTTTGCAGCGTGGGTATCAGAGAGGGGCACTGGCATGTTAGTGGAGACAAATGGGCATTCAGGCAGGGGCTTGCTCGGGTCTCACACAGTGCAATGAGCTCATCTGTTCTGGGACGGGACTGAAGGCTGCAACAATGAATGGCTGAACTTATGTGAGAACTGGGTTTGTGTGAAGCGGACACGAGACAGGAGGGTGGGGGCCAGAGCTGGTGGTGTGAGGAGCAGGACAGAGGGAGAGACAGGCATCTTAGAGATCATGTACACCAGGAAATGACTCCAGGACTCAGCGCCATCAAATACGTGTATATATGGTTTTAATGATCAATCAGACAAATCAGTCAAGCCCATGCACGGACGATTACACGTGTTTCGGTTCTACTGAGCGTTTTTCAAATCTGGGCTGTTATTATGCACAAATACCAACACACAAATATATATACAAATGTATCATATCACATTACGTATATTTGTAATTGAGTTCACAGGAATAATATAAATCAAATATGTAAATCAAAGAGTGTGGAATTCCCCTTGTGCAGTTATTATATCAGCATACTGCAAAGTACACAAGCAATTTCAAATGAAAATAATCAAAAACAGACAGAGAAACAAGGATTGGTTAAGGGGAGGATTGAAGGGGTTAAGAGATCAAATCATATGTCGACATTATTACGCAACAAAGAAAAAAGGGGTGAAAAAGAGTATGGAAACAAAAGTTCATTAGTATGATTATATAAATGAATCGCTACTGGCCTGGAATCCAGCACAGTATACAATACAACATCTCAGAGGTGTGCTTACACGCGGATGAAAGGTCCAATCCAAAAGACTGATGTCACAAAGATAATAACGGGGCCACATCCCCAGGTCAAAAAGAAATCTTAAATCAACATAATTACAAATAATGCTATATTAACCTATATGTCTCATAGAGCATATTTGTAACACGCAAGCCTAAGATGTGTCTCCCATTAAATACATCGAGTCGTAAAGTATATATAAATGGTGTGGGTGTCTAGAGCATAAAAGGAATCATTAGTCCCATTAATCCTTCGTATAGTGTTTAGTTTAAATCTTTTTGAGTGAATTGCGCATCAAAGTGATCAAAAAATCCAAAACACATTGGGCCTCATTACAACCCACGGTGGACCATGGTGCTACTAGCACCATGGTCCATGCCGGAATCCGCCATGGTGAATGGCAGAATTACCGCCCCATTCCAAGTTTGGCGGGGCGGTAATTCCCCATTCACCATGGCCCCTTCCGCATTCCAATTTTTGGCCCATAGGGCTCAATGGGAATGGGGAAGGCGCTAATTGTGGCACCGTAAATTACGGTGCCGTAATTAGCTCCTAGGTCCCTTTGCGGGTTGGTTTTTTAACGAATGCTAAAAGCGGGCATTAAAGTGCAACCCACAAAGGGACCTCGTAATCAGGCGTTAAGGGTTTAACGGCGCCGACACCTTTTACGGTGCCGTTAACCCCTTAACGTCTGGGTTGTCATGAGGCCCAGTGCTTTGCAATGCATTGAGCAAGTGATCTTCCAGTCTTACCTGATTCCGTATTGCAGATAATAACACGCGTTGGCAAGAACGGGTTCCCGTCTACCGGCGCCATTTTAATGTCTGGTTGTGTGTACCGAAACAATAGCAACGTGACTAACGTTGCTATGACGTCCCACGTTCCTCGTCCCACTCCCGGGATGTAGTCCGTCTTGAGTGATTAGTGGATCTATCTGATTCATAATACTGGTTCATGGGTCTCAAAACATTAAACGTTAAAGTTCCAACAAAAAAATGTAATACGAATGAAAAGCTTCAACACGGACTGTTCATCGGCCGGCGGCGCCATTGTCAGATCATGGAGTGTCAGCCGTTACCAATGGTACTTGGTCAGGCTTTGCCATTGTGGGACACATCCATTACCTCATTCCCGAAAAAGGGCCGCCATTACTAAATTGTGATCCAGTCTATTACATTCATTGTATACATATTGAAATCCTAATGTGCTCATGTGTACGCTGCATCTGATACTCATTAAATATAGTATCCAGTAATGCTAAACCAAAACTCTCACTCTCCTTCAAATATGGTGAGTTTCTAATCAAAAAAGCCTCATGATGTAACTAAGTAGAACTTGTTGCGATTCCAAAAGGTTAGCGGTCTGCCTGGTATTGGCAGTACCCAGCAAAAACATTATATAAAAGAGGAAAACGGTAACGTCCCTGCATCCTCCTATAGAGATAAAAGTTACTAAATAAAAATAAAATGGACTTGTCACGGCTAAAATGCTATATTGGAAAAACCTGATCACATAATGTCTCCATTGATTATTGTTTGAGACTAACCTGTGTCCTAATAACCTCTCATCCCTACATTATTCCTTGATACAATTAAATTGCTTGTAACGGACCTCCATACAAATAATCAGAAACATTTAAGTGTAAAATATACCTTTTTAGAAGGGTTATACCATTCAACCTGCTGTGTGATTCCTCAGTCAGAATAATAAGCTGTTCTGTTGGTTTGATTAGACATATCTCATATTAGACAGTCCATTTAACTTACACTACAGGAATGACATCATCTCATTATCACTGTTGAGACCTGTAACTGTTGAGTTAAAGAAACCGATGGCATGTGCTTCAGCTTGCCTAAGTGCTTTTAACCTGTCCCCACTTCCTTTATTAAGGGTTAAATGTTGTAAGCCAATGAACTTAATATCAGATTTATTATGCAGTTGGTGAAAGTTCTGCCAATGCTCAGCCAGTGGAAAAGAGGGATCTTGACTGCCCATCTTGGCTAGATGTTCACGTACTCTTACTCTCAACTCTCTCTTGGTGCTCCCTATATAAATCTTTTTACATACACAAATGATGCGATAAATGACAAATTTTGTCTTGCAGTTGATCCCCTGCTTGATAGTCCAATGTTTCCCATTCATATCTTGAAATGCTGTGGTCTTCACTTACGCATATTTACAATGTGTGCACATGCCACATTTCCTGAAGCCAAACTCTTTCTTGTGCAGCCATGTAGTTTGAATCTCTCTTGTCAGATCTGGTAGTAGGGATGGACTAAGTATTGACATTAATGTACCTGCTCTTTTGAAAATCATGCGTGGATGGTCGCCCACAAGGTTGCAAATATGTTCATCTAATTTCAATAAGTATCAGTGTTTTCTGAGTATGTTCTTGATTCTCTGATGATCAGTACAATATTGCGTAATAAAGCTGGGTCCCATGTTTTTATCTGTGATTGCCTCTGTTCTATGTTGTAGAGTGTCTTGTTGCTGCATAAGCTTGGACTTCTTGTATGCAGTCTTGACAGATTTGTGTGAGTATCCTCTATTCCTGAAATGCTGTTGTAATATGGCGCATTCTTCTTCAAATTTGGTCTCCTCTTGGCAGTTATGTCTCGCTCTAATATATTCACCTAATGGTATATTATGTATAGTAGGATGAAAATGACAACTGCTTGCATGGAGCGTAGAGTTTACTTCTGTCGGCTTCCTGAATGTCCAGGTCTGCAGTTTGTGACCATCGGAATGTATTGTCAGGTCCAAAAAGTTGACTGTGTTGTTGTTGCATTCACCTACAAATTGGATGTCAAAGCAGTTTGTATTTAATGTTGTCATGAATTTTTGAAAATCCTCTTTACTCCCATCAATGATGCAAAAAACGTCATCAATATATCGAGTCCACATTTTTGATTTTGTTCACAAAGAAAGGCTCTTGATAGACCACTTTGTCCTCCAGCATACCCATAAAGAGGTTGGCTAGGGCGGGAGCATATTTAGTGCCCATAGCCACCCCCTTAGTTTGCTGATATATCCTGTTGTCAAAGGTGAATATGTAGGGATCCAATGTTAGTTGCAACATTTCTTTGACCATCTGAATTTGATTGTCTTAAGATGCCGAGTAATTCCTGAACGTGTAATCAATAGCGATTGTAGCCCACCTATGCTGAATCTAAGTATATATGGCCTTTACATCTAGGGTGGCTAGGAGAAATGTGCTGTTCCATGTGAAATTATGTTGTTTCCATATAAGGCATGTTGAATCCTGTAGATATGATTGCAGCAAGCTGGCCCTTGGCTTAAGAATAGAATCAAGGTATTCAGTAATTTTTTCAGTAACCCACCCAATCCCACTCATGATTGGGTGACCCTCTGGTATGTTATCATACAATTTATGGATTTTAGGAAGAAAGTACATTGTCAGGGTTACTGGTTCTTTCACTGATAGAAAACTATGTTCTTTCTCTGTGATTAAGCCCTTCCTGTGCCAGCTCATAATACTTGTTTCAACCTGTTCTAAGGCTAGTTGCTTGTAGTTGTCGGTTCGTATCTTGCAGCAGCCGGGGGTCGCAAGGTGTTCCGATGCCATTGAAAGATAATCATCTCTGTGCATTATAACTATATTACCCCCCTTATCTGTTTCTTTGATTACTATCTGCATGTTCATTTCGAGTGTCTTGAGTGCTATTTTTTCTCCAGATGATAAGTTGTCATTATTGACTCTAGTGCTTTTCCGGTGTTGACTTCTCTCCTCATTTAGTTCATAAAATTCTTGCGAAACCGCTTTATAAAAAGTGTCAATTACATTATCAGGTGCCAATTGAGGAACAAATTTGGATTTGGTTTTAAGTTCTTTGGATGTGAGTGAGTTCGATTTGATTCTTAAATCATCCAAAAGGTGAAATACCTCAAATTGGTCATTTTCCACCAATGATCGTACCAGGAAAGTATCTTCAATGTCCTGAATTGACATGTCACTGATCGGTATTGGTTGTTCCTTAGTTTTGTAGTCACCAGGTGCTTTGGTCATAAAGATTTTTTTTAAATTTTAACGTTCTTATTAATTTGAATAGATCAATGCAAATATCCACTTGACTGAAGTCACACACAGGTGCAAATGATAACCCCTTGTTCAGAAGTCGCCTTTCATCTCTGGATATATCTCTTTTAGAGAGATTTAACACTAGATCTTCTGTTACTTGGCCCAGCTCGCCTCCTTCGAGCTGGCCCTCGTCTGTCTTTTTTTCTTCTGCAGGGTTTCTGGGTTGTCACTGTTTTCTACCCCCCTCCTTCCTCTCCTCCTTGCACGGAATTGGGAGTATTCGGGTTTGGTGGCAATTGAAAACGGACTGTTTTCTGAGGAAAACTTTGATTTCCTTTTTTATAGCATTTAATCTGGTTCATATACCCGCCCTGTTCATGTGCACTAACACTTCTACTTTCTTGGTTCTCTTGTTCAGAATCAGCGTCAGAACTTGCTGATGAAGTATTAGTGGTTGAATTCCTGGAAGATGGTCTGGTACTTGAATCATACTTCGACTGAAAAGTATACACTCGATCTTCTTATAGTCACGTTCATCACGGTAGCATTTTCTTAGTTTTCTGATCTTGACCTCATTTTGGTAAACTTGTAATAGTTGTCATGATGCCTACCTCCAAGGAGCCAGGTCCGACCCAGCAACCCCAGAGGCAGGCATCATTTCCCCCAGGGGAGTGCCAGCGGGCCCAAGCTGGGGCCCTTTGGACGCAGTCCTGGCGCCTTAGGTGCCAGGCTCATGTTGGACCCCTGTCCTGGTGCCTTAGGCGCCAGGCTCATAAAGATAGACATGTGTTCAAGTGTTTTAATGTGCACTTACCTGATGCAGACCATGCTGTTATATCCAGGCCCTCTTGAGGCCTGAATGGAACTACTTTACCTGTGGGACTACTTTCCACCCGGGTGTGGTCGGGGAAGGATACATACCTGATCGGTGGAAGGATACACACTCGGAACTTCTTCCAAAGCTATTTAAACCACGCCTGATCAGCAACTCACGCTTCGCGTTGTTCTGCTCCACGCAGCTGGACGCTCACCGCATCAGCTCCTGCATCTGGACCTCAGCCACGCCTGTCAGTATCCTGGGTCACCTGCAAAGGGAGACAAAAGACCTTACCTGCTAAATTTGCACCACGGAGACATCACACCGACGATCCTGAAAAGGAAGACATCATTTTTAAAAGCATTTCGCTACGATCGCTGATTTCACTCACCTATCCTGGGCGCCTCCATCTTCAGCAGCGATCATCCGGATCCACAGCCACTTCCCAGAGCCTAGAGAGAAAAAGACAAGAACAAGGTGAGAGAAGGAAGGGAATAGGAAAAGCTCAGTTTCCTTCTAAGACTTACCTGTTGGGTCATTCCCATTTCATTTCGGGTCTTGCCGCTTCCAGGCATTTTCCGGACCCCAGCCCCTATGGGGAAAAAAGACAAAGACATTGAATGAGCGAATGCAAAGACATTACCCGAGCGCTCATCCAGAACTTACCTGTC